>NC_090703.1:8306510-8608154 GCF_040954835.1 Lepisosteus oculatus | reverse complement strand
GAGCCATTGAGAAATAAACCAAGAATTCTGTGCTCTTCTGGTTTCAGCCGCTAAAGGCTCCTACGTGGAGTTTAGCAACATTCTTTGCTGTGGCCTAATGGTGGCTGAATCACCTGACATGATGCACTTTGTCAGTATAACAGAGTGGAAGAGCCTGGTTTCTGGCAAAACCATGATTTACCAGCTGGCCTCTACTCCTGTTTTGTACTGATGAAGGGATCAATGTGTGTTTCAGAGTCTTCCTTCATTTTTTAATCCTGATGGTCTTTGTATCCTGTATTCTAAGAACCACAGCATCTAACCACAGTAGAGAAGGGTCTTGATTGAGGAGAACAAGAATTTTGAGACTGAACAGGGACATCTCAAGAAGAGTGAAAGCTGCAGGCTGGGGTATCAGTGAAATGCCCTGCACTGTTTGTTCTACACTCCTGGGGAGGATGCTCATATGTGGGACTGACCTACATTACAGACTAGAGATTTCGTTGCCCCCCACAGGTGGCAATTCACAGTGAATTGAGAACAAACTCAATCCAGTTGGATTACAGACTTCTCCTTCCATAAAATATGACAGCAGGCTCATTGATACCCAGAGGTCCAAAGTAAGATGAGACCTGCCTGCTATAGTGGAAACAGCCTGTTACAAAAAGCGAACAATGAAGCCTATGACATTTGGAGCAAATGATATTATTTTCCCAAGGACAGGTCGGGGGAGTCTGCCTGCACTTCTGAATTCAGAACTGCGTGGGCTCATAACAGAACAGCCTGAAAATAAACTGCTTGGACTACGTGACGAATCCATCGTAGGCCAGACCATCCCCTGCTGTAGCTCTGGGACAGCGGACTTCACTACCAGATTTTGTTCATCTTCCCCAACAAGTTACCTAACGTCTGGCAACAATGTCAATGGCTGGCATTGCTCCCTCAAAAAGTCCTAATTATATAACAGCGAGGGTCTTACGATGGTTAATATTGCCTCAAAGGTTCCTTCAAGGATAAAAGGGACATGGCTAATGTACCACGGTGAGGGAGTTTACCTTCAGGACTCTCTCCTTGGGAGTTAAACGATCTTTCATGACGTTCTTGTTGGTTTTGCTCCTGCCTGGCTCCAGATGTTTGGCTGCACAGTGAAGCTCGAGGCCGTGTTTGTGAAGCCCCCTCCTATTACCCTGCGCTAACTGCCTTCAGCAGTGGAAATGCTCGATTTGCATCAGGAGCTATGTTATCTCCAAAAAGCACGAGAGGAGGAAGGAAAGGCCGCAGAGGCAAGGGGAAACTGCACGCTTTGAGCGACAGCCAGCCATGAAATTCAGGACCCAAGACCCTGTTCCAATCAGTTGCAAAGCAAACCAGAAGAAATCCAGCATCTGAGCAGTTTATGTGGGCAGTTATAACCCCCTCTAACTGTAACCTCTAGACCTGGTTGAGGTCTCCTCAGTCTCAAAGGGATTCTCTTTCCAATTTCTCCAGAGCTGCAGATTATTAGGGTTCTAAACACCCCCCAGCTCCCCCACCCACCCCAGGAGGAGAGCAAACATACCGTAGGTGATGATGAGGAGGATGAAGGGTCGGTTGCTGAGGAGACGCAGGATGGACTGAATGTAAGAATAGTTCTCCGGGGGGCAGCTCCTGATGGTAGCCTGAGCCTGCGTAGGGGGAAGATCTGGCTTCTCCTGAAACACTTGAGGACAGCGGGACAGTGTCAGCCCCAAGAGAGACCCCTCTGAACCACAGGTGCTCAACAGGCAAGAAAGGTCTCTTGAATCCATAAATGTTCTCTGTTCATTCTGTTCTCCTCCCCATCATTTTGCCAACCTAGATCACACTGTGGGTAACTGTGCTTTAGCTCAAAAACACTCCTTGCACTTGCAATTATTGGTTGCATGTATGCTACAAAAACATGGCCACTTTGTGTTAGAGCTTTAAAGACCATGTAAAGGACAAGGCTGGGCAACACAGAACAATTAAATTCTTAAACAAATCCAAATGGCAAACAAAACCTTTAATGGTCACTTGCACACATACCTTTAACGTTTGTTAATTCAGCTGTAAAATAATTGGAAAAAAAAACATTCTATTTTCATCGGGATTCTTATTATTTCCATCAATTTTATCAGTCCACACTGATTGCACACTAATGACAGAGGCAAACTGTCATGAGTGACAATAAAATCACTGTCCAGGGTGATTTATACTGCAGTTAGTCTGAAGACTGGTGAACCTTCTGATACAACATGGGTCCTGTTCTCTGCAAGGCATCAGCGGAATGTTTGCCTAGTTTTATTGTACTCCATATCACTATGTGAGCTGCCTAAACAATACAGTTTGGAAGCTCATCGGTGTGCTATGCATTCTAATGTGAAATGGCCACTTGCATCATGCTGTAAGGGCTAATGGGAATTTCAGCGCTTAAAGGATCACCACCTCCCAGTTTTGTGGCCAACGGGCTGTCAGATCTGGAAGCTCAGTTAGGCCCGATAGACTGTGAGACTCTCCGAATAGCTGGTCTAGCATTGCTTTTGTTTTCCAAGCAATGAAATAGAGGACACAAACAAGCCAGCTGTCTCCTGTCACTCACTTGCACACAGATGGCCATTCATCCAATAAAACAGCCGCAGGAACAGCAGACCTCACAGAAAAGCACTTGCGTCACAAAATGCCTCTACATCCAAGCAGATGTGAAATAAGGGCAGATGTCAGTATGTGCAGTTGCAAATCACCAGACTTCTCCCCGGGGTTGTTTACACATCAGGACCTATGACAAGCTTTCCAAATAGATCAGTCTTTCACATTTGCCATGGAGCTTTCATCTCTGCAGTTAGTACTTTTATTTCTCTTTCACCACTCTTGCATCTGAGTAATACAGTCTTTGAAATGCCCCAGTGCATGCAAAGTACAAAGAACACTGAGGCACAGCTGCCACAGTAGGTGTGCATGGCAGTCCAGGACAGGTCAGAAAGCCTGGCTGTTGGCCAGTGAGCATGCTGGGACAAACAGCTGGCTGTCACAAACATTAGATTTGTTTCTGATGTTGACGAGCCCACTGTACAGTTGCAAACTCTGCCATACATTTAAATAGTGAGTCTCTCTAAGCCAAAGTTCTCGTTTGGCCTCTGTGGTCTGTGAATCCAAAAGGTATTTACTTTCTCCAATTTGTTTCCATTTGTTACTAAATCATTTATCACGGATATTTATACTGTACAGTACATGGACCTACTGTATGTGTGACCCCTGCATAGTTCCAACAGGACAAGCCACCTGTAACTTGTCAAGGAAATATAGAAAGGAGATAAGACTCAGAAGGACTGACATTTAAGGTGCAGATATATTTATCTTAGTGTGCTGTGAGTCACCATCCATACGCTGTGTATAGCAGTGTAGTAGCTGGGCATCCAGATCACTAGGCAAACACAGCCACGTGGCTGCAGTGCTACGTTCAGCGATTCATGTGTCTGCTCTGCTCTGAAATGACAAAGTCCAGCCGCTGTTGAGCAGTCACCTCACAGGGCTACAGTTCAGACAGACCTGCACAACGTTTCAAACACTGATTCGGTGACACGCTGGCAGAATTCGCTCATACCGTACACACCCCTGTCAACTGCTTGGCTTGGCCTCATCTTGTGGGCATTATCACTCCATGGCAAGAACTGGAAAACCCCACTTACAAACTTTAATAAACAGATGAAGATTCGCACAGCATGAGTCAGCCTTCGCAGCCATAAACTGCTCAATACAGAAATCATCTATTCATTGAAGACATCCTTAATATAAAGCAATGAACAATACTACCTCAGTGGTTTATAACTCACAGATTTAAACTGATCTTTTTTCTGCTTACCTTAAAGGGGAAATGCAATGCTATTTCTATATTTTGGGGTTAGAAAGAATAGGCATTTCAAACTACAATGAAAGTAAAATGTACATAGTAATTTGTAAAACCACCAATTTACATCACAAATTAGACAAACCTTCCATATTCTATGATTCAGACCTAGACAACCAAACTTCTAATGAAGTGAACCAGGCCTGTTATATTGTAAACAAGCAGGCTTGTGAATACATCCAAAGAAATATTGTTCTTGACTTCACCACAGTTTTGCTCACAAATACTACCTACTAGATAACTCTGCATTCAGATCATGTTGGAACATTTCTGTGGCGAAATGTCTGCTTTACAACCTGTACTTACTCGCTCATACTCACATTACATTAGTCAGTACAGTGACTAGTGAGCAGGAAGGGCCAATTCATGTCACAATTTTCGAAAACTTTTGCTATCACCCGTGGTGAGACCAGGGGTTTGAGACAAGATGACAACTATACACGACATTCACAACGTTCACAATTTTGTGCCTAATTCAGAAATCGTAACATTTTGCAATACCATCAATAAACGTATTTTGTTACGAGATTTAATGACCAGTTTAAGAAATTGTGTCAGTTCCCCTCTAAATAAATACAATAATTATATTTAAAAATTAAGAAAAAAAGGTAACTGTTTGCAATTTGTGGATTATATCTTATTTCCTGTTATCTTTTTCTTTATTCTAAAATCTGAGTGCAGTAGTAAGTTTTGTCACACTCCACTGAATGTGTCACTATTACCTAGCTTTACAATTAAACATCTCACGTACAGGGCTCCATAGAGACACTGTCAGTTGAAACACTTCCTTAATATGGCCTTAATATAATTCCTTCCTTAATATAATCAGAACTGATTATAAAAGTTACAGATTATCAATTGCTGAGATTGACTCTATGTCTAACTTTCAATAGTGAACAAAACTTTTTAAAAAATACTATCAAATCTTCACAGAAACAAAGAGTAGCAGTGCTTTAATACAGAGGAATCTAAAAAAAGCAAATAATGTACAAACTCCAAACATAAGGGTATTCTTTATATATGATCACCAGTCAAAGCAACACCTGGTGTATGTGTGGAAAACTCTAAGACAAGGAGAAAGATCATTTCCTTTTCCAGCCACTGATTCAGTTGTGAACAGCAAAGTGTCTTTTTGCTTTAATTCGATTATTTTTACACACCACTAACACAAAGATCAATCAATCAGGAAATTGCATACCGTACAAACTGTACACATCCATTGTGTTTAACAACTTTTTGGTTTGATCACAAGCATCCCAGGAGTACCATAACCCTAATGCAGAGTAAAACTGAGCTGTGGCAGTATCTGCATTGACATCACTCACACATGTACAGGGCTCTAGTTTCACAGGCGTGGAGCAGTGAGGGCTGAAGAGCACCAAGACATTCCCAGCTCCGCCCTTTCCAAGTCCTCTCCATTCACTGGAGAGTGAAAGCCGGCAGCCACTACCTTGGCAGGCAGAGGCGGCTGTAACCGATACCTCGCCAGTTTCTAAACGTAGGAGCCGAAGAGCTTGGGAGTTTCAGAACAGTCACAGGAAAAGCTCTGCAAGGCTGCCTCTGTGAAAGCGCCATGTGACTCCTTCTCTCCGGGTGCAGATGTTCTGAACTGTAAATAGCACTGTGTGTTTGTTCAGCAGCTGTTTTCAAAGTTCTGGCAAGCAGAAGTTCATGAATGGCAAAGTCAGAGCAGGAGGGGGACTCATCCGTCGTGGTGAGCTTCACATCTGCCCACATCCTGTGACTGCACTCGGGAGGACTGTACTCATCCCGAAGTCAAAGAATGAACGGCACAAACAGCAGGCCGACCTCGCACTGTAACGGCCCTCTGCCTTTGAGATTAGAGAATTAGCAGCAAGGCTCTTTTCCAATACGAGCTCTGGATTTTCCATTCAATTAAAGACGCATCAAACCGTTGGGGCAAAATAAAGAATCAAAACTACAATTTTGTTTAGAATGCTTAACACGATTAGGAAGTCTTTGCTGATTATGTTGTATAAAAAAATTGTTAGTGAGATTTTAATTGCAGATTTTCAGACGTTGCACCACATTACAAAGACTGAGCAAACGTCTCCCTCCATTTTGCTGTCAAAATCAACCTCCCAGGCTCCTTTTTATTCATCAGTAACTCTTCACTCATACTAATTATCCTATTTATTTGCTGAAGAGAGCCTCCACATTTGAAATGGAGTTCCAATTTTGACGTAGTAGGATTTCACCTTTGGTCACACACTTAACTACAAGCACGCTTTTTCATTCCAACCATTTTTCTTTCCCTGTGTAGGCAGAATTCACAGCCCTGGGAGACAGGAGAAGTGAAATCTGAAGAAAGGATGGCAGTGGCCCATTAAGAGACAAAGCTATTTTGGGGATCTTTTCTATATGGGGCTGCCGCTTCGTGCCACTGACAGCAGAGCGACGTTGAAGGATGTTTTAAATTCTCAAGGCTGCTTAATTCCCACCCACCCCCCCCAGAGCTGAAAACCAACCAACCAGCGGGCTGTTATTATCTTACCAATGATCACTAGGATGAAGAGAATTGTTGCTACAGCAGCCGTCCCGTAGAACATGATGCTGATGTGATGGGCCAACTGGTCCAGGTCATCTAGGTTGGGCACCACAACAGGAGGAATCAGGAACCCGACAGCGATGCCAAGCTGAGAGAGCACACAGAGAACAGGGCAGCGTTAGTCCCCGAGAGCAGCTCACACTTGACCTCCTCGAGCGCAATCTTCTCGACACCTGGAAAGACTGACTACAGCATCACAGCTGGGATCTTCCACCATTGGTGCACAACGCAAACGATTCCTACACAAGCAGCTGTTTATGCTAAGAAAAGGAGCTCCCATGATTCCCAGCAGGGGATACAATCTCCGGTCAAGTGTATCGCTGGCAGCACATATAGCAGCAATTTGACACCGTACTGGAAATTCAGGAACACAGTCCGAGGCTCAAGCACGACAAGGCCGCCTCACTCAACTGCCTGCAGAGGGGCTATGATCTGTGCTTATACGTGGGTATTTGGATATGGAAAATAAAATGAACTGGCAGGATTACAGTAGTTCTAATAAACTGTCCTAACCATCCTATCAAGTAAGTCCGAAAGTCAGTTGGGTTTCAGTACAATACACCTTGAAGGGCCGAGAAAATAAGGAGGATGTTAAAGAAGAGGACAGAACCCACAGAAATGGAGCATAGGAGAGAATGCCTCAGGGACTTGGCAGGGCAGCCCAACACAGGCTGGGGCTGTCTTCAGCACTGGGACTGTGAGCCTTTTCTGAGCAGACAAAAGACTGACCAGAAAGTACACAATGATTACAGCTCCCATGAAGAAATAATCTCTTAAATCCCAAAGAAATTAAAAACGTCAGTAGCTGAAATCACTGGCATTTTCATGTACGTTTGCCCAGGAATCCTACTGCTTCCGTACATTCTCAGTCCAGTCTAGTGCCAAGTGTGAAAATCTGCTCATAATCTCCAAAAACATCCCTGAAAAACAAAAGGAAAGGGTGGGGGGGAACATTGGACACTAAACAAACTTGTTAGCACTGAAGTTATTTTCTATATTTCCTTAAAGCAAGAATTATTTAACTGTGGGGTGACAGCCATTTTAAGGGTTTAAAACCTCTTTTGTTATAAAATAACCATTTAACTGAGTAACTGCTGCTGTGTGCGAGTTGAAAGGTCAAGTCATTTTCAAGAGCTCCCCAATTCGTCAGGATGTAGCCTAGTTCCCTGAAGACTGTTCAGCAAGTCAGCTCTAAGAGTCCACTTTGAAAACCTAAATGAAATAAACAGCATGGCCTCTGGAGGCCTCTGGGTTGCTTATTTTAACGAGAGACGAGAAGCTGTGCAATCGCTCAGCTCCCTCAGGGGGGGCCCTGGGGCCGCCCACAGAGCCGGAGGCAGCCGCGCGCTAGAAGGAAGGAGCACCTGGAACCCTGTGCAAGCTGCTGCCGCAGGTCCTGAGGGACGAGCCCGCGGGCGCGCGACCCAGGGAGAGAGCCCTCGTCTCTTCTGCCTCCTGCCACTGCCCGCAGAGCTGGACAGCAGACATCCAGCCAGACCCCTCCAGCACTGCAGGGCTGCAGCTGTGCTTCCAGGGGGATGAGGAAAAGGGAGAGATTCCGTCCTACCCCCTATTTATTCTTGTGTTGAAGTAAATGGAAAGCTGAAAAGTTTGATTTGCATGCAACAGGAAAGGAAGATAAAAGTGCTCGCTGTCAGATCTATGCAATGTTTATGATATAAGTAACATCTCAAGTTTTGGAATTTGATTTGCATTTTATACACCAAGAAACCTAAGCTTTTTCACTGTGGTTATAGAAACCGTTAATTTAATATGAACACTTAATCACAGGCAGTTCAACAGCCTTTTGAAAGAAACTAAGGTTTCCAAATCACACCGGTGTTCGTTTGTTAAAACACGAGGAACCGAAACTGTCTTATGAACTCTATGGTGAAACAAAGGTGTTTATGATCAGCAAGGGGAGGTTATGCCTGATCGTCAGGATAATAAACAAATTCAATATCTTTCATGTGGGCATCATGGAAAATCCTAGATTTCTCTCCACAGAGATGCACAGGCGCAACAAACTGACGGTGGGACTTTTCTTGACAGCATTCAATCTTTTGAGATGAAGGTTCAGCTCTGGGAAACGCATAACCTGGCACACTCTCCAGCCTCAGACTCCCCACACAGCACGGCTGGGTCTCACTGCGATGTGCACACAAACGAGCATCGCAAAACAGCAGAATAAAAAATTCCCCGCTAAGAAACGGACTCCAGACAAGAATCTGCAAATTTCCGTAACCCATTTTCTGTCAACGTGCAAGAGGTCTCAGAGGAACATCAGAGGGAAATAATTTCCCCTACCGGCGCAACTGCCCACCAACTAGCAATAAAATACTGCTTGTTCGAGTATTTTACGACTGAAATCTCTGTAAGTAGTAAATGAAGAGAAAGTAAAAATAAACCATCTCTTAAAATCTTCTCATGCTACAACTGATATTTCCTGCTAAGCAACTGGCAGATCAAGTTCTCAGATTATACAGACTCCAACATTTCCATCCATTTTCAAACCACTTTATCCATTTCAGGGCCACAGGGGGAACCAGAGTCCATCCCAGCAAGCAACGGGCACAAGGGGGGATACACCCTGGGTGGGACACCAGTCAAGTACGACTCCTTCCTTTTCACAAGGCGATAGTCAAATTTGTTTGAATTATGACTGGCTGGTTATTTTTTTAAATTTTCCAAACATGTTCTTTGGGAACCAAGTACACACGTGTGGCCTTTTATAATGTTCAAATTTGTGTTTCCCTCTGCAGCCAAGCATCAGTGCAGATTATCCCAAAAGGTTCAGGACTGTTAAGGAGAAGCAAACGTTGCCTGGGTGATTATAAATATTCATAATATCCCAGTGGAATAAAGGAATTACAGCAAAGGTACAACTGGCCTAAATTAAAGCTAAACTTTAAACTTTAAGTTTGTTTTTCCCCCCAAAGCTACACTAATTCAATCACTTGCCATGTTCAAAACTCCAAGGTGTCACATGTGGAAGAAATTCTCGTCGTCGATGCAATTTTTAAAGGAACAGTAAGCTAAAGATCTGTCTTATTGACTTAAAGTGGACTGCAGTCAAGATTCACTATTTGACCCACGGGGAAAAATAAGATTTTTGTGTCTTTCTTAGTCAAACTAGGGTACTACTCTGCCGAGAGAGAGGAAGGACATGGGTCCTCAGCGTATGTCCTCACAGACCTGTCTAAGACCCCACTGCACTGTTCTTAAGAATAGGGATGTTAAACCCCAGTGTCCTGGCTAAATTCCCCTTTGGGTTATAGTTGAGCTAAATGTCAAAGTCTGTCTTAAATTTCCCCTTCAATTCAATTAGAGTAATTTCCCACTCCTCCCCCTGACCTGCTGTGTCCCCTCCAGGGAGTTGTGCAGCTTTAGCAGAGGCTCAGATGGGGTGCCTCCTCTGGGTGAAAAACTCTTGGATCCTTCAGGATGAAAAGCACTATACAAATACACTGAGAGGCACTGAAACCAGAAGTATTGGAACCTTTAAAGCAGATGCATTTAATTCATTGTTCCGTATACAAGCAATTGGAACTGCAGGCAAGGCAGGGCTTTGCAATAGTGTTCTGCCCTTCTACTGCTCCTGTCAATCAAGCACTTAACTACGCAAACTGCTTGAATACAAAAGTCACCTTAGAAGCTCTTTCTACGTTACGCTAGTTAAAAAAAACTTTTGTTTTCAAGTTTCGGCAAAACTCGTTTTGTCGTTTCTTCCTGGGTCTTCTGATATCTCAACGAGACACAGACAAGCTTTCACTTCAGCTTGGCAAAGGTGCACCTGCTAAGGCATTTCTATATTTGTGTGTCCAATTTCTAAGGGAACTCCCTATCAAACATCCCGTATGCGTGACTTGAGTCTTTTTTTTTCACGCACAGAGCATGACAGAAACAAGCACATACAGGAAACCAGTCCTTTCAGGCACCCAAGAATTTTGTCTGCGTGGATACAACATTTTTACAATCAGGCTTTGTCTCTTTTTCTTCTAATTTGTCAGGCTTACACCCCTCAAAAATGCTCACAGTATTCCCACAGAAATCTACAGCTTCCTCACAGAAGCCAATAGCCAGACTTCCATCTGAACAGCCCTTTTACAAAACTTGGTTGACAAAACTTCAGCCTCGCATTGCACAAGACTATTCAGAACAAAAAAGTGTCTTGTACTCTTTCGCCCACATCCTCACACTGAGCTTCAGCACAGACCTGCCTTCTGCTACAGCTGCCACGGTTTGTACTGCCTTTCAAATGAACCACAGTTTTGCAGAGGTCAGAGCAGGCGTGGCAGTCCCACCCTTTTGAGTCTGCCTCACAGTTAAGAAAAACACTGGCTTGTAGAAAAAAAAGAAACCATTCAATCATACTCAAAGCGTTCAAGAAAACGAAAAGCGAATAAATCCAAAACATGGCGTGGAGAGCAAATGACAGAGCTGCACTATCCTTGTGAGCTGGGAAGAATTAGGAATTGGAAAGGATTAGGATTGTAAATACAGAGAAACTTTTTAGGTTTTGGCTTCTTTAACGTCAGGAACAGAAGACATTGAGTGCACTCAAAAAACAAGTCACACTTCAGAGGGATGCGGCTTTTCACCACCAAGCAAACAATTGGATTTCCTGTGGCTGAATGCGTCGGGAACCCCCATTCAAGTTACACAGGTAACAAAACAAACACAGCAATTTTTTTTTTCCCACTGAAGGTTGAGAGCAGGCCAAGTAGATTACCTCCAGAGGAGCACGTGAATTCCGCCTGCGCCCACCATTACGTAGCTGAAAACACAACCATGCCCGGGCCCCAAAGACAAACACCTCCTGGCCGACAAAACTAGCTCCTGTTTCGGGCAGATCACGGACCTGGTTTCCCAAGACGCCGATGGCGCAGGCGGTGGAGACCTCCTTCTCGGTGAACCAGAGCGAGGCCAGGCGGGCAGGGATGCCCAGGATGAGCACGGTGGCCACAGAGGAAACCAACTGGCCGAACAGGGCGACCCCGAAGAGGTGTGGGCCGACGCTGCCCGTTTTGACCCAGGCGCCGGCGCAGTTGAAAGCCGAACCGGCCACGAGGACTTCCCGGAGCCCGCGATTGTCCAGGAGCCACATGACAGGGAAGATCAGGGGGATATAGGTCAGCATGTAGATCATGGAGAGCCAGCTGATAGCGAAGGAGTCTACGCTGTAAAACCTCATGAAGATGTTACTGATGATGCCATACTGAAGCCACATGAAGGCGTTGGACATGGAGTACGTGCTGAAGAGGACAAGTATCACCCACCGCCTCTTGTAAACATGAGTGGCTGCAGCCAAACTTGGGGCTTCCGGATGAATTGCTGGATCAGCAGGAGTGGGGGTTCCTCCCTCCACTGGGTTCCCATCGCCTGGAGAAGACTGCCCTGCATGACCAGCCGCGCCAGGACCACTGTTTCCTGCAGCTGTCACTGTGTCCTCTGTGGTTGCATTCCCAGTCCTGGTCATCTTCAGACTGACGTCACCATTCATCTGCGTTTCCTGCTGCATGTTGAAACTGGACGGAAAACCTGCAGCACCTTAGGAGTGGGGTCTGTATGAAACTTTGATGCTCTTTATTTTCTTCAAGCTTCTCTTCAAGCTTCTTAAATCCCCTTCTCCGTAAAATTCAAAACCATACTAAGTAAAACAAACAGAGTGCACTCTCACCCTAATTCTGCCTGCCATGCTGCCCTGGTACAGTAAACACACCTCTGAAAAATACCTGCTTCATAAGTGAGCTGACAGTTCCAGATCTGTTCCCCTTTTCCCAAACCCTTTGTGTGTATTCCACTATTTATTAGCACCGGCCTTCCAAAGTCATGTGATGTTTCAGGATTTTCCTCTTTGGACCCTCCTTCCAGGTTCAGTTACCTCCTAGCAAGCACACGGCATTTTGCAAAACCATTTTAAAACCCTGACATATAAAAGCTTCTATGCTTCGTGAGGGTAGGCATCTACATATACAACATTTCAGTGATGCTCCAATTCTGTAATAATTCAAAATTTCAGTTAAAAGGCAGTGCTGTGGTGTACTTGAGAAAGTCTTTACGCATTAGCAATAAACACCTCCACCATTCGAATCTGACTCTGAAAATGTGAGAGACACTGAAATGATGGCTGCCTGAGGATATTGTCTGTAGTGCTGCAATGTTTCTTTTTGTTACTTGCAAACAATGCAAGCGTTCTTCCCCAAGGAAAATGATAATTAAACATGAATGAATAATTAGCATTAATAATAATTGATTTACTTGGCTGTTACTTTTATCCATACTGGCTTACATTTAGATAGCTGGACATTCTACAGATGCAATTTAAGTGAAGTACCTTGCTCAAGGGTAGAATATCGGTGCAATTTGACATTATTTTTATTGGACTTTTTCAGTGCGTTTTACAGGAAGAGCAACAGAAATTCAGCTCACTCAAAAGTAACAGAGCTGGAGGTTTATATCAGAGAAAATAATAATAATTTCTCTTACTTATGAAGAGCTTTTCAACCAGAAGAATCCCCAAAGCACTTTAAACATAGGAGGGCTGATTTTACGGAGCTGTGAAGTGCAGCCCTCCAGGTGACGTACCTTACTAGGGTGACCATAGTTTGGTTTTCAAAAAAGAGGACAGGGGGATAATCGACACTCGACACATGCCTCCAAAGTAACTAATCTTTATTACTTTTTCTAATCCAAAAATCAGCTTAAACTCTCTAGTTTTTATTTAACTTCTTAGCAAGCTCTTAAACAGTTGTAGGGTTGCTATTTCTCTTCCATACCGCCAAACAAGGAAAAATAAACCATTTTAAACTTTTTTCCATTTTAACACAACAAAAGTCTTTATATCGGAGGAAAAAATGAAGACATCATAACTTAGGAGACCTCCTCATTGGTTGCAAAAATTATCAATTTTAACTAAACATTTTGAAATATAATGAAACAAGTTAAACATTGTTATTTCTCATATCCTTAAAAACAGCCACACACACACAAAAACCCTTTTCAAGCTACACTGCGTACGCTGCATGCAAGTTCAAAACATCTACTGGTAATGCATAGAATGAACGAAAATATGCAGGCCTTTGTGTGTTTACAGTCTGAATAATGAGCAAAACAAAATCCTGACAATTCTTGGAATTTTATAAATCCCGATCAGACCAATATTTTAGGTCTCAAATAGAGGACATGTCTGGGAAAAAGAGGACGTCTGGTCACCCTAAATATACAGCAGCCATTCTGGACCAGAGGCCCAGTGCACTGGAGATCAGGGTGAGCAGTGAGAGGTTACTTCACCCATTGAATTATGGGGGAACTTCAGAGAAAACGGACATGTACAACCCCACAGGTGAAATCAGCCAGTGCCAAGGGATCTAATCAGTCAGGCCAAAGAGCAGTCAGAGCAAAGAACACAAAGTGCAAAACCTGAAAAATGGTTGAAGATGAGATGTACAATTCTTACTGATCCTGAAATACAGAGCAGAAATAACTCCCTTCCTATTGTTGGACACATTAGTATTTCTATGTCTAACAAAACATTGGAATTGTACTGGCTATGGGGTGGGCATGTGTACAGTCAGCAGTCAGTCTTTTACCTAAGGTGTGAGAACGGCAACCCTTATCATAAGGCAAATAACCCGTACCTTTCTGTAGCTGCTGATGACGTTTCATTGTTATACTGTACAATATAATGTTCCACCATAAATTCCTTCTTTAATACCACATGCTAATCTCAACATTGCATTTACCAAGTCACACAACTAATGATCAACAAAAATGCTGGCTCAAAGAAACTAAAACAAAATAAGCCCAAATATATATGAAGATTAAGGGCTTTGAGTGCCCAATCAGCTAAATACAGTACCTGCATAGCAGAACTACGCACGACGCCTTTCCTTTCATTTATTCTGCAGTTACACCACTTTGCAGCTATTTTACCTAATATAATTAAGTTCAAGAAACCTTCATTACAGAGCTTTTTTTTAAATCAAAGTCCATTATTAACTACCTAAATAAGCTTTTTCAGCATGTCTGAAGTACAATATGTAGAAACAGGCACCACACTAGTGAAGCACACAGTTACGGAGTATGAATGGAGGGACTGAGTACAACCCTTATCATAAGGCAAATAACCCGTACCTTTCTGTAGCTGCTGATGACGTTTCATTGTTATACTGTACAATATAATGTTCCACTATAAATTCCTTCTTTAATACCACATGCTAATCTCAACATTGCATTTACCAAGTCACACAACTAATGATCAACAAAAATGCTGGCTCAAAGAAACTAAAACAAAATAAGCCCAAATATATATGAAGATTAAGGGCTTTGAGTGCCCAATCAGCTAAATACAGTACCTGCATAGCAGAACTACGCACGACGCCTTTCCTTTCATTTATTCTGCAGTTACACCACTTTGCAGCTATTTTACCTAATATAATTAAGTTCAAGAAACCTTCGTTACAGAGCTTTTTTTTAAATCAAAGTCCATTATTAACTACCTAAATAAGCTTTTTCAGCATGTCTGAAGTACAGTATGTAGAAACAGGCACCACACTAGTGAAGCACACAGTTACGGAGTATGAATGGAGGGACTGAGTACAAGATCACATTACAACAGCTCTCTTCAGAATCTGACACCACAGAAGACCTTCTGCATCTCCATTTTCGCCCTTCAGCCTGTGGCCAGGCGACACAGGACTCAAGGGTTTAGGAGCTGGAGACAGCGCCTTATGGCTACTGTAGATGAACAGCTTCCATTCCTTTCAAGGTTTCTGACTCAGCCTAAAAAATAAAATCACCTATCAGAACGTGGAGCAAGAAAGCAACGGAATAAAAGAAAATACAGGTGGCATAGATTGCTCCTTTAAATCCAGTGCGAGTGCAAATATCCGTGAAGAAAATGACTATCTGGCCCAAGGCAGACCAGTGAGTGGGATATACAGTACGTAATATTGATTTAAGTCCTTACAATAACCAAACAACAAAATCAAAGATGAAAATCAATTACGTTGCAAACCTATATTGAAGTTCTGCATAGAAGGTTGCCGTGACAGTTTTCCCGTTATGCTATAAAGCGTGTTATCGAAAGAAAAGCGGTTTTGATATCTTCCTTTCCAACCCTGCTTGCTTTAAAAGAAGCACTTCTCTGCTACAGCAGGAGCAGCACAGAACACAGGCACAGACATTCCAGGGACTGAGAGGCTTTGCAAGTCCATATTTTTACCTGCTTTTACCCAATTATTTGGTTTCTTTAGTTCTCATTAGGAAACCTGTCCAATAATTAATCCATTCTTCAATTATTGTTATATAAAAACAATCCAGAATCACATCAGGAAAAGAGACCATTTTATGACAAGATATTTACAGAATGACCCTTCCTGGTCAATTCTCGGTACATGCTCTTCTGAGAGTCAATAATTCGCTTGCTGTTCTTTTTTGGTGGTCTACTTTCTGTCAGGCTCTGTGACAAACTACAGTACAACATAAGTCAATCACAGACCGTTGTCTAATAATAAATCCTTACACTTATACAGCGCTTTTCTGGACACTCCACTCAAAGCACTTTACAGGTCATGGGGACTCCCCTCCACCCCACCAGTGTGCAGCCCCACCTGGATGATGCGATAGGAGCCAAAGTGCACCAGTACTCTCCCCACACACCAGCTCTCAGTGAGGAAGAGAACAGAGTGATGAAGCCAGTTCATAGATGGGGATTATTAGGAGGCCAGGGGGCAATTTGACCAGGACATCAGGATTAACATCCCTACTCTTTTTCGAGAGAATTGTTGTTATAATAATATATTTCTCCAGTGCCAACCATAATAACTTTGGGGAAAGATTCAAATAGGAGATCCTCCCGGACACAATACTGCACGTATGGCTGGGTAGGATTTAAACCGCCAAAACAGATTAAAACTAGAAAAACATTCCTCAAAGACTTAAAACTCACTGCAATGAATAAGGACTTCGCAGCGTGTTTTGCCGCTTTGGGTTCGCAGCGGCGTGCAGAAATCCCACAAACGACACTAAGCACATCGTGCCACGGGCCTGCCAGTAACTTGGATTTTGCTTTTACAAAACTGACGGATTTCCGCGAGTTTCACTGCCACGATGGTCAACGTGGTGAAGCAGAGGACCGCTTTCCCCTTTAAGAGTGCCGACGTAAGATCCTGACAGCGGCGTCCGGAGAGAGGCAGCCAATGAGAGACGGCAGCCATGCGGAAGTGGACCGCCCCCGGAGCACAGAGCTGCTGATTTAAGAGGAGCTGGCGGGAACCTGACTCCCTGCACTAACTGTACTTTGTTGCCGATGTCTTTCACGGAGACAAAATAAATTAAATGATTTATACAGATGCTTGTAACGCATGTACAGAAGCTTTACTCCCAGTTCAGTTTGATTTTGACAGTGTGTGAGTGTGACTTGGAAACCAGAAATAGAGTCATCTGCACTCACCACGTACATGTCACGTACAAGGAAAATACTCCGGTATACTTGGTGCTGCAAACACATTCGACATAAACCATACACAAGCAGGACTAACAGGCTTCATTAAGACAAGGCACATGTAATTAGGAATTCTGGCTAGACAAAAAGACGGCAAGAGGAAGAAAGTACATATCCGTTAGGGAATCACAGGACAGTTAATTCAGTGCGATATATTTTTAAGTTTCAAAGGAGCTTTCAGTACAAAAGGTGGCAGTAGCCAAGACTTGCAGCCCTGTCGCTGCCAGGGAGGGTGTAAAGAGTCGGACCAAAACTTAATTCTGACTTAGTCAATTAGAGACGACTGTAGACTTGGGGATGATGTGGAGATGGCTTTTCAGCTCCTGGGGGCTAACAGGTCAGACATTTTCAGCTAAACTGTGGCATCTACAGTAGTTTCAGGTCCATTTCGAGGCTGGGGGTAGGGTAGGTTCCAGGCACCTGACACAGCATTGGGCTACTGTTTGGTTTTGGGTTAGAGTGCCCCTTAAATTTAACTTCAGCTAACATCATGGCTACATTTTTAAGATAGATGAAAAATTCAGATGGAGTTACAGTTTTGTACTGCCCTATGCCTGCTTGTGGCCTTATGTTTTATACATGTTAGTAAAAGCCCTAACAATCACCAGAATGCTGAATCAAGCCAAACAGAGGCCTCAAACACTCAAGTCATTTAAACCATTTGAAACATAACCATAACAACACCTCATCTCCAAGAAATCCTAACCCTAACCCTAAACCAGGTCTGAATGAAATCCACCACTGTCTTTCATTAAAGCCTTAAATTTCCTTCAAAAGCAAAAATATTACTTTACAGAAATTCAGTAGAGCTCTTAACACCAGTTCCCTGCATCAACCCATTCCCTAAATTAATTTGAAACACTGGCACTCCAAACCTTCTGGAGATTCATGTTAATATTAACAATTAATATCAAGTCACCGTGCTCTTAGATAACTCCTTTGCGTATCTGCACTGAGCAGAACAAATATATTACCGTTCTCTGCTTTTGAAAATGAAGCAGTTTAAATCCCCTTCACAGACCACATTTAATAAACCGTCCAATGTTAATCATACATTTCTTCACTGTGACTACACACCCACGAACCCTCGATTTCGGTTATGTTACGTGTAGCACAAATAAAAAGCAATGGGTTGTTGTTTTTTCAAAGAAAATCAATAACACCACTTGCAGTGGCAGAGAAAGCGTGTTTTGAAACTGCCATACTGAAACTTGTTAGTGCACATTAGGCGTCAACCCGCTGTCCTACGGTGAAGAAGGAACAGCGAGAATTAAGAATGAGGTTCTGACGATGTATTCAGATGATGCTGGTTGTGACTTTTAGAATCAATTCTGGAGGATATCCAAGAGTACTTAACTGCCTATGTCGTCTCTCGGGGATACTTGCCTGGTTTCCAAAGACGCCGATGGAGCACGCCGTGGACACTTCACGTGATCCGAACCACACCGAGGCGATCCGGGACGGCATCCCGAGAATGAAGACCTGGGCCAGCGAGCAGGTGAACTGTCCCAACATCGTCACCCCGAACAGGTCGGGTCTGACGCTCGCCACCTTGATCCACGTCCCCACGCAGTTCAGGGCGGACCCGGCCAGAGCTATGACCCGCAGCCCCTTCTTATCCAACAGCCACGTAACGGGGAATATGAAAGGGATGTAGGTGAGCATGTAGATCATGGACATCCAGTCGATGGTGAAGGAGTCCACGTTGTAGAACTTCATGAAGATGTTGTTGATGATGCCGTACTGGATCCACTGAAACGCATTGCAGAGAGAGTAAGAACTGAACAGACAGACGATGAACCATCGCCTTCGGTACAGGTGGGTAGCTAGGGAGCCATCCTCGTTCCCATTGGGGAGTTTCTGGACGTCAGCCGGAGATTTGGGGTCATGAATGATTTTTGCTTTTTCCAGATCCGAAGCATCTTTCTCGGAGGCAGGCGTCTCGTTCATGTTTCTCGGTCAGTTCGATTTTTTTCCCCCTTGATTTCTGGGACCCGGAAACCTTTTCAGGAAGAGCCCTGTAGTATTTTCTATGAATGTCTCTCTGAGAAAGAACACCACGGCTGTTAGGAGATACACAGTTATCTCATGCTAGACGTTTTACTGCACACCGGTTGAGCAAACGGGAAAGAAGATATCGGTTGTGAGAATCAAGGTCCGACAAAAACCCGAAGATAAACTCGTTGTTTTGTTACCCGTCAGATCCTTTGATCTTCAGTAACACCAGCAGTTCTCCTTTTTGGGGAAAAAGTCACGTGCGGGTGCACTTCAGTTTCTTCTTTGGCTATATGACGAGTTGTTTTTTATATTAGCTACCTGATATTGCGGCTTAAAAACAATACGTTCGGTTTGTTTGAAGGACAGTACGTACTTTGTTACCAAAATCGCTAACCTAATCGTAAAAAAATAAGAACAAACTTGGCAACTTTATGACAAAGGAGAAACTTTTCAGGACTTCCTTATGATGCAGAAATCGGAGCCACATGATGATGGTAAGTCATCATTACAGTTGTGTTGCGGCATGCTGATCCCTTTAGGGACTGAAAGTACAAAAAGACACAGCCTTACTAGTCCAAATCCCGTCGGGGAAAAAAAATAAGTCTTCAAACTTCAGAGCGGTCATGCTCCGGCCTCCAATGTAAACGCCGGCTTCCTACAACCACGTGGTGTAGAAGCTCCACCCTGCGAACTTTAACCAATAGTTGTTAAAAGACATCGCTCTGAGCTCGTACGGTGGAGTTATCCTTATCTGTAATATTCTCAGAAATGAATAGATTTTGAAATAGGCAAATATACGAGACAGGGGAAATAGACTGTATACAACAGATAGGTTACACTGAGAGCAGATGCAAAATCCTAAACATCCACAGTGTCGAAAAGATATTTAAATGAGAATTGTAGAGATCTCAACGAATGGAGATTAGATTGCCTTGTTTTCCTTTTCATAGTCCGTTCAGATGATTCCCTCCGAACTAATGGAATGCATTGCCTTGTTAGCTCGTAGACTTTCGTCAATGTTTACAGGGGGCTCGGTCCCATCTGCAGTTCAGTACTCGAGACGATTTGCAGAAGGAAGACCGCGACAGCTCCAACCAACGCGCCAATGCACTGAAATTCTGGATCTCGGAAATCAAGCTAAAATAAGACCCTGCGCCTCCGTTTGTACCACACTGTCAGATTCACTTCATTCTTTCAGATGAATAAATTTAGCGCTGCCTCGTCGGCATGCTCACTGCCTCGAGGTGAATTTGATTACAACGCCTATCCCGCTGCTGTTCTTTGGTAGACTTTATCTTATGAAACTGAAGATTAAGCGGCGATGATCTGAAAATGTCCTTTGTCACATTCCTCTGGTGACTAGTACGCTCTGTGTCATAAAATGTGCAAACGTGTTTTTTTTAAGTTAAAAAATGTTTTAAAGGTATTTTCACAGAAAAATTATGTTGTTTTTTTTTGTTTCACAGTTCCGGTAAAGGGCAGGCCAGCTATTTTATTCAATTAAGTCAAGTTTGTTTTGTCACTTTGTTTCCAATTTGTGTTCAGCCTTTGCCCATTTAGAGAAACACTGCATTCAGTTTGCCAGACGGAAATGATCAACACAATCCATAGCTGTTATCCTCTAAATCCTTCTACAGTTCTCCTGTGACAAGAACTTGAATAGCCACTGCACACGTGAGAGAACTCCCTTTAGTTGCATTCTTAGTAGTAGATTGTCATCGAAACACGTGGTTGACCTTATCATAGCAAACTAATGGGATTTTAAGTCATCTGTGGCGGCTGGTGGTCCTATGACAACCAAGCAATAACCAGTCAGATCTGTGACGTACTAGCAAAATACATTTTAATCTTTTCCAAAGCGACGTGGATCCTTTCCTTATCAATCTGCTATTGCTGTTCTCCTCTCCTGAGGTGTCTATGTAGGGGAGACCCACGTGATACGAGACAGGTGTTGTAAAAATAAAATACTAGGACAATGCTGAGAAGCGCTGCTTTCAAAGAAAACCGATGAAAATGTTTCATTAATAGAGAATGCTTAAACGGTGTCTTTAAATCCTTTGCGGTGCTAAGCTAATATTCCTCTTGCGACGAAATCGTGTTTTGTTCTACTGAAATCAACCTCCAGGGGGAGCTGTTTTCCTTTCTTTCATCTTTATTTTGAAAACCACAAGCCGCAAATACAAAATGTCATTTAGTTTTCATTTATCACAATGTTTTGAAATGTTTTAACGTAAATGTTACCTCAGCAAAATAAAATATTTTGATGCTCATAAACACTATAAAAATACATTCATATTTGTTAGACAATCAAAACGGAATACTGGCACTGAGTTCACCTGACGGTATAGAGCGACATCTGACGAATAATCACGGGCTTTTTATAAATACATTTTCAGTATACAGTATACATAAACCTCTTAACTACTTTTGCAACCATGTCTAAGCAGCAGCATTTTAAACTTTTCAGAGAAAAATTAAGGATTTTCTCCACTGTGTCGTGATGGCAGTATATTTAAACATGCTGCTTTGTACAGAAAGAACAAAACAAAAAAATAAATTCCAAAGTCTTTTTTTTCTGTTTGCTTTTAACAAAAATAAAAATCAATTCTCTTCTGGACAAAATAATAAAAGCGTGTATATACAAAAGACTGTAAAACTACAACTCCCACATTCATTTGAGCGGATACAGACATCGAAATAAATATGACACTTAAATCTTAAAATGACCTTGTATGTAAAAGTGAGCAGAATATTACTCCTTAGAATGTGATGTTTTCCAGGTCTTACGAGACTTAGCTAAAGAAAACTTCCTTCCGAGTTTTCTGGATTGTGAACAAATGTAAGTCGCTTATTGATGGGGGGAAATGTGAAGACCAAGTACTGGCGATTTGGTAGATAAGATAGCAGTCTAGTTATCATCTGTATCACGATGATATCAAGACCTCAGACATCATGTCCTTAATGGACACAAGTCCTAGGAATAAAACATGACATGTGCCAAAAGTTTTTTTCTAAAAAAATAGAGGTCTACAAAAGTAATATAAATGTCAAGGACTTGTATGTCCAACTGGACACTGCTATTCACGTTAGTTTTGCAAAATCAAAACGCGCATCTCGTAAAATATTCCAGGTATCGCAAAAATCTTTCCGCAGTTTTCTACGTTCAGAGGTAACAACCGCAGCTCCATATTTACCTTTTCTGTCCTACAACGGATGGAGGAGAGGTAGGCTTTAATACAAAATACAATATTTTCTTTTCTAGCAGAGCTTAAAATTTACTGTCGCGTATTCAAAAATAGAATGAGTCGACATTATTTTAAATTACGTTTCTCTATCAAACATTCTTTTATGATGAATGCAACATTCAGAAAAAAACGATCTCTGTCCAAACTGTCCACTGACACAGTTTACGTTTTTAAATTTTACACACAAAAAGCTTACATGTATGGAGTATCTATGGCATAATGAATTACCGTGGCAGTCAGCTGTGTGGATGTGTGCACCCTCGCAAAGAGAATTTTCCCCGGTCTGTACCATAGCTCACTGTTTTCAAGGTACTGAATACCTTTGTTACCTCACTACAAAACTAAACGGATTCAAAGTCCAGAATGGAAAACATGCTACCACTAGGGGGCAGAGTACAAAAAAAAATAAACAACAGCGGGCGACATCCAAATACACTACTAGCTAGTGACATCTTGAAAGAAGTACGCACAGCGCATGTTAGTCTCTCAGTTAAAACGTTGTATACATTCATTTTCAAGGAAAGATTAGTTACATTTAAAAATCCATTAAAATTCCGTAACATGTTAAGCAGTCAAGTTGCTATTGCTCGTTTGATCGGAATAAAGTGTTAACTTAAAAACGAACACAAAACCATACCAAAATACTAGATATAGGTAGGTTCATATTAAGTCATTTCTACCTGTACCTAGGAAATTCGGTTTCATAATCGCCCTTTAAAATCAAGGATTACGACAATAAGCATCTTTCCTGTGGTTGTTTTTTTTCCTCAAGCACAAAGTCATGGCTCGTTAGCACAGATTTACACGAAAACGTGCTGTAAACGACGAGGCTAGGGATCACCTTTTCTAACCTGAGGGACGCGCTCAGCTCCATTAAGAGACGCGGGCTTTTTAAGACGAAAGAGGACGGGGCGGGTGGGTTTGACTCTGACAGTAGGCACAAACTACAGACTCAACACATCTTCATTCACAACGACCCTTAACAGGACAACAGGTCGACAGCCCCACCCCCCACGCCTCAGTCGCCGTCAGTGCTGAAAGCGTGGCGAGGTGATGTGGGGTTGATGAAAGGCGCCGTGGGGCGAGTAGAGTATTTCGGAGGGCTGGGAGCTCAGGGCGGAGCAGAAGGGCTCGTGGTTGCTTAGCACCGTGGACAGATGTTTGGCCTCTTCGGTCAACCTCTGGACTTCCTTGCGCAGAGCCGCGTTCTCCTTCTCCAGATTTTCGCTCTCCTGGAAAGGAAAAAAAACAACAATGGCGGGGCCCCCATCAAAGATGGCTGAAGTCTCCGTAAGACCTCCAGAAAACCCAAGTTCATTTACAGTTACAAGCCCCCCCGAAGAGATGAACAAAGGAGGATACGGGATGTACATGTGTTACATCAATACCATGTTATCAATTGGTTCTCGTTTTGCTCGTTGCTGGCATCTGCTTCTAAACTAGAATTACACTGCACCAATACTGGTTAACAACAGACCTCCAGCCATTCCTACAGTAGGAATCTGTTCCCTCAGAGTTTGTAATTACTGACTAAATCGTCTATCACTTCCTGTCCTATAATTCGAGACTGGAGAGGTGAACTAAAGCACTGCAAGGCAATTCTGTGTGTGTTGCTGTCCGCCTGTGCTACATTGTTGTGTGTTTCATAAATCCAGAATCTGGGTGATGATAGTGCATCAAGAATACGTAGGTATTATTAATCAGATGAATTTTCACTAGGATGTTTTTTTTTAATCATTAAAAATGATTCCTTAAAATAGAAACAAAAACAAAAATAAAATGGCCTAAAAACAGGAGTACTTTTGCAGAAATGTATTGTCATTGGTGATGCAATGCCTGTTCTACACCATAGGGCAGCATGATGCTCTCTGAATGGAAGATTTCTAGGGGCAAATATCAGTTGTTGCACACAACCACAGCCAATGCAGAGGATGTTGGTGGTTATTTTTCCTCCTGAACTGTAGGAAAAACAAAAAGGTTCCAGTGTACTCTGCCAATAGCCTAGTACAGCTCAGGAAGGCTGTACCACACCACTGACTTACTGTAAACAAGGCTCAGGGCAAGCCCCGCTGACAGACTGCATACACGTCACTCGTTTAAATAGGCAGCTGTCGCTTGCTTGTTACCAGAAATGATAGCTTCACATTCTGATCTGCCCACTACTAGATTAAGAGCATTTTCATTGAAGAAAAAATAAGCAGAAAAACCACAGTTCTGACAGGAAACGTGTCACCGATAGGGAAAAAACAGACTGGGTTCTTCCTGTTTATCATGTGCAGTGGTGAAACCGAAACCACAGACTATAGTGAACAGACAAGTGCTGGTCCATAATATGAAAAGGCACTACTTTCCCAGCTTCTTAACGGAAGACCTGTATCCACTTTTCTACACGGATAGGGACGATATGGAGTGCCGTTTCCAGCAAAAGATTAGATTGGCTCTAGAGTGGCCTGTTCAGAGATCATTTGACAACGATACGATAGCATAAATTCAGGGCAGTCCTTCAGAATGGAAGATAGTGCTAAGTGGCAGGTCAGAAGTGCTGAACCTTTTTGGTCTCTAACAGTGAAGAACTGAAGGGTCTGTGATCCAAGTGTTCAGAATCCTCACAGGCACTGATGAAGTCAACCCAATGGACATCTTCGGTAGCAACAAGATACTTCAGTGAAACAAGAACTAGAGGTCATACGTGGAAACTACACAGAAGTGCTTTTACACTTGAGAAGAAGAGACACTTCTTGACCTAAAGGATTGTGGTAGTATGTAAAAGGCTATGCGGCCATGTTGTTGAACCCGATACACTGGCTTCTTTCAAAAAGCTGCTAGATGAGATCCCCTGAGCAAGTATCTGCTAACTGGGCTCCTCTGGTTTGTTACCTTTCTTATGTTCTGAAGCTGAATGGCACAGGCAAGGAGAAATCTGAAAAGGGGTTTAAAAAGATAACATTGAAGTTAACGTGTAAAAGCAGGCCTATTTCTTTGGGTAAAAGACAAGGTTTATCAGTGGTGCTCGGGCAAGGAATAACTCATAAAGAAGAACTAGTGGAATATCAGGTATATAAGATATGGTATTTAAAGCATAGGGAATAGGTGGGATATAGCACTACAGAAAAACTATGATATTCCATGGCTAAAATAACTGGCAAAGCTCTCTTTTGTTATTCATTTTATGTGTCCATTGACTAACATCAATTTTGTTCAGATCAGTCCTATATGCCCTCCATTAGTCTTTCCAAAATTCATGTAAAATACTGATACATTTTGTGTTTGTTCTAAAGTCAATTTCTGATCTGATCTTAATGTTGACTGAAAGCTACTGAAATAATTTGGAGGATTTGTCTGTCCCTTCTCTGCAACAGGGACATGTAAAATTGGTTGTGTGGATTTCAGCACACAGTATCTATCAGTACAGCACAGTACAGTTAGCAGTTTTTCCTTTGGAGTAGCATGACTGTGGAGCTGTCCCTTTGCCTTGCACATGAGGATAGAGCAGAAAGCAGACCTCACAGAAGGCCTGCTGATGTTATTCGATGGTCGAAGGCCATATGGTCTCAGTAAGCATGAAAGCTTTTTAGCTAGTAACAGTAAAACAGAACTTTTACATTTTTTAGCAGCTTATGAAAGTGCAAGGATGCTTGAATCCATGCTAACATAACAGGTTCGTAGGCAGTGGTAACCATAACTGAAAATAGCTAGAACTAAACAGCCCATCTGTTGCTTTCTGGGTCTTTAAGCAATAGGATAAGCCTTTCGCATAGCTTTAACATTCTTGTTGCAACATTGTTGTTGAAATCACCAGTGATCTCTGTCACTGGTGGGGATGGTGTGTACCTGGTAAACTGGCAATGAATGTCTGCCTCCCTGTAAGATAAACTTTTCTCGGTCCTCCCAGGAATGTCATCTGCTGTGTCTGACAGCCTGCAGGAGGCTTGAAGAGATGCTGAAGGTTTAGATCAGATGGTCAAAAAGACCCACTGTTTTATACACTCATGTAGTATTTCTGTTCCCTGAAGCAGACTGCAGAAAGGACACATTGTGAGCATCACCTTGCTGTAATACTCTTTAAATTGTAATTTAGGAGGGACACAGCTATGTACATGATGCTTCCCTCATCTCTGGGTGTGACTGGTGACTTAAAGAAGGTATTGCAGGCTCGAGGCAAAAGCTCATAGGAAGAGGTTATTTGAATACAGCTTCTATGTTTAACACAAGTAATTTAACAAGATAAAAACTCTAACTTTTTTAAGCCATGCTAAACTGCAGTAGCAGAAACAAATGGAACACCTTTCAGTCTTTACTTTAAGGTAGCAGTGCATTGTTCAAGTAAAAGATTATTTCCCTGAACCAATTTCTTAACTGTAGATATCTGTTTTTAAGTCAATTAAGGCAATAACTCACATTGGGTTACTGGTTTCCCTTCCAAGAGTTTCGTGTCAATTAAAGAACGGAGACGCTCATTTCCCTTCAGTACAGTTAGTATTAATTCTAATCAGGCCTACACCAGAAGTAGTTCTTTCTGCGTAATTCATTTTCTTCCTTGTGAAAGTTGATGACTAAGAACTATACAGCAGCAAAATTGTGCGCCTCGTCAATGAACAGCCACAACAGTTTTAAATGAAAGTCAACAGGCGGCAATTAAAACTGAGCACAACCATTGTCACTGGCCTGGCTAGGCAATATTACTGCTGTGTGCACTATACTTACCAGAAGCACAGTACAGTACAATTTTCCCATCCTCTCAAGGAAGTTACAGAGCTCATCCACATACAGCTAACTGCTGCTGCAGCTCTTCACTAGTCTTTTCTGAATTCACATATCATTCATCAGCTTCCTGTTCTCTAACGTCCACAGGTCAGCAACATTTAGATAGACAGCCAAAAGCTACAATTTTACATGATCCTAAACAAAAATATATGTTTGCTTATTTCAGAGCAGCCCTTGTTTTTCATACGCCTTCTCAGAATTGATGTCTTCTACCTCCGGCTTGTGCTTCGTGATGAGCTCATCTGCACTTGATTAATTAATGCAAAAGTCTGTTGAATAAGTAAAGAATATCTGTTCCCAGTTCAGAACACAACAGGAGCTGTCAGAATGATGCATCGCAGCATGGTGTCTTACACTCCTAGCTTTTGCCGAGATGTTCCCATAGGCCCTTTCCGATTTGCCCACTTTGTAAGTTTTACTGGGCAGTCTGTCTGATCAAGGTTAATTCTCTCTTTAGTATTTTGGGGAAGAGTTACATGACAGTCAGAAATCCAGTGTAAAGCTCAGCAGACCTAATCTTCTTCCAACCCTGAAGTAACGACTTCTGCCAATGAGTGATGGTCTTCTGTACCATCTCCCCACAATGTGCACAAACCCCATTGTGGTTCCCGAGTGTGTATACCAGGATGGACCCTACCTCTTTACTCCGACCTATATAAAAGATGCCTAGTGACGTGTGCCACAGACTACACATGAGGGTGATCTGCACGCATATTCACATGTGTTCATGCATGGTTTCAGAAGATACATGTACTCATAGATTATGCATTCACAAGGTAAGTTCTGAATATTATGACCGAGTCGCTGTGGTGTTTCGTACATCCCTCGGGACCCGAAGGCTGTGTGGATTGTTTCACCCACCCTAGGTTGGACTTGCAGTAACATGTTATCACTCTGAGGTGCTGGGAAGACTGACCAGATGTGGGCTGCAGTTAAGGAGCTATTCACTTAAATTCCTCACCAGATGCAAGCTGTCTGCTTTCTGTGTCTGTCTCATCCTGCTCTTTTGAGCTGCAATCCGATTCTTCTCCCTCCTGATCACCTTCTTCACATCGTCGGAGGAGTCCTGCAGGACAGAGTCAAAGATGAAAGATCCCCTGAGGGAGCTGAATCTTAAAGTGAAGAACGGAATGAAATCAAGTGCATCTTGTCGCTGATCTGTGATGTGTTGCTGTTGAAAGCTGACATGCGGACACCCTGCATTATCTTTGATAAAATTGCTTAAAGTCAATAGCAGCTTAAACATACCCAAGCTAAAATAGATCCTACAACACTTATTTCTATGATCAGAACCCTACTTTTTTCTCATTTCTGTATTAATCTTAAAAAGATATTTAAAACTTTTGGCTATACATGCCACAAAACATGGTGACTATGCATTGGAGGGAAAGTGCAGAAGGCTGTTTTCACAACCTGTCTTGTGCAGCCTTACACTGAAAAAGGCATCTAGCCACCTCAAAAGATCTGATCTGGACAGACTGTGTTTCTTAGAAAGAAAATACAGTGCTGTATTTCCACCATACGTGCTGAGAGAAGAAAATGGGATTTCTGTATAACACTGAGTCAACTGTATGAAAGAGAAAACACTTATCAGATTATGTTGAGTGCCTGAAAGCAGTTAATGAGTAATACACCAGTCGTTGGAATGAGGCTGAGTGAAAGAAAGACAAAGAGAAATTTAACTAAAGCCTTGTGTGAGCTTATTTAGACACTCATATATAAATATGGGGAAGATTAGAATAGCTCAGGCCTCATGCAAAGTGAAGCACTTGGGGTTGTTAAAATGATTCCCCTCTACTAACAGGCTATCTGAAGAACCCCAGGAGTCTTCCAGGCAATGTAGAATGTACTGCTCATCACCCACTGCTAGGACAGGACCAGTGATTGTAGGAGCCCTCTAGACCTCCAGAACAAGCTCCATCCTTCCAGAAAAAAGCCACCAGAAATAAAGGAACAACACAGAAAGGGTCAAGTGGTGCCAAGATAAGAAAATCTGCAGAGTGGAGAACTGTAGGAAAGACTGGGTTAAGAAATGTAAAGATGGGTAAGTTTAATTCACTAAAAGAAAATTTAATAATTTATAATAGAGGATGTGTGCACCCAGTTGATATTGTTATCTCTGCTGATGCTTAGTTCACTAACATACTGTTGCTAAGATGCTTTTTCACAACCTCTTCATGATAATACATACTGTTCAGATTTGCTACCTGTAAAATTCAAACAGTCTTTTTTATCATGAAGAGGCTGAACAGAAGAGATGTGATAGCATGCATCTTAAAAAGATGCAGATACAGGACACTTTAAAACGAAAAAGGATACCCCCTGCCTGTAGCTGTAAAGTTTCTTTTTACTTTTCAGTATGGGAGTAACACCTATTTCTATATATTATTGTTACTGTTTTTTAGAGTAATCATGTTTTGACACTGCTACCCATGGAGTAATTTAACAAAGTCCTTTCAGGCTTGACAGAAGGCATAAAAATATTTCACTGGTTCCTTTGTCTGCACATTTCCACTTCATCAACATGTAAAAATTTTAAATAATCACCATTAAATCAGGTTTGTTATTAGGTCTCAGCTGCTTTGACTACATCAATTAAAAACTGGCTGAAGGTGGGTTGTATTGAGGTCACAGTTTTGCAGTGTTCTGTTTCCAGTACCAATCCAGAGTTCAACCTTCTATGTCAGTGATCGGTTATTCACTGAGAGCGTGTGCACATGTGTTTTGCGCAGCTCTGTGGTAGCAGCTAATGATGAGGGGATTTTACCAGTTCATCAGTATTTCCTCAGAACACACCCTGTTTCATGTCCTGAAAGCTACAGTTTTAAAGGTATCAAAATGAATAAACTTGAGTTTCTTCTCACAAAAGGTGCTTGCTCTGTGGCATTTTGTCTTCTTTCATAGATTAGTGAGAAACATTTACTCCATCCAGATGTGATCCACATAACTCGATCACCGACTGCAACTTTAAAAAAGACATGCCCTCCACACACACAGTGACAGAAGTGAATTAAGTAATGCAGTGTTTTTACAGTGGCTGTTGAACGTATTGCATTCAAGTTAACATAACAGCCCCCTTAAGACAGGGGAAAGTCCAGGCAAAGGGAAAATCTGTACGAACTATGTTGCATCTTGAAGTGCAATGTGGCGATACCCAAGGAAGTTACATTCTAATTAACTCCATGTCTAATATCATGTCCTAGAGGCCTCTATAACTTTGTTCGTTCATCTCTTCCCACACACTGGATTAACTCTTCACCAATCACAAACACACAAGCATCCTTTTTCATACCCCTGAACACCACTTTTTGCAAGTGCAACACACTTAAAGTGACATATCACTGTTGCATCTATAAAACTTGACTGAGGTTTACTCAGCAGCATTAATAACTTATCAGTCAGTTGCCGACATTGGAGTTGACGCTACGACAGAGAAGCATTCTCTTCCTTAAAAGGGTTAAAGTCACATATGCTCTCTGGGTGTTCAACCTTGAGAGCGGACATCCTGCACACAGTTGACTGGCACACATACTAACACAGGCTGCCAGTGCCTGATCACCACACGTGTTGAAAGGACTGTAAAACTTAGAGGGGGATGTCTGGCTGTCTTTGCTACAGCATTGTGTTGAACCTGTCTCAGAAAACAGAAACACTACCGGGATGAAGAAAACCTTAAGTGTGGCTGAAATACGTCATTCACGAGGAAGATACAGAAAGAATGTTTCTTTTAGACTTTCAAAATTGTTCCAACACAAGTTTATTGTGCATGGATACACACAGAGCATCTGCATAATAGAGACCATCTTAAATTCTGAGTTAGTATCTTGAGGGAACTGTTCTCCTGTAGCCCCTTGCACAGCTGTTTACCTTCATCTATGCTGGTGAAAGCTCTGGCTACGATATGTTTGCTAGCAATAATAGAAATAAAAGAGTGTTCTTTACCTGCTTGCTGCCTGGTGACGGTGATCTGGTGAAACTTGTGTCATTACTGTCAGAACCCTGTGCCATAGCAGACTATGTCTCTGAAAGCTCACAGAACTCTCCACTTCTGCTTTCTCTGTGTCTGTGTGTGCACTGAACTGCTCCCGTCCGCCTCACTTTGCCTTCTGTACTTAATGAATAATTCTCTCGCTCTCTCTCGCTCTCTCTCTCCCTCTCCCTCTCCCTCTGTTACACTTCTGTGCCTCTGTGAGACTTTATCTCAGTTGTCTTCGCTGTGTCTGATGTGGTTTCTGGTAAGATCGATGTAAGTGACTCGCAACTGGAAGTCACATGACATGGAAACTTTTAACAAAAACATTCAGGAATACAAAGTTGCCTCAAAACCCCAGAAAAAGCCCACTTACTCTCTCTGCCTAGGTGAAAGTATGAAGATCATTTTCACAATGTAAGAAGTTGTTTACACAGACAAAGCATACCATATATAAACCAATTAAAAAACAACACTATTATTATGATGAGCACTAATGATATTAGAGCTGATTCTCAGGAAATTCAGTTAGATGTGAACAGAGTTGCAGATGTAAGTTTGGGACCCTAATGCTAGAATTAGATGATCTGTGAAATCTCAGATACTGATGACTGACAAAGAAGTACTGTACTAACTTAATAAATGACTTTGCCTCAGATATTTTATGACAATGTTCTGTATGTCTAGATATCAATAATCTGACTTAGCAAATGGTGTAAATGTGCTTTTTTCAGACACAGGTGTGCCTTAAGATAATGCGTTTTACACAACTCTAGCCTAACAGACTACCGTAAATTCATTGTTACCAGATGAAGTCTCTTTTTTTGCATTTGAAGGTTTTTTTTTTTAAGGCTTCGGGGATTTGTCTTGTGTAACACATAGCTAACATGTCGCGTTAACACCTGCTAGCAATGGGCAAGGCTTGAGGTGCAGTTTCTTATCCCAGATGTGAAGATGTGGGGGAGGGAAAACTCAAGGGGCTCTCCACTACCAAAAGTCCTTGCTTTTTACTTACGGTATTTTTACATAATGCTTAATCAAATAAAATGACTACAGTTCATTAGTCAAGCCTCATGTCAGTTACAAGAAATGACACGAAGCTTTTAACAAACTGCTAAGGAGGAAGACTGCTTGGGCTACATTAAGAAAATACTTACTAACACAGTGTGTCCGCATCTCTTTATTTCCTAATCAGAAAGCAGTGCGTTGAACTCCTAAACTGTCTTTCAGGATGCTAGTCTTATAGGTAGGTAAAACATTTCTTTTGGATTTCCGTTTGAGTTTTATGAAGAGAAACGTTTTGATGCAAAACAATGATATAATGCAAATGAGTTACAGTAAGTGTTTACTTACAGACAAACTGAATGACAAAATAAAAAAATAGGTATTTTTTTAAAATTGAGCACATGATAAAATTGCACAGTGAATTAACAATACCTCATTTAAGAATATTGTGTACAAGTCTGTTTCACCACATTAAAACAAAATACCGTCACTCCAGAATCTGTCCAAAAGAGCAACCAGATACTTTCTGGGGATCAAAAGAACTTCCTACATTGTCAGACTACACTTATCAATCTTTTAATGTTAAATAGAGAAGATTAGGATTTGACTTTGACAATTCAAATCCCGGAAGGCACTGACAAATTTGCCCAGTGGAGTGCTTCAAACTCATCAATGATACATGAACCACCGGCTACAAATGGCAACTGCACACTTCGACAAGTGAGAAGAGGAGGCTCTTCTTTGCACAAAGAGTGGTAAGAGCATGGAACAACCTACCCCAGCCCTGTTGCTGAGGATGATGCCTTTGTTTCTTTCATTGGCTAGAGGAAATCCTCAGATCAATTATCTATGAGCAGGTTAAATGGGCCAAATGGCATACTTTCTTACAGTATGTCCTCATGAACGTAGCCTGTCATCATCTTAACTTCTCAGATAAAAGCTCTGTAACCCCCTTGCTGGGATTTTAGTTTTCACCAGGGACAATTATGACAGAATCACTCTGCTGTTTCATGATCATGTTTTCTTGGGGAGTGACCTGAAAGTTAATGAATCACTATTTCAGATTATTTAAGGAATAAATTGAAACTCAATGAGTGTACTGCCATTAACTGAACCTCCATAACATACACTAGACTAATATTGATGGTAAAAAAGGAAGTCTAAGTAAGTTTTAATAAGTCTTTTAAGCTGATTATTATTATTATTATTATTATTATTATTATTATTATTATTATTATTATTATTATTATTATTATTATTATATTGGTATACAAGTCTTGTTTGTGTCTCATGATTTTCTTGTGCAACAGAAAAAATAATTCTGCTTCACAGGACTCCCACACACAAAAACATGTTCTTCTGGCTACTTTCTGACAAGGAATTTTAAAGAGCTTTGAATTATAAAGGGGGAGGACAGCAGCGATTTTATATAATGTGCTTTATTCCACCAGAAAGTATTTGTACAAGCTGAAGCTAATGTGTTATGTGTGTTTTAATAAACACTGCGGTAGTTTACAGAAGAATTGCCGTCAATATCCATGTAACTGAGGGTTCCGCAGTGGAGGTATGTCAAGCTTCTTTTTCAGATGCCCTCACAGAAAAAGTCCCTAGACCAGAGTTCCTAGGAAACTTCAGTGGGAGGCTTTTGCGTATCACAGTCTGATCTTTAGGTCAATGCAGCGATGTCTGCTTTTCAGGCACTGAAACAAATAATCAGAATGAAAACATGGAGATAATGTTTATGTGAACAGCTTTAATGTTAAAAGCATTATTCGTATCTGATACAAAGTTATGCTGGTTCATGTGTGGGTCTGACTGGGTACGTCAAGTCATTTCAATAGCTGTTCAGCATCTTTGCTGAAACCCTTGTGCAAAACACACTTTTTTATATCTTTCAGGGAATGAGCTAGAGTCATAGCCGCCTAGAACATGCTTGCCATGTTAATGTCATCCATTATGTTACTTGCGCCCCAGGTCTCACTTGACATCTTTCTCACGTTCTTTAACCAAAACCTGCCACGTAGAATTGTGGATTTAATAAAGACGTGTTCTGTGTTCATGGGGTAGGTAAAACCTTCATCCATTTCATTTCTCTTTCACTTAACATGCAACATTCACCAGTTTGGCTTTTGTTTGCTCCAGTACAGCTCGATGATTAGGCCTCAACTCGCACGTGTCCTGTAGTAGCTTTATTGTGGCTGCCTGGTCTGCCTCCAATGTTTATACTGCGACTGCATTTGCTGCCCGAGTTAAAGCTATTCTGTGAGCCTAAGGTTTTATCAGACGGTTGCAATTATGGTTTTTGACCATCGTCCCATGAACAAATTCTCCTGCTGCATTCTCTCTGGGTAGGCTCAGTTGCAAAACTGTGGATATAATGCACCCCGACTGGCGTCGCTCATATCTGTTCCTTAGCTTCTTGTGTCATGCACGCATGCATTAAGAGCTCAGAAACTGTCCACTGAGATCTGCGCTTACGCACACGTGCTTCTGTACACATGCAACACGTACTCAAACACTGAAGCGCTTTGAATGAGAAACCCACTTTATTTTGGAACCAAGAAAAAAAACTATGAAACCCCTTCTTTAAGACGGGAACTCGCGTTTGTGTTTATTACAAAGGGCGAGGACATAGATGGAAAATGGTTTTGAGTTTGTCATTTCTGGAAAATCTCTACCACGGACTCAACCGCAGGTAAAACGCACGGTAAGACGATGCACGACTCTGCGAATCTGTGCACCGTCCTTTGCATGAGAAAAGATCTTTAAAAAAAAAAGACATTGTTTTAACCAAAACATTCGCCCGCACACGCTGTTCTCACACCCACTGAGCAACATTCGAGGAATACGACTGGAGACTGTGGCTGATCCCATCTATTCCAGAACTACACAAAACAGCTTCTAGCTAAACGGGAGAGACACCCGGGTATCTAGCACTGGTAATGAAATGGATGCAAGCAAGCAATTGGGTTCTAGATACAGACTTTAATTGTCTGCTCAAATACCGTCTAAAATGGAAAACAAAGTCGCCGCGTAGATGGTGCTTACTGGCTGGCTAGCTGCCCTTGTACAGTACATTCTTTGTGTCTCAATATCGCTTCTGTGCAAAGAAATGTTCGCAACACGCCGCAAAAACACTTAAATAGAATCTTCTCACGCGTAGTTTGTTGAAATGTTTTGAAGTTCCTAATCCTCCCCATGAGTGTCTTCGCTAGGCGTGCGACTGTACCTCCTGCGGTCTTCACCTGGAAGACAATCGATTACCGTAAGCGCACGGTCTTCAGTTTCAAATTTTTGACGAACCCCACATAACATGCTAACTAGGAATCTACGCTAAAACGTAAGAAAAGCTTATGCTCCCCTCCCCCTCTCTGGAGAAAACTATGTGTCACCCAAAATTCCTAAGTCTGTAGGTAGGAGTCAGAAAGCTCACTCTCTCAATCACACCGAAAAGCTATGCAAATCTCTTCAAACCGTGAGGCTTGCACTTCATCACTGAGCTGCAAAGCCATTCCCAGGCTCCGAGGATACATCAACTGCCAGAACGACAAGGCAGGCAAAGCTAAGGCCTTTGTAACCTTCACCAGTAGCATTTTTTTTCATTTTGGTATCATCAAAGTGCAACGCTGAGATGTCAGAGCAATGAGATGTACAGGTTTGCTTTGTAGTTATGAAGCTGAGCTCTTATCAGGACCCCTTGAACCCTGAGGGCTCCTGACATGAGATCCCAGGATCCCCAGATCTGTTCGGAGCCTCCCAGAGAACCTGTAAGCCTCTGACAGCAGAACAGCGGGAAACAAAAACGACATTGAACATGTCATGATCAATTCCGTTTGAGTGTTAGAAACCACCTCCAAATAATGATTGTTTGGAACCTTTCTTATGTTTTATCTGTCACTCTCTATTAAGAAGTGCAGATTTTTTACAACAGAAATAGTGCACTGCAGGCAGTATCCGTGGTTAGTAATGGCTAGCAGACAGCTCCCCAGCTTGAGGAATCTGAGGAAATAAAAAGAAGAATCCTGTGTTCTGATCACTGGCATGCTTGCTGTTACGTACTGGAGTAGCCCACACCGCCATTAACCAAACGGATCTGAATTGACGGTAGTTCTATTTTTATAGCAAACTATCACTGTCAACACTTCCTTCCTTCCTATCTGCTGCTTTCCTTCCAGAAGCACCTAGACAAAATAACTTCCTTTCAGTGTGCATAGCGTCCTGTAAAAATCCCGTGTGCAGGTTAACCTTTCACTTTAAACTGCATCCAGGACATGTGTAACAATAACCCTACGGACGCAGACAGCAGCCTTTTCTGTCACCCCCTTCAGTTTACCAGAAAAACGTTGCAACAAAGGTTCACAAATAAAACACGTGTCATGGTGTAATTCTGAAAGTGTACAGGTTAAAACAGTTAATTGCTCAGGGGGTGGAGAGATGCCCTTACAATCTAACACTTTTGGTGCAGGGCACTTGAAAGCAGACAGCATCTTTCATTTCAGGTTAGTATTTTGTTTCACGTTTATTATAATGTTTGCAACATGCTAGTGAAATGTCATGTTGATGTCCCCTCAAACTAAAACACAGGATTGCTCATTGCCATCTGTTCATCTTGAGGAATTTACATCTTCTGATAGACTGAACATTGATAGCTGTTCAGTTTGACATTTACCTTCTTGATTTATTGGTATAGACTTGAGTGCTAAAAAGCTCTCTGGGCAAGCTTTTCATGTTGTCTTTTTTGTAATACCATTTTTTTGTAAGGCTCTTGGAGGCACATACAACATTTATGAAGGTGGTCTGCAGAAAGAGACTGATTCCTTTAGCACACGAATGAAGAAAGAAAATGATTCAATGGTTGTACACCGATATCATTATACACTGAACAATGCAATGTAGAGCAGAGCAATTGCAGTCTGTGTTAACCGGTGTCTTTCCACTTAATTAGGGTTTATTAGTTAAAAACATGTGCCGCCCACTTTTAACCACCAGAGTGTGACATCACTACCTGCACAGCGGAAAGTTTAGGGCCAGCCATCAGCCGATCCTTTGAAAAAATCCCTTCACGACCACTGACATTTCAAAGCAGGAAAACACGACAAGACCCAAACCAGAGCTGTGCAGCAGCACATACGCTACAGTGACACAGCTATGGTCTGAAGGAAATAAATCCACTCACTTTTAAGTCTATTCCCCTTATCTGTACATCTCACAAGAGCCACAAAGTGTCTGGTCTCTAGAGCAATACTTGTGCTTTTTTCTTTGCTTTCCGTTTTACAAGAACAGTACAGACTGGCTGCAGTCCTGCTCAATACTGGGATGGGAGACCTCTGAGGAAACTCAGGTTTCTGCTGCTGTAAGTGGAGCAATGGCAGCGCTCTTCAATCTGAACCAGAATGTCCAAACTAATTCCCTAGCACAGTGACAAGGTCCTGACTACTGGTCTTTTAAGATCCTATGGCACTTTTCATGAAAGCCAGTCCGCTTTGGGCATGTATGACCTGACCTCCTTGAATTTCCTCCTTCTTTGGAGAATGAAATTCCTTTCTTTGGAGAATTCTTACTTCCCAGCTGATGTGCTGTGTACTGCTGCTGATACAGAATAACTGCCATGTGTCCCCTAAGTCGGTGCTGCACTTCAATGATGGATAAAGTGGGTTCTCTCCTATGTGGGCAGTGGTTTGTGAAGTAGAAAAACACTTATATATATTATTGATGGGATATATATATATAATTTATCTGTATTCAACACTACAGTGTTGGTTCAGGCGCATTGTGTAATATGTCGGCTGTTTTAACATATCTTAAGCAGCTCCAACAATTACAGCTACACATCAAAAGGACAAGACTTGGGACAGCACTAGGTCAACTCATGTTACATATCAAAGGACAAGACGAATACACATGAAGCGGTGAAACAAAACATCTTCCTGAGATCATATTGTATATAGGAGCTGGGAAACCCTTGCGGTTTGTCTGTCCTGCAGGGCAGACCCAACGCGCGTTGATGTCATTATTGAGCTCAATAAAACAACTGAATCCACGCAAGACTGTGTCCAACTCCTTTGATGAAGGATTTCCCACAACGTTTGTAATCCTTTCAGATGAAAAGTACAAGAGCAATACAAGCAATTCTTGGTATTGGAGTAAGTAATCAGACATAGTGGCTTTTGACAAGTGCTTAAGGGCCTTCACAAGCCCTTAAATCCTGTTGTGCTGAAAACTGATATTGGGGAGACAAAGACGATGAAAACTACTGTTTTTGTTTTCTAAAATTAAAGCTTAACTCGCTGCAGCTTGGAGGCATTATTGTAAATAAAGGAGGATTTGAAAGAAACCCAAATGGGGTTTCAGCGTCTTCACCATCACAGGTAATGTGATCGCAGTTAAGTGTGGTAGCAATTTAAAAAAGTCATGAAATACAGTTAAAATTGTAGAATTTAAATCAGAGGATGTTAATCTTGTTCAATAAGCTAGTAAGACCACGTTTAGAATATCGTGTGTAATTGTGCCCTCCTCATTCCCCACCCCACTGGCTCCCTGTGATCCTGATTTTAATGAAGCTGTTAGAAAATGTGTTTTCTATGTATTACATGTATTTATGTATTTGTATATGTATTTATAAATGTATTATAACAAGGATATTGCTACTCTGGTATCTGCGCAGAGAAAACTGAAAAGATACCTCCCCACATTTAACCAAAAGTCCTACTCTGACATGCTAAAAGACCAGAATCTTTTAAGCTATGAACTTCAAAGGGGACTAAGTAAAGTTTTCAGTATCCTCAAAGTCATCGATAAAGTCAACCATCCTTCCATTTTCTAAGCACTTCTTCCAATTCTGGGCCAAGGGGGAGCTGGAGCCTATCCTAGCAAGCAACCCTGCACAGGGTGCCAGTCCATCGCAGGGCAGACAGATGCAAACAGGGCCAATTTTCCCAGAGGCCAATTAACCTACTAGTATGTTTTTGGACTGTGGGAGGAAACCAGAGCACCTAGAGGAAACCCACACGAACATGGGAAGAAGATACTAACTCCACACAGACAGCACCCCAGAAATTGAACCCAGGGCCCCAGCACTGCACCACCATGCCACCCTGAAGTCAACTCAGTGGACGTCTATAGAATCAACAATAACTGACAGACCAGGGGACACAAGAGGAAGCGATGAAAAAGTCTTGAACACATTCCCTAGCCTTGCTATTGGAGCAGATACCATCTGTCAAGAAACATCTGGATTAGATTCTAATCAATCAATTGATGAAGGGGGATTTGATTCTAATCAATCAATTGATGAAGGAGGATCTCTCTAGATGCAAAGCAATTTGAAATCCTTTGGGATAAAAAGTATAAAAAATGAATATATATAAAATGCAAGATATTAGTAATTAGCTCGTTGCAACCAAACAACTGGCTGATTTTTCATAGATCATGCCTTCAGGCTGTTAGTATGTGGAGTCACCTAGTGGTTATACTGAACAAAAGCACCCGCATACCAAAGTACAGTCTTCATGCTTCATGGGTTGAGTGTGAAATGAATGAAATGTCAGACGTAACAGTTCCTCTTTAATAGTTCAGGTGGGGAGCTGCGTCAGCGTGCGTAGGCTGCAAAGGAACAAGTCAAGGTTTATTCCAGGCTGAAAAGAGAAGAAAAGAAACACAACCTTTCAGCTGTGGAGCCTTCTTCGAGTGTGTGTCAATGGCTTCTGCATCCTGGAGATAATCTTGAGTCTTTCCTCTGTCTCGTCTAAGCTGGTACTGTTTAATATGGGACTTGTCTTTGCAGCCCGAGGTATGTTCTTTCCTTAGTGAACGCCTGAGTGAAATACTTTTCAATGCATCAGTCCCCTTTCATTGTCTAGTATTTAACCACTGTTGTCTCTGATACATTTTGCTTCACCCTTAATGCTTCACCTTTTGCTGTTGTAGTACTGCAAGCACATTTTAATATCTTAGACCCCCCTTGCAATATTCCTTTCCATCTCTCTTGGCCTTTCCAACATGTTTTGTAAGCTGAAGTTACAATTCTTTGTACAGCTTTTCTTTAACTGGATCCTGCTGCGCTTTAACCCTCAGAGTTTTCTTTCCCTCTATATTTTTTCCTAATCTGTTGCACTATTTGGATACTTAGCTTCTGCTGCTGCTCAGTCTGTTGTCATCCATTCTCCTCTGATTCCATGTCTCTCCCGTCCCAGTCGGCTGCTCGCATTCTCTGCCTCAGCCCTTCAGGCTTTCCTGGAATTGCAAACGTTTGATTTGGGCTTCACTCTGTCCAGCTTCAAAACATGCTTCAAAGCACAACATATTATGATTACAGTTCCCTGGTGAGTCTCTCACCTGTGTCTCACTCTGTCTTGGTTGTTTGAAAAGACAACATCAGTACGAGCACTTACTCTACTGTCTGCTCCAACTAGCTGGATAAGAAGGTTCTTAACCTTGTCTAACAAGTCCCATAAAAAGGATGTCTTCCTCTGCACATTATTCTTCATTTTAAGATACAGTTGATTTATACTCAACATTTGCATTTGGTGATCTATAGCATACCCTGGACTCTATATATTTGGTCTGACCATCCTCTAACAGTGTGTATCTGCTACATTCCTTTCCATAGCTTTCAGTTAGCAATGTTTCTGTGGTCCCAGTGATATCATAATTGCCTGCTAATGTGGTAGCTTCTATGTCATGTATTTTGTTTTGAATTCTTGCACTATTTAGGTATTAATATTCCCTGTTTCCCCTTTGGTTCTGTCGTGGGATTTTCTTTGCCTATTCACAAAACAAATAAAAATAGAATAATAGCAGCCATATCACCCTGCAACTCACAACTGGCAACCCACTGAAGCTAAGCAGGTGTGAGCCTGGTCCGTACCTGGATGGGAGACCTCCTGGGAAAAACTAAGGTTGCTGCTGGAAGAGATGTTAGTGGGGCCAGCAGGGGGCGCTCACCCTGCGGTCTGTGTGGGTCCTAATGCCCCAGTACAGTGACGGGGACACTATACTGTAAACAGGCGCCGTCCTTCGGATGAGACGTAAAACCGAGGTCCTGACTCTCTGTGGTCATTAAAAATCCCAGGGCGCTTCTCGAAAAGAGTAGGGGTGTAACCCCGGTGTCCTGGCCAAATTTTCCCCCTGGCCTTTACCCCATCATGGCCTCCTAATAATCCCCTTCTATGAATTGGCTACATTACTCTGCTCTCCTCCCCACTGATAGCTGATGTGTGGTGAGCGTTCTGGCGCACTATGGCTGCCGTCGCATCATCCAGGTGGGGCTGCACATTGGTGGTGGTGGAGGGGAGTCCCCATTACCTGTAAAGCGCTTTGAGTGGAGTGTCCAGAAAAGCGCTATATAAGTGTAAGCAATTATTATTATTATTAATATGGATTTATTCAAATAAATATAATTAATCTCTAATTAAAAGATTAGTTTACAACCATTTCTTGTGCAATATATGCCAGGGACCTGTGCAATACATTTATATTTATATCTATATTTATATTCATATGTGTGATACGATTTTTCTGTGTACTGTTCTGTACTAGTTTGTTCTTTGTGTGTCCGGACTGTGAGTAACTCTTGTATTGCATTGTATGTATTGTACTATTATTATATAATTCATCACACTGTGGCTGTGTTGTGTGTGTTAAGCTGCTGTTGCACTGCAATTTCCCTCACGGGATCAATAAAGTATCTATCTATCTAAAAGCTATACTGTTCTATTATTTTTCACTACGGCATCCTTGCCCAACAGTGTCTCCTTGTGGATCTGCTCAGCACTGCACTTCACAAAATATGTTAAGAGGATGAGTCCAGTAGGGGGCAGACAAGCAAAGCGCTAGTAATGCGGGTACCTCGGAATTCTGTACATAGTAAGGTAAATATTATTCACATATAACATTGTGTCGCGCTGTACAGTGGGTTAACAACAGCAATCTAACCGGTGTTATTGTTTTACTATCTAATGCTGTGATTTTAGAAATTCACTTCTAATAAAAAAAACTATTACAAACGCGATTATTCCCAAAACAAGGCTGTGCGTGTGTTTCAAAACTCCAAAAAGTTTTATTTTCACATTTTGAAAGCAAAAGACTGAGTCCCGCTATATTGCTCAGGCTGCACTGCAGCGTCTATTCACAGGCGCGATCCCACTACTGAGCGGCACGGGGGCTTTGGCCTGCTCCGTTTCCGACCTGGGCCGGTGCACCCCTCCTTAGGCGACCTGGTGGTCCCGGGCTCCCCCAGGAGCACCATATCGATACCGAACTTAGTGCGGACACCCGATCGGCATAGTCCGCTGCAGCTCAGAACTCCTGAGCTCAAGCGATCCGCCAGCCTCAGCCTCCCAGTAGCTTGGATTACAGGCGCGCGCCACCGTGCCCGGCGAGAGAGAGCTGCGCTTGTAGAGCTCTTCACTTGCCGCCACCCGTGACGTCACAGGTTTCAGAATGCATTGCCTAGCGCTGCCTAGCGGTGGAAGATTGAACTTAAACGTACTTTGAATGTAACAGCTTAATTTTCCGCAATATTTTAACGAACACTAAGTGTGTTTTGATAATACATAACGGTAATTGTCTGATAACAACACTAATCATATGAAATTCTCTACATTTAGTTGACTTCTAAAGGGTTATTATAAAATGTCCGAAATAATCACAACGGATTTAAATGGTTCTGTTGATTTCCGATTACGTGGAAAGTTATGTATGTATATCCTAGTGACACAGGACTTTTATTTCGTTCTGGTACTCGCAAAATATACTGGCAGACAACAGTATTGAGTTCTACTGCATGTCAGAAGAGATTTAAAAAGGCTACCACCTAGAACTTGGTGGACAATCACAGAGCCTGCAGTTTCATTCCATCACACCTCTAAACGACTTAAATCATATCAATCCTTATCAATTGTCCTTATGGGATCAATTTAACAGCATTTCTCAGCTCTTAGGGAGCTTGGGCTTTGAAGAAATGCATTGTGCAGACACACTGACCTCTCCAGGAGCGGGACTGGACAGCCCTGCTGCAGGCACACTGACCCCTCCACGACCGGGACTGGACAGCCCTCCTGCAGGCACACTGACCCCTCCACAACCGGGACTGGACAGCCCTCCTGCACGTACACTGACCCCACCAGGACTGGGACTGGACAGCTGTGCTGCAGACACACTGACCCCACCAGGACTGGGACCGGACGGCCCTGATGCAGGCACACTGTTGTTGATTTTGAAGAAATTCACTGGATTGACCATCAGCGGCTTTGAGGATTCTAAATACTTATATCACCCCCAATAGTCTCTGCTGTTCAGTATGATAAGGTTCAGGTACTCTAGCCCGACAGTGCAGGACACTCCCTTAGACCCGGGCAGAGCTCTAGATTCTTGCTAGTTTAATAAAACATCACTTGATTTCTATGCTATGCTTCACATTCACCGAGTCCCGAGTGGCTCCTTCTTAGGGGTGTGTGCAGAGATTGCAATGCATCCTGTAAAGCCCTTTGAGTGGAGTATCCAGAAAAGCACTATATAAGTGTAAGCAGTTATTATTATTATCCCGTCTTCGTGTCTTCTGCAACCCTCACAAGTGTTCTGGGCCAGAGCCCTGACCAGGGATGACAGGAACTCCAGGGCCAATGGCACATTCCCTCTCCCTTTCCAAATGCAGCAGCGAGATGGGGAAACAGTCAAAGCCTTACAACTTTACTCATTATTAACCCCTCAGTATGCAAGAACGCCCCTACTGGTCACATCCTAGTACCACAAGTTACTGATTTTCAAATTCAATAACAATTGTAACCGATAGTCCAAGTACTGTGCTCAAGTTTAAATTTTACACCAACTAGCCCTTCTATATTTCCCCAACATATGCCTATACCAACTACCTCAGCTTAAGCCAGCATCTATCCTGTCGGAGTTATGCAGAAGAGCCCACATTCCCACTGCTTACCTGCAGGTGGCTTCAGAAGACCCTGGGAACGTCAGACTTCCTCTCCGCCGCATCAGCGCGTTTTCCAGAAAACGTGTTCATTTACAACAAAGACACACACACCTTTAGTTTTTTTTAAAATAACATTTAATTAGTATGGAACAGGGTAACCAAGACATACATGTTGGGGGAAAAAAAAATACAAAAAGGAGAGATCACAGAGCTCCTTCGTAGCCCCCCAAAAAAAAAAACGAACACTAAAAATCGGACACACAACACGGAATAAAAAAAAAGCTATATCTGTTCGTAACAGAAATGTAAATTGTATCACATCTAGTGATTACACATCATATATATTTTTAATATATATTGCAGTATAAAAAATTCATAAAAATACATTGTAAAACTGGAAGTAACAATGATGTAACAGCAAGACTGTAAACAATAGATATATATATATATGTGCTTTAATGACGCCAGCGCCAATAGAGCCGGTTCAACCGGAGATTGCCTTACTCAAGGGCAGGATATAATCAATATTATAAAATACTACAGCTGTTATTTAAACCAGTATACATTGGCAAAAGGAAGGAAGTTGCTGTCTGAGTACCTGAGACCAGGACAGATCTTCTGAACCTCGTTAGAGTGTTTCGCTGACGGACAGACATGACTGTTTGTTGTGTTTGTAGTGACGGCAGCAATAATCTCGTGGACTGAATCCGAGGGACGGGGAAGACCAAACCAGCCCCCCCCCGCTGCCAGCCCCTAGTCTCGCGCAGCTAACCTCAGACCCCCAGAACTCGCCAGGAATCTCAACTTCCTTCAAATCCTTCTCATGCAGATCGCAGTGCTGCCGGCTCCAGCAGCTTTTCGTTTTGTTTCGTTTGTTTTAAAGTCCAGGGTGCGAGAGGGTGCCCCCAGCAGCCAAGCCAGTCCCCTCACTTGGCAGCCAGCTGCTCCAGCAGGGGGTTGGCCTCGCTGTCGGGGGTCTTGACGCTGTCGGTCCGCACGATGCAGGTGGGCCGGTGCCGGTTCAGCATGACGATGAGCTGCTGCCTCTCGTGCTTCAGCTCCTCGATCTGGGCCTTCAGCTCCGCGTTCATCACTTCCAGGCGCTCCGACTCCTGCAAGGGAATTCCAGACGCGTCACACGCTGGGAGTGCCCAACTCTCAGGGGCGGCGGCGATGAAGCTGGACCAAAGGGATCTCTTTTTAAAAATTGGACCTCAAAGGGCACCCATTTTCTGATTTTCACCCCAGCTTTCACGTTTTTAACTGACAGTCTACGTCTGTTATTAATTCCGCCCAACAAATGATTTTTAACAAGATAATTAGTCTAGTTAAGCATTTTAAGCATGGCCAGCAGCCATATCACCCTGCAACTCACAACTGGCAACCCACTGAAGCTAAACAGGTGTGAGCCTGGTCAGTACCTGGATGGGAGACCTCCTGGGAAAAACTAAGGTTGCTGCTGGAAGAGGTGTTAGTGGGGCCAGCAGGGGGCGCTCACCCTGTGGCTCATGTGGGTCCTAATGCCCCAGTGTAGTGACGGGGACACTATACTGTAAACAGGTGCTGTCCTTCGGATGAGATGTAAAACAGAGGTCCTGACTCTCTGTGGTCATTAAAAATCCCAGGGTGTCTCTCAAAAAGAGTAGGGGTGTAACCCCGGCGTCCTGGCCAAATTTCCCATTGGCCTTAACCAATCATGGCCTCCTAATAATCCCCATCTATGAATTGGCTTCATTACTCTGCTCTCCTCCCCACTGATAGCTGATGTGTGGTGAGTGTTCTGGTGCACTATCCATCATCGCATCATCCAGGTGGGGCTGCACATTGGTGGTGGTGGATGGGAGTCCCCATTACCTGTAAAGCGCTTTGAGTGGAGTGTCCAGAAAAAGCGCTATATTAGTGTAAGCAATTATTATTGTATCATATTATTGAGGTGTCAGATAACAGGGGAACAGAGGAAATGTTGAAAATGGATTATAACTTAGTTATCAAGATGTTAATTTTAATGTTAATGTTAATTCCTCCCTGCACAGCCAGGAGCTGGAAAGGGACAACTGTACATGTCAAGCCTGCTCCTGGCCTTTAAACAAGGCCTCTGGGCATGAGCTGGCTGGGGCGTGATCCCAGGAGGAGTGGGTCAGAGTGCTGCTTCACCCTGGGAAATGAGACCGCTGGGGCACACAGCACCTGCGCCGAGCTCTGCACGCACTTTCCGAGAGTGAGCCATGGGGAGCGAACCCCCACCCACAGACCCCCAGAGCCAGGCCCACACATCGCCCGCCCCAGCGCCAGCGCTCACCCGCTGCAGAAACTCCGTCCGCTCTTTCTTCTTGTTTCGACAGCGCGCCGCGGCCACCTTGTTCTTCTCTCGCCTCCTTTTCCTTCGCTCCTCTTCCTCGTCCATCTGCGGGGCACACAAGGAGAGGACGCGGTCAAGCCAACGCCTCGGCCCAGGGACTGGGCCTGCAGCCGCCCAGGAGAAGTGTGTGCGAGTGGGGAAGGGGAGGGGGGTTTTAAAGAAAAGCCCCCCAAAGTTGGGAAACTACAGGTTTTAATAAAACACTACTTTCTCAGTACCAGCTGAAAGCCTTTGACTGCTCATAAGGGGGAAATATCAATTAAAGGTGATATTTTGTTTGGTTTCCAAAACTGCCTGTGCCCAAACAAACAAACAAACAAACAGTAAGTGCTCTATGGAAAAGATAGTACGTTGAGTTTTCGAGAAGATGGAATTAGAATTTGACATCCCCCCACCAAAAAAATAACGACGTAGTTCTCATTCGGACCTGCAGAGGGCGGTAGTAGCTAATGTTAGCTAACTTCACACAGCGCGTTAGAAAAAAAATATGTAGGAGGAAAATGTCAGTTTTTCCCCAAGTGCCAGAAAAAAAAATTAAACCTTTTCCTTTTCAACGGCCCTGCCTGCTTATTGAAATTTATTTTAAATATGCATGGTCTTGTAACACCCTAATTCACAGGTCCACAGAACAAAGCAGGCACCTGTATATAAACTGACACAGTATTTCTAAACACAGACCTTTGTGCAACAGTACCTAGCACAAGGCCAGACTTCTGAGAAAACCCCTGTGCACTTTCCTCTCATACGACACACACAGGGTGGACTCCTGCGGGCGCAGAGCTTGTGCCAGCTCTCTCCAAGTGTCCAACAGCCACTTCTGCAACAGAGTTTCTCTTTGAAAGCATACGAGACGAAGGTGCCTGTGCCTGGAGGACAGGGCCAGTCTCACCTCTCCCTTGATGGGCGCCGGTCTCTTGCCCAGCTTCACGCCCAGGAAGTGCAGTGGGGACAGCATGGCGCCGATGTTGCGGAGGTCGGCGTACTTCAGCTCGTCGGCCGTCAGGGTGGCGGCGGCGGGGATGCCGGCCAGCGGCCCGAGGCTGGGGAGGGAGCCCGCCGTCAGCGAGGGGTCGGGGATCTGACCGGGCATCATGTCAGGCTCAGCTCCACGCGCAGCTGCCGGGCAGAGGAGGGGCAACAGAAACCGTTACCAGGGGGGCTGCTGCCGCCACGGCGACCGGCCCCACCCGCGTCCAGCTCTGGACCCAGCATCCCAACACCCGACGCGAGACGCCACAGCGACACAGAGCAGAGCCGGGGTGGGGAGACTGGAAGGAAACAGCAATCGCGCCGTCCCACCTTGGAGGGAGCAGAAACCGCGCCGCAGCCAAACCTGCTAGACACACAGCAGCTACAGAAGCACCAAGGCCTTCCTTCCAGAGAGCCTCCTCCTGCCATTTCTCCTCCCACACCCAACCCATCCACCGAGCCAAGCAGCCCCCATCACACCAGCAACATTGCAATATCATCATTGACTACCTCTGCAACACTAGAGGAGACACGACCTGCCAACTTAAATTTTCAGATTGCCCTAGTCTCTCGAGCAACTGCAATGGCCTCTGAGGCCCTCTCTGTCTGCGGTGAAGGGACCCACAGCAAGGGATCCGTTTTTAGATGAGATATTACAAACGGAACCGTCTCTGAAGTTCAAGAAAAGCACTAGGTACCCATGAGGTGACAAAGATATGGCTTCTCAGTTTTAGCACAGCTGACCCTTGTCGGTGTTAAGTTTAATTTTAAAAAGACAAGATCATTTCTGAATTTCTTGTAAATACAAGAGACCGGTTGTATTTGCAAGAAAATGCTTGTATTTAAATGCAAAAATTTACAGGATGTTATTTCACTGCAGATATTTTTTTTCCCCCCACAAAAGCAAAATGTGAAATAACTTGTGAAGCAAGCCAGGCTTTGATAAATCCACCCTACAGTTTAAAATGTAAAAAAGAACAACAAATTGCATTAAGTATAATTTAGGGGAATGCAGCTTTAATGCACAGAGGAAATAGCTCAAGAAGCAAGGAATCTTTGTAATTATCGTAAGAGAAGGTCTTGGTAAAGACTATCGGTTAAATTAAAAACAAATGTTACAAACGACATAATACTGCAACCTGAGACCTACTCTGGGTATTCCACCCCTGCACCAAGAAGAGAAAAAAAAAAGTTATAATGATGTCTTGGCAAGGCCGGACCATCATTGCAAAATTGATTAGTGAAAAGCTGCAATTGAATCATCTTAATAATGGCAGTAAACTGCCTGACAGCACTGGGCAGGGAACCAAATCTGGGACAGCAGGTCTCCAACAAAAAAAGTAAATGAAGCTTTTTCCCTTATTACCTAATCGCGCTTTGCTGCAGCACATTATTAAAGAATACAGGGTTATGCAACCTCTTTTTTTTTAATGTTAAAAGATACCACCCCACACTCCACCCCATCCAGTGCTGTTTTAATCCGCGGGGAGATCCCGGCTTCAGTCTTTTCTCGTTACAGAGTCTCGTCGCTGCCGGACTGCACGGTGGCAGAACCAGTCCGTTTCCCCGAGCGCTCATCACGCAGACACCCTTGTTCAACACGACACTCTCCCTGGGTCAGCCGGGACCGAGCCAGCAGCAGAGGCATGAATTGTTGGCCTGGGACCGAGTGGGAGATCCAAGCCAGTTTCCAGCAAACCACTTTATTGTTATTAATTTTTTATTTTACAGTATCTATACTTCCATTTACAGCGCTCTTGGCAAAGCAAATGTGTTTTTACTGGAGCTGTAATGAAGAGCTCGACTCACAGGCAGACACAGACGCATTCCCCATTTAGCCCAAGGAGATTTGTGGAGAGCAGTGCCAAGAAACATGCTCTCCCTAGGTTTGCACAGTACAAGGTTTTCTGTGTGTGCAGGTCTGTGTGGGTGGCTGTCAATGTGAGGCGGACATACCAGCCTCACTGTTTTGTCCCCATCCTCAGCTTTCAACATCCTAACAGCCAGATCAGCAAAATTGACAATCACAGCGAGTTAGGCTGTTCATCTTAAATTTCACAAAGCTCTGCCTTCTCTTTCCTCAAAGTTCATTGTGCAGAGGGATTACTACAAAGGTTTCTCCTTGCTCATGCGGTTTTTCATACCTCACCTGTCCTGACTTGCCAAGCAAACTCAGCCACTCATTATCTGTCTGGTTTAAAGCCTAATTCAACTCCAATTTCAAGCCACAGTGCTTCTAGAACAGGATATTATGAAACAAGCCCAGTCTGTTTACCAACTGTTCCTCGGTTTCAAAAGTGCCAAGTCTGATTTCCAGAAACCATCTTAAGAGCTTGTGTGTGTATAGTACACAAAGTCAATAACGATACAAATTTCACAAATCCACCTAGGGAGGTAAAATTCCTTAGGAAAAAAAACAGACACCAACTTGAGACCTCTGTGGTTTTTGATAACTTCTGTTTCCATGCCAGACACGGCATTATCAAATCACTTTGAACAGATCAACTGCCCACTGGAACCACAAGGTTAAGGACAGGTACCCTAAATCCCTCAAACCTCCCCAGAAAACATTCAGAACTATGGTTAGTCTACAGCAGAGCTTTTGTATACATTTATCATCTCCTCCCCACTGCACTCAACAGGCTGGGCTTTCCTTTTTCCTCTTGCTGGCTGAAACATGATTGGAGCAGGTTTTTAAGGGCACAGGTACCTCTGGAGTCATTCTACTAGACATAACAGATTTCTCACATGCTCATGTTCTTGTTAGCCAAATGCTACTGAAATAAGTTGAGACTCCAATTGAAAAGCCAGCACAGACCCAGCACTGAGGACAGATGTCAGACACCCTGATCCCAATTGCTAAGAACTGGCCTGCTATAGCATTGCATTCTCATTACAGACAGTCCTGTCCTGACACCAAAACACCTACTGACTGGCCAGTATGGGCAAGCAGGTACTCGAGCAGTAAAAATAAAAAAATAACAACTTTTGTGTGTTGTTTTTACAGTTTAAATGGATAAACAAGACATCTTCACTGAACTTTGTTTGCAACCTATGAAACAAATGCCAGACTGGGAAGGAACTGACTGGGAGGCAGCTGGGGTGTTGACGCTCAAGATCTCGAACCTAAAAGCTTTCCTTACTGAGGTTAACAGAGAATGAGCTTTCATTTTGATGACGCAACAGCCCTGCTATGTTTTTGCAGCGAAGCAGAAAAAGCAATGCCACTGCAGAGGCCTGAAGAATGTGCCTGAAACAAAGAGTCTCACTCAAGAGGTACTAGGCTTGCAGGCACTGCTTTCTAGGACTGAGCAGTGGCAGCAGTGTCCGAAGTCTAGAGGGGAACAGAGCGGAAATGTTATGTACTAGTTATGAAATAGAATAAAACTGCACTCAAGAAATTCTGGCTGCTTGCCAGAACAAGCATACTTGGGGTTTTGGCTTTTTTCGGACATGTGTGTGCTTCAGAATTTTTTTTTATTATTTTTCCTGCACATTTTCTACAAAATACTGCACAAGCCTTTAGATCACTCCAGTTGCATAATTCATCTATGTCTAAACCCCGCGCCTGTCGAAATGGGACTATTTCCTGCTCCATTCCTCCAGGCAATTAACAGCTCCAGCTCTGAAGGAACCTTTAGCATAAAGAGAGCATTCTGATTCTTGGAAGATGAATGTTAAAAAACAACATTGCTAACAGGAGCAAGCTGAATAAAGGGAGCAGGCACTGAGTTTCCAGGCTCTGTTTAAATTCCTCTTATGTATTCCACATTGCAGACCCTGAATAAGTCAAATAAACACTTAAACTATCAGCATATCAATTGAGAGCTCATTAGGAAGAACATAAATGCACCAAAATTATTTCCACATCGTATGTTTAGAAAAATGAGGGAAACACTGGAGACAAAGGCAATGAACCCAAAACCCCTCCAAAAATGACTTCTTTCAGCAGCGAAAGGCTATGAAAACATAGCCACAATTTATTCTCGCTATTTATCTTCGCTCGTCTCCATTTCAGGCCTTTCTCGCACCAGAAGAGACACGGACATCTCATGTATCGATTTACTGCTGCAGAGGGAGGGTGAACTGTGAATTTTTCCCCTTTTTTTGTAAAGGGGCAAAAGATCACAACTGAAAATTGCACCGAATTTAAAACCTGTTATCAGACTACAATCAAGCCTATGATTTGTTGTACCCCACTTTTAGGAACTGTTCTGAGTGGAACGGTTTTATAGCACAAGCAAAATCTAAAAAGCTACAAAAAGAGACTTAATTAAGTGTGCAACCAATAAATGTTTTCCCATCAAAATTGTGGCAACCACATTTTATCAGAGACCCCAACAGAGGGTATGAGGGGCACCTCTGGAAACAATTGCCCCACCCCCAAAGTCTGCAGCACAGCTTAATGTCCACAAACCCAAGTTGTTCTGGGAACAAGAGTATATTTTCTGTGGTCTTAATCCTCCTTTCCTCTCTTGTCCAGACAGACAGAGTCTGACAAAGATTATTCAGCTCAGCAGCTGCAGAGCCAATGGCGTTCCCTAGCAAAAATAGGTTTTTTATTAAGCAACAGCAACTTGTTGGCCACTGTAAATTGTGTACTGACCACAAAAGACTCTCCTTTGTCCCTTTTGTCTCTTCCACACTGGTAGCTTTCAACACCAGCAAAGACCCAGCTAATGTCTACCGCTGGTGAGGCACATTTTAATGATATCCTAGTCTTTCAACTAAAGAGCGTTAGAAACTGTAAGAATTCAGAATTAAACATCTGCAGTGCATGCAGGCGTCACTGCTTCATAATGAAACCGGACTTGGCAGACATCACGTCTGAAAGGGTCGTTTTTTTGGCGTTGGAGGGTGGTTCAAATTCAGCTCTTAGTTTGCGAATCTGGAGAGGCTTGTACTGTACATGCAGCCTGGGTTCGTACATTTACTCACCACCAGCAGTCTTACAGAGGATTCCCCTGAGCGGGATCACTGTTCCACGAGAGCAGGAACCAGGGTGTACACTGTTTTCTGCCCCGTGCAAGACTTTGAAACTTCAACCAAGATCTTCTCGTGCCAGATTTACAACACCCATTCAAAAGTTTATTTAAGCTATCCAGGCAACTCCATGTCATTCATGGGAGTCAGTCAAGTTATTCTGGTGCATTACATTGCAAAAGAGCTGGCTAAGGAAACACCTTGTGTCTTATGTAACACACTGAACAGGTTTACGCAAGCAGAATGGGTTTCATTAACAAGCAACCAGCAGATCTGAAAAGGACGGCATGGTTTTGTTTAGGAGTCCATATGCTGAATACACACAGCATACGAAGCCAACAGATGAAACTACTATTGAGCTAAGAACCTGCGCAAAAGTGGCGAACCTGGTAAAAGCTCACAGAGACATCTTTTTTGGAGAAACAAATCTTTGCTGCATTTCGGAATGTTCTTTTTCACACTTTCCTGCGACAGAAGAAAATAATTGTATCCTTCAAAAACAAACAAAGGCATCCGGGCTATATGGATTGCCTTGTGATAAACAGGGTTTGGCATCTGCCATGACACAAACTGCACGCAGGGCAAACCTTAACACGGGCAGGCAGCCCCCGCGGGGTTCAGAGAGGACTGCACTGCTTTGTGAAAGCAGTCTCCAGGTTCCAGGTTTCTATGACACTCCTACTCCTCGGTGCACCCCTGAGCAGATAGGGGTTCGACCAACCATTCAAGAGAAAGCTATGTAGGGAAAATTAACATTGCATGCATCACTTTGGCAAGTTTAAAATTAAACTTTGTTCACAATCTGTTTAAAACAAACACAAGGCCTGAAAATCTGGAAGACACATGTGGGATACAATTTAACCTGCTTAGCTGTGCAATTATATTAATAAGCCAAAGTAATAAAGGCTTTAATGACTTTGACCTTTAAGGCATCTCAAAGCTGTTGTAATTTTATATACTTCTGAAATATCACCAAAACGATATCTTAATAGGCGAACTAACGAATGTTTGTGGCTTATTGTTGGATTGCTAGGAGTGTTCCCTTTAAAGACATGTTGGGAAACAGTTTTCAGATTAAGGCACTGAAAGTATTTTTGTTGGAATGACTGGAAGAAATCAGGAGCTTAACACCTTGACTTGCGTCATGAACCAAGCTCAACCTGCAATATCGCTGATGCGCAGGTGAGGTGTCAAATTCTGGCAATTAATCATTAATTGCTATCTTTTCTGGTTCTTGCCTGAAAAAAACAACAACATAGGACTCCTTAACATTACCCAAACATAAACACAAAATTACCCAAAATATTTTAAGTCTCTTCTCCTTAATTAAGAGCAATGTCATCTTTTTTCACAAAAATACAACAGATGGCTTTTAATAGCTGTCCTTGTCCCTTTGAATAAACCAGAGGCTTCAGGGTTTTGAAATATTTTCCTACCATTTATGTCCATTGCTTCCTTTGTCATTTAGAGGCTGACCGTAACATTTTGGGTGTACACCTTACAAGTTCTAGAACTGGAATTAAAAACCTGAAAATGTTCAACTTAAACATTCAATTCCTATAGATGTTTGTTTTCAAACAAAATCACTCATTCAGGCCACAATGGAATAAATACATAGGCTAACTACAGTATACTGACATCATATTGAAACTGTTGAGGTCTCACTTAAATAAATTGATGGGGTTTCAATGATAAAAGACCTGACAGCAACAAGATCATTAATAGGGCCCATATGACTTTTGTAACACCAATTATTTTAAACCATTTTGACTTGCTTGGACACCCACAAAGAGAACGAAGGGGGAAAAATCTTAAAGCAAAACATCTTATTTCACCATCTACTGAGGACATTTTTTTTGGTCCTGCTGGTACATCTCCATGACTGCATTTATTAAGCTTCATGAGTTTTCTGATCCTTTTCTCTTCAGGTGTTGCCAGAATGCTTAGTAAATAGTTTTAGTAAAAATCTGTTTTCTGAATTTGAACTGATCAGACACTTACACCCAAATAAATAAACTCCATCTCGTTTTCCACAAAGACATCTAATTTAAAAAAAAATGGTTTTCTTTTAGGTACTTATGAGACGTTTTCTTAGGAACACCTGTCTTTAAATATTCAAAATGTTTCCCTGGAAGAGTTAAGCAAACTCTGCACTAGAGCACAAGGGTTTCACCATTATACCGTAGTTTTATTAGAAATATCAAAAGAAACAACAGTCTAAATCACAGCCCTCAGCTATAGCATATCATACTAAATCCCAAATGTTAAGGTAAATTCAATTTGCTGGAATACTCCGAGGAGGGATGGATCTTTTTTTTTTTTTTAAATCGCTTCGAGGCAGTCAAAAGTATATGAAGAACACATGACGTCCCATAATCGTTAAACTTGTACTTGTCCTCCGTGATCGTGCAAACAAAAAAATATAGTGTATTAAGTTTTCTGAGTGCAAAGTGTTTTAATATAACATTGGGGAAAAAACATACGCACGTATAGTACATAACACGATGTTACTAGACCTCCGTGACTATGACAGAAAAGCGTAATTTCAGCATTTTTACAGGAAGCCATGTTCATGAAACTCGGTTCCAAGGGGAAATGCTTTCATTCCAAATGAACCAAGTGTGACAAACCCAGTTATTGATACATAAGCAGTGCCACACTGTAGAAAACTGCCTACTAGCACAGACATGGCACATTAAGCTTGGGTCATCGCACCGCACAGGAAATATTTCTGAAGAATTCGCCGGGAAAGCAAGTTGAGCTGCACAGATTTATGTTCCATTCCTGCGTTTCACGGGGAAAACGCTTCATCTCATAGCAGTTCATCTGCGTTTAGCCCCGCAAAGGATGCATCAACTACAGAACGCCCACATTAATTCGACCATTTAAAATGTGTATATATACACATTTTTAAAGCTGCGGCCCTTTGATATCAAAGCATGAATCATGTGTTTCACGAACACCTACACAAGTAATACCCAAATTAATACCTGCACGGAATTCTCATGTTCCTGCTGTGCATTATTTTTCACAACCACATCTGTTACAGCTTTCAGCGATTCAGCAGGCATGTAGCACATTGTCATTTTTTGACAAACATTAGTCGAACAGCTAAGTTGAATTCCTTATTATTGCAAGTGCAAAAACGATTTACTTCTGTGGTCTTTAAGTCACTTATTAAACATGCTTCCTACCCTACTCTATTCGCTTTAGAGGAGTTCCAATTTGTTTTTAGAGACAATCCTCACTTGAAAAAGACACATTGTGTAAAGACAAATTTGTAATAAGTTCTAAGAACTAAAGAATTGCAAAAACCGAACGTGTAAAAAGAATGATGAAGCAGTAACAACTTTGAAGTACTTGTGACATTTCATCTCAAGGCAAATTAACTTGAAAATGTGCTCAACTCAAATCATCATCTGCTCTAGAAGGGGCAAAACGTTTTCCTCCATTTGTGGATAAACGTTCACAAAACCCATTTTTAAAAAACTACACCAAACAACTTCCAAAGCGGAAGTTGTTGTTCAATTAGTAATGTTCTCTGTCTTACGTAACGTCGTGTAACTTCTGTAGCTAATTAAACGCCGTTAACTTTAATGGTCTAACAACAGAGCTCACACTAATGCAAACAAGTCTACGTAAAAAAAAACCGGATCGACACGCATTTTCATGTTTCATCTGACTCTCATTAGTTACTTTTCTGTCTCAAATCTCTAGTTATTATTGCTGGAAAAAAGCAAGCGAAAGTGCCGAGTACTCAATATTGTGCAACATATTGCAAAAAATGTGCAGACGAAGAAAGGGCACCCAGCTACACAATGCATGCAAAACAATAGTATTGCTTACAAAAAAAATAGATAATATAACTGACAATCCTACACCCAGATAGGCATGACGCTTGTTCTGTTCATACACCAGGCACTGCAGTCCGAAACCTTGTTTTAAAAAAAGTGGCCAAACTTTATTCAAACTCGGTGCGTGACTCTAACTGATAGATGTCCAATTATAATATTTTTTGTCAAAAAAAAAAAAGATCTCTTCTATTTACCTGACTTTACTCCTAAATCCGATAGACGTTCTTTTTTCAGGTCAGCTGAAGGTCGGACGTAGGTTTTAAAGAGTGGAAAGCGTTGCATCAGCCCGTTTTTATACCGATCCCTATCTGGGAGGGTTTGGGAATGCGGAACCGACTTAAGCCTCCGCCATACGTAAGCAGGGATGTAAAAATACAGTACAACGCAGAAGAGAGGGAGAAGAAGAGAGAAAAAAATCTGGGTGGCTCCACCCCTAGCGACCAGAAAACAAACAACACGGCAACTGTTTCAGCTTCCAGCTGGAGAGACCTCGTGCAGTCCACCCACGCGAGGCACACGGGAATCCCTTGTAAATAAATGCACCACACCTGACGTACGTAACGTGTCACCACGGGACCGAAAAAGAAACTAAACATGATGCAATTAAATCAATACTAAAACAAAGCAGCGCCGGTATCAAACAAAACTAAAAATCTTCCATTTTGCCGTCGTGCATCCTCCACTGGTATTGCAGACCTATGACAAAAATGAGAAACTCACAAAACGAAAGTGGTTGTTCAAAATAAAGCTGTTAGTGAAGCCATCAGCTGTCCCAACAGGACAAGCATATTAGTAATACCCTGTATGTAGCAGGGACACCGAAGCTACACACTAAAGTACTCACGCACAACGTCTAACGAGGTCTATTTCTCTGCGATAGCGGTTTGTGGTCTTCCTTTTCTGCCCAGATGAAACTGACATCGTGCACGAGGTTCTCACTACAACATAACTTCTGCGTGTGTGATACGAGCTCGCTTGCGATTTCACACTCTCCTGTGTCGTGGTCGCTGGGGGGTGTGTGTGTGAGAAATAACTCCACGGAAAACGCTGCCCTGGCGCAGAGAACGCAGAAAGTCTCGAGTAAGAAGCAGCTGGAAGCCAAACGGTTATGTTTTAATTTTCAAGGAGCCCAGCACCTTCATTATAAACTAACATTTCGATCCCGGAATCCCTGAATTCTCTATTTACACATGACTGTGTGGGCTAGATTTAACAGCAACCGCACCTGTGATGACACCACAGTAAACGGTCTTATCAGCAACAATGATGAAACCGCATACAGGAGCGAGGTAGCAGAGCTGGTGGAGTGATGCCACAACAGCAACCCCACACGTAACATCGGCAAAACAAAAGGGATTATAGTGGACTTCAGGAGGCGCTGTGGACGTCGGACTCCCATCATCATTCACTGGGCTCCAGTCGAAACTGTCAGCACCTTCAGGTTCCTCGGTCTCCAGATCACTGAGGGGCTGAGCTGGCCAGAGAACACTGCTGCCATCCTCACTAAAGCCCACCAGCGCCTTCACTTCCTGAGACAGTTAAGGAAGTGGGGGTTGAGCAAGACAACACTCACCAATTTTTACCGTAATACCATTGAGAGTGTCCTGACCGGTGGTATTACGGTGTGGTGTGGTGGAGCCACAGTACAGGAGAGAAAAGCCATACAGAGGGTTGTGAGGTCCGCGCAGAAGATCACTGGGACCGAGCTACCCTCCATCGACCAGATATATCTCGATCGCTGCCACAACCGGGCTCGAGCTACACTTCGGGACCCAATTCACCCTGGCCACGATCTGTTTTCACCCCTGGGTTCTGGTAGGAGGTATCTCAGTATCAGAACACTGACAAATAGATGCAAAAACAGTTTCTTCCCCCAAACAGTCCGCATCTTAAATAGCTCAAATTGGCACCTGCACATATTAGCACCTGCACTTTAAGGTACTGCACTGTTGGCACTATGTCCTGTCTTGGCTGTATTATCATGTCTATTGTCTAAACTTATTTTCCATGTCTGTTTGTCATTTGTGCCTAATTTTTTTTCTCTAATGTTACTGGGTACAGCTGAACGAGTAAGCATTCCAATACACTTGTTGTATATGGCAAATAAAGAAATCTTAAATCTTAAATCTTGAATCGTGAATCGTGAATCGTGAATCGTGAATCTTGCCAGGTTTCTCTTCAATTTGAATTCTCGCTGAGTACTATAATGGAAGTCCCTTTTTCCCCTCTCATCACAGAGTCTCCAGTGTGTGCTTTTAACGGTGACTGGACTGAAATTCAGCAGCTACAGCTGAAGCAAGCCCGATCAACTACTGAGGGGCAAGAGACACAGCTTCAACCCGCAGGAGATAAAAAGGGGGTTTTACAATTCAGTATAAAAGGCACATCCAGAGAAATAAGTACTGTGACCTTTATTTCTCAAAAGAGGGGATAGTATCAAACTTCTATAATATTCCTGTGCAATTATCATCATTTACATTCAAGAGTTTCATTATTACGGTTTTTGAGGATGTTAACAGAAACTGCACGAAAAGGGAGAAACTGGACAAACAGGCCCCTGTTGTTTCCTTTATAGATGCAGATGTAAGACCGTGGAAATATTGATATTTTTATATATTAAGAGGGATGAAGCCAGGTTTTATGCAATTACTATATAACAATCTTTTATCCTTTAACGCAGCATTTGTAAGATAATATGATATTAGAGTGCCATGTTTAAGGCACTGAAGAAAGGCACTGAGTGTTTTGGAAAGGGAAATACTGGGTATTATAAGAAAGGCCCTATTACTGATGCCGTGCCCATATAGTGCAAGTACAAAGACTGCACTATATGGGCCAGCACGAGGTATAAATCACTTAGGTCTGCTAAGATGCAGTTTATGGAAGGAACCTTCTCTCAATGATAGCGTGAGAGAGCTGGACAATCAATCACTGCAGTATTTATTTTCCTCCACATAAATTAAAGTAAGGATATAAAGGAAGGACTTTTCCACGAGGTTACAATAAAATAATTCGTCTGTACGGAGGGCAGACATAACAGTAACATTTAAACTCATTTTTGTTCTGCTTTAGGTTTAAAAGCACTTACTCTGGAAGAAAATAAGAACCTCTTTGTGATGAAAAACAATTCTAAGATACCCTGACAGACTTCAACCAACACTCAAAGTTGAGTTATTTTTTATCTGATTTGTTTTCCAGTAACAAACCAAAGAGCGTATTTCCTCAGCACTGAAACGGTTCAGTGGCCTGAAATGGTTGAATCTCTGGTGCCTGCTGAAATATTGGAGAATGCCCCTGGACTATGCAAAAGCCCTTTCCACCCTAAAACTCTGTGCAGTAGAGCCAGCCTTCTTGTCTCTGGCTATGGAGGCTCTTTCTAAGGAAAGACAAAGAACTCATGTATACAATGATTATCAAACTACCTTCTACTGCCATACCTTGGACTGCTGCCACCACAGAACTCTACTAATTTTCCAAATCAAACGTGGGCATAAGTTTTTTCTTGCTCCCTGCATGAACCAATTTCCTCTTCAGAATTTTGTACCTGTAGACTCATCTTAGGACCATCTGCACCAGTGACTGTGTAGCAAAAACGCAAAGACTGTTGCTCTGAAGAAAATTACAACCAAAGCACTTTTTGATGAATCTGCTTGCATGATTCACAAGCTAGCATTAACAAATGTGGATTTAATTTAGCGAAAAAGTCCAGTCTAAAGTAACAGCCTTGTTATCGCCAAGTTGAAGGAACGTTTTTTGATTGTGAGAGTGTTAGTCAGCAGAGCTTTTGCTTAATCTTCCAGACACATGTCCTGTATTCACATCATCATCTCAATGGCACAGACAGTTGTGGTGTCTGCCTGGGCGACACACCACAGTACTCAGACAACTGCGGTTTATTATCCACACCAAAATACACCTATAAGTTGTTCTCTAAAAAAATTCTAAACTGGGGCCATCAGTGATTTATGTCCTCTTCCTGGGAGAATTGATGCGTCAGTTTATCTAAATATAGATAATGATTTACGAAAGAAACCAAAGAAAAAGCAGAACAGCAATCTATAAAAGTTGTGCAACTGTTCGAAAAAAAATTGATTTATCAAAATCACTTACACAAGCCCTTCAGCTGTCAGGGGATGTTTTCAATTTCATTGTTTTTGTAAAGGATTTTTCATTTTTCAGACTTTTCAGATTAATCCATCAGCCTCAAGGAATTGTTCTTCACATGATGTGTGAGCAAACCCAGACGTGATTGTATAAGGAAGGCTACAATACTCACTAAAAAACAATCATCACTTTGAATCAGGTTTTTGTGAAAATATACAATGTTGTTTGAAGCTAAGCGCAAAATATGTAATTAATATAAATGAATGTACTCTATTTAATCTCAATATCATCAGCACAAAGCACAGTACACCCTTCAGCTGTGTGCTCAGATTATTTACATTACAATGGAAAGAGCCAATTATCTCTTTTGAGTGCAGCCAGAACAAAACTTGAGCTGTTTCTACTGAGGAAACATGGAACCTTCTGATGAGAGATTTGTCTATTTTAACTGGACTCATTTGAACATGAGAAGCAGAGTGTCTCAGGCATACATCACTGTGCACAACTCAACAAAGCCGGGGTTGACATCTTTCTGCAATATGAGGAAGATAAAAGCCAGAATTAATGTTCACATTATTGTGGCTAATAGGCTGTGATTGCATGTGTGGTGCATGTATTTCAATAACCTACAGCTTTCAATAAGGACAAATGTGAGATGAGCACTGTGCTGAATTGTTCTTACTCTAAATCTCAGATTTCAATTATTACTGCATCTTTACTGAACATGTTTTTTTTATTTTTCATGTGACTGTTTGCATTCATTTGGCCATTTTCACCAAAGGCTTTAGGACCCAGTCGTATTTTTGTAGTGGTTCAATCCAGTTTCATTAGTTTGATGAACAACAGTAAGAATGTCGATATGCAAGGCATCAATGTAGTATCATTGGTTCCAGCTACTTTTTCATTGAATGTTCTTGCATTTTCTGTGAACATTTCTGATTCTGATAAAACTGATTTGATTCTTTTGGTAGAGGGGGGGACAAAGGCTTTTAAGTGTGTTGAGAAATCTTTATTGATTGAACACTTTCACTGTGACTCTACAACTTCTCAATCAAATAGTCAAATCTGTTCTCTGGAGCCGTAGTTGAAGTGGAGATGAATACAAAAGCCTGCACACCAGAGGAGGCCTTTCAGCCAGTGTTTGAATCGAATTGGCCTGAGCGTCTCATCTAACCCTCGAAAGAAGGCAGGGCTTCAACAACATGGCAGGTAGCGTCTCCCACGCTCCCACAACCCCCGGAGTTTTCCCTCAGTCCATCATGAGAGACGGGTTCTGGTGGTGCTCAACAGATTTCCACAGAGGCTTGTGCTTTTCCAGTGGGCAGAAATGTAGTGTAAAACGAAGTTGAACAAAAATGTACACAAAGCGTTTCAGTGGTTTCATGTTGTTTAATGATCTTACACCTGATACTCGTTTGTTCTAGTATTTGTTACTTGTTAGAAAGTTTAGTTGTGTTTTTATTTACTTATAGGAATGTTACTTAGAAACGTGGACGTTTCTTTTTCCACGGTGGGTCTAATGTGAGACATATTCAGGTTAACATGTTCAGTGTTTTGTGTGTGGTAATTTGTTTGTTCTCAGACCTAGTGAAAAGCGTGGTGTGGACGGTTTGAGGAGAGAATGCAGGCTCACGCTGTGTCCGTTATTCTACTTCTTCTTCTGGCTTGGTCGGCTAGTTCTGTTTTTGTTTTTATCAATAAAGTTCGATAATCGGCCAGTGAAAGCCCTGTTGTCCTTCACATGAACGCCTGAAACACTATACCGAACCCAGGATTTTACAGTGGTGTCTGCAGATCTGGACAGGCGCTAGAACTGTGAATGTTCAGGAGAAGGGAAATACCCCTGGAACAGGTCTTAACACCCAGCATTGACTCACAGGCCGTCTGCCCACAGCCCTCAGACACACCATTATTAGCAATGTATTTTTAACACAATAGTTTCCTCCCACGGCTTCCACTTTAGCTTAAAAATACCTACACGAGTGCCACGGGACTGCCATCGCTGTGATTTCCTCCTTTCCGGTTTGTCCAAATTCCTCTAGTCCCGTCTTTTCTGTTGCATTCAATTGGCTTTTCTGTCCAAGCTGTCCTTTGCGTTGTCTGTCCCTCGGCCTGTCCCGGCACACGTGACGCGGGGAGAAAAACGGAAACACACACCTGCCATCCAATCCCAGTCCAGTATCGCTGAGACATCGACTGCACCTGTAACTCTGCCCGGCCTCACTTTGCCCTCCACTCAAAGCCACACACGTGTCCCAGCAGTCTCGGTCAGCTGTGACAGAGACAGGAGAAACGCACCTGTGAAAGAGGATGTATTCACAGGTTGAGGGAAGAGTCCTGGAAAGTTAGACATGGAAAAATAGGGAGAATTAAAAAAGGAAAGTGTGATCATTTGGCATAGCCAGCCGTTTTTAGTTAGTGGTAAGCTGAATTTCCGACACTGATTGGGTTGGGCTACGGTTTGAAGCCATGGTCCCGGAGAACCACGGTCCAGATCTTAGTTCACCGTTGTGAAGACTTGGAACACCTGGGTTTTGATCAATTTAGTGAGTCGATTGGTTCTGTTAAGTCAGGGATGGGATTCAAGTTCTTTCTTAACAGTGCAATTGAACAAATCCTCCAGTTCAGTGTTTCATGTCTTGGAGAAATTCACAATTTAAAGGTGACTCATGAAACTTGCTGGATTGTGGGTTTTCCTAATATTGTTGTTGTTGTTGCTGCTGCTGATATCGCTCAAACACTGACACGTTACAGGATAGGTTTTCATTGGGAAATAGACGCATTACCAGTGAAGAAATCAAATCCATACCCATATCCAATTGCAGGGAGTCTAATCCTGGTCTTGGAGGGTCAGGTGTTCATTCCAACTCACCACTTAACAAACAAGCTAAACCATCTAGTTCCTGTCTGAACTGTCCAGTTGAACAGCTTCTCCCAGCTCTGCATGTGCTCCTTCTGTAACGAGACCTTGAAAACCGTTAGGAACAATTTCCTCTAGAAACAGGACTGGACACCCCTGAGTGAGCAAAATTCCAGTACCAGTACTGCAAATGATATACTGTGAAAGACTTGAAATAAAGGGTTTTATTGATGTTTGCTTTTTTGTTTCCTTACAATAATATTAGTTCTTAGATTTACTGCGTCTCTGCCAGGAAAGACGAAAAAAGAGACAAAAATTGGGAAAAAAAACAAGCACACTCCCAGTATTAAGTTGTCAAAAACACATGACGAAAACCAGGTTCAACAGTGGCATCCAAGAAATCATTATGATAAAATTCCACAGATCTAGCTCAGTGCACAGTGCAGAGCTCAGGCTCTAGAAAAAGAGTGTCATTGTGTGACGCTGTTCATGTGTCCATTTATACCTTAGCCTTGCTGAAGGTGGGTGAATAGGTAAGAATCTGCCACTAATGGAAAAACTGAAAAGTTGTCTGCATTCATTGAAAAATTGATTTTGCAGACATATAGTAGTTGCTTAATGATAATTAAAACCTCACAAGCCTTTGATACCACCTGTTTCTGTAATCACATTTTGTGAGAATATTCTTCTTTTCTTTCTTTTTCATTTAGTCGTTAAACAGAAATGAAAAACTCCACAAAGCACCTTCCAGTGCAAAACCAGAAAGTTCAGCACCAACATTGACAAGAGAAGTCCTGTGTCTTAATAACCCCAGAGAGGCCCAGGACTGCACTCATCAAGAGTATGAAGGCGTTTTAAAATGACAGAGACCGCATGCTACAGACAGGAAACAGTGGCTGGAAGGTAAGGCGCTCACAGGAGCTTGTCTTCGTGTTTTTCCTCTCTGATTAAGAAGTCATCAATCATCACTCAGATCTTATGACATAGCCTGGCCATCTGTTTAATACACCGCATGAGGAATAAATGAGAAACTCTGGAAAACTTGTGATGTGCGTAAATTTGAAATTAATTAACCAAGCAATTAGTCTTACCTGACACACGCATACTACAGGCACATTCTCACTTCTACTGTACATGCACATACTGTATGTAAAGTTCTGAACAGTGTAAATCTTCCTGGCATAAGATAGGACCTGACGTAGTGTCTGGAGATGTTAGTTGTTCATGGGGCTTCTGTTTAATTTGTTCTTTTCCTGCAGGTGACCTGAGGAATGATGTAATCTATGCAAACGTTCCTGAGCCTGGGGAGGGGGAGCCTCTCTGGGATCTGACACCTCCGTCCCTTGGCTGCCTCCCCGCATTCCACCAGCAGAGCTGGCTGTCATCCGGCCCGCTCAGCGGGTCACTCTCAGGGAAACCTCAAAACAAACAGACGGCACCACAGCACTAAATTATCAGCAGCCACCTTATCCACATTCCCCCATTTAGAAGGAGATTTTCGAAACTGGCGGAGACGAGGAGCGCCAATTCCGCCCCATCGGGGATGCAGGCATGGTAGAAGAACACTTTGCAGCGACGAGATCATCTTTAACATGTGTCTAGGTAGTGGTACACACTCTCAGGCAAAGACAAATGAAAACCAGTACAAATTTATCAGAAACAGTCAAGATGATGTAGATTAGCTGTGCTTAACCATCATCCATTGTGGAGAAGCATCCACTGCCACAGCCTTTGTATTTTTTAAGATCCATGCTGAAGCTGCAATGTACAGCCTGCCGAGTTTTATTCGGGTTCAGTGGTGTGTTTCAAGTTCTAACGAGTGGATCTAGGATCTCTAAGAAGACTTCCAATCATCCCTTGGAAACTGTAAGTAGGATTGACACTGCTTGACACTGAGACCAGGAGATCATATGCTGGAAAAGGAGAGTATCCAGGAAAAAAAAAAACAATGCACATCAAATTTTCCTGCAAAAAGAAACAAATAACTTAATGATAAAGAGTATGATGAATACGATTCAGAATTTTCCACCCTAAGTGGAAATTGGTGAGGTTACAAATGCATGTGTAATGAGATAATAAATTGAAAGTGTGTATTAATAGTTGAGCAGAAGTCCGCTCTTTCAGTGCAATGGGTATTTATAGATATCTACAACTCAACAGTAAATTCTGACAGCTGCAGTGATAGTATATGTCCCATAAAAATGGGTTGGAACACATATTTTCGATTCGAAGTTCACTTACTGCCCACATCTGCTATTCTGAAGTGCCCACAAAGCTCCACCACTGCCCTGCTCTCCTGCACTGAACCCAGCTTGAGCACTCTGCAGAATCAAATCTTCTGGAAGTTTTTTTTTTCTTTCGGTACATTTAACTATGTGTATTGTTAATGCTGTAAAATGCTTTTTTGTTCAAGCTTTGAGTTGAAAACTTTCCAAAAGGTGCTCCCCAGCAAAAGCCTACTTCAATATTGATGACTACAATTTCAAAAACCCCAATGCTGAGATTTAGTATCATTTTCAGTCATTCTAAGAAAATTATGCATATTCTATGCGAGGACATTTTTAAAATAACAATATGCATATTTCTGTTAAGGTTTAGGCCTTAATATTAACTCAAACCTCCAAACCTCAATTTAAATTAGAAATATCATTCTTGCTTAATAATTGTGCCATATTTTCATTTAAGTGCATTTTTCATGATGTTTGTATTAATATTTCTTTTCATGAAAAGTATGTTTTATTAATCAGTTCATACCCATGCAACATTCAGGAGTCCTAGAAACCTTTAGCTAACTCTAAAAATATAAATTGTGATGGTCCTACTGTTTTATATTTCACAGGAACAGAACCTTCTATATTTTTACCTCAGCTTGATTATTTACCCTTAGTTTGAAGAAATATGAGAATTTTGACAGAAATCTGAGAACCTAAAGCCAGAGGCAATTAAATGAGACATCACTAAAGGTACGAGCCCTGCTGACCACTGTATCGCGTACAGTTATGATCTGTCATTATGATGTCTCATTTTTTGAACATGCCTTTGCTGGCGGTAACATACACAACTATGCACATCCAAGTCCACTTGAATGTTTTCAGCTTCTATGATCTCTTGGGTAGCGCTAGTTGTCTCAGCACATATCGTTCCTGTTTGGAATGATATGGGAAACGGAAAACTGGAGTACCGTTCTGTACACTTACAGTATCTCGCACTTCGCCAGGACTATACGTTTATAGCCCTTTGTGCTAGTCTACATGGGGTTTACATTATCCAGGGAGACTTGTTCCAGCTTTGTGTTTTGCCCGCACATAAGAACCAAGACAACGAACTCCACACCGAAGGCTTCCCAGTTCAGAGGTGAGCCGGGAAAACGTTTAGCTATGTTTATAAAATGTGATAACCACACATTAATACATGGCTCCACAGCGTACAAAACGCAAACATGTTTCTTTGTTCACTAAGAAATTAAAAGTCAGTGTGTATATACAATGTCCTCCGCTGTATCTATGCAGTTATTCTTTTACTCACTAGAGAAACATGAATCACAAGGGAATTTAAGAAATAATTAAAACTAACATTTACTGAGGATATTCAGCTATTTAAACATTACAGTTCTAAAATTAGCTACTAGCAAGATGCCGTGGTCTGCAAACTCAAAGTTACTTGTACTCCATTCTATAGGCAAACTTTGTGCTTATTTATTTTATTCACTAAAACATTTGTGATACTTTTAACTCGGCTGGAGACCGGTAAATATTGTGATTCCATTTTAAGAGTCTTTTTAAATCATTTGCTTCCCGTAAAACAAGAACAACGATCCCAGCTTTCCTATACTGTTTCCGGGAAAACATCCCATCCCTACATGCCAGCAAACGAGAACTCCAATCCAGAGAGTCTCCATGGAGACAAAACAGCTATTCAAGAGCTCAGTTTCCCGGAGGATCGGCCTTCCCAGGATTCCAGAACAATCCAGGAACAGAAGCGCGCAGCGCAGCCCACGACAAGAAGCCAAGAACTTTCCAAATATGGGCACGGAAGTAAGACGTAATTACGTGCCATGCCGCACCAAGACAGCAAATACGCCGTGACGTCATGCTCTGCACGCTACGTGCTTGGAAACTAAACAAGCAAAGCTGCGCGACATCTAGAGATAAAAGGGTAGGTTTTGTTGTGGAAAACAAAAACTAAACAAAAGCCACAAATACTTCACGAAAATATTAAATGTCTGTGCGCTTCACTGAGAACGTGTATGTTCTGGGAAAGTTCATGTATCTAATGTATGTACATATTACGAAGGTGTACAATGAACCGCTTGCTATATGAAAAGATAAAAGCGGGATTCAATTGATTTTTTTCTGAAAAATGCAAGACATTTTATATTATGATAATTTCCCTTCTTGAGATTGTGCTGCATTACTTTTGTAACACTCAAGAGTACAATCGCCCTGAGTATAAATGTGAAGTGTAAAAGTAGTGGTATTCTGTTTGTTCGAATGTTAATTGTCTTGTTTGAGAGTCTTATGTATAATGTCAGAGTTTAGGATTAGTGGTCAAGTCCATAGAAGATCTTTTTAAAAATCTAATCCACAGATTTGTAAACTGTTTGCTGTGTTTACTGCAGTCATGCATGAGTACGACAGTTAAAGCAAGTGCAACTGTTTCAGTGAGAAGCCAGTATGTTCTTTAAAAACTAAATACCCAAGACGGAAATAAGACAGAAATACCTATATTATGCACTAATATAAAACCTCAACAACTGACCTTTGCCACTATAGATAACATGTAAAAGAAATAAATGATGCAATGTTATGACAGCTATGCTATTAAGTAAAGCTATGTCTGGGCATGTCTGTCATGTTAGCACAACAGACACATTGTTAACATTCCGTACACCTGCACTTAGAGAGTGGCAGCTGTATTCAACTTTATTATTTTTTTGAAAGGCAGGGTTTGAAACTGGGCATGCTTTATAGTTACAAATGGAACATTATCTTTCAATCCAATACATTCAGAATGGAGTCACAGTGAATATGATATTGAAATGTTTGCTAGTGGATTTAGTGGATATACTCCTGGATATGGGTGTACAATACATGTTGTACTTGGTTTTTATGACATTTAAGAATAGTTTTGAAAAGGAACAATTATGTTGAAAGTATAAGGCAATGAAAGGGCAACAGTAGTGATTTTCTTTGAAGTAAGTGAGTGTTAAAAAAACACAAGGCACAAGGCATCAATTCAAATATATTTAATGAACATATTGTTTCAATAAGCAATCAATGCTTATGATTTTATACTTGACAAACAAGTCAAAACTCTGAAGGTAGAAAAATAAACTATATCATAAAATACATCTTGATAAATAATAGCACAGTAGATGTTTTCATGGAAAACTAATTAAATACAGTAAACCACTTTAAAACAATGTCAATCACAGGCAGAACAATGGAGATTGAGGTATGCCAGTACAGTACGTCACGTATATATCTAAACTACGTTATTTTTAGACAGTAACATACTATTGCTATTAAAACACAAAACGGCACTCAAACTGTCAATAGCTCCACAATACATTGTTTAATCTAGCACCAGGGAAACAGATAATGCTATTTTCAATTCATTAAAATAAATGGTACTGCTCAGCATGCTATTAATACCAGACCATAATTAAAATCTCAGTCATTAACATGACTACCCATGCTTTAAGCTACATAGTGTTTCTGGAAGAAGTAATACTGGTTTGATCACAGTAAACATTTTATGGATGTAACCACTGGATCTAGATCATTGCCAATATCAGATCCAGTAGAAAGTGGTCATTATGTTGTCCAATTAGTAATCTCTATGCATTACAAGGCTAAAAGGGTCGGAGAATTGAGAATATCTAATGCAGAATCAGTCTTGCCTATTCCACCTTTGTGATTTTCTCCACTGTCAGCAAAAGAATCAAACTCTGGGTAGGTAAATGCAAAAGCAGATAAGTAACTGGCACACGTTGGGGTGGAAGTCACTATAGGAGTGCTGAGGGGCTCGAGGTCATTTGAAACTGATTTATAAAGGGTTTCCCAGTCTGTTATTCCAAAGGAGTTGGTCAAGTCTATGTCTGGAACAGATCTGGCAGTCTCTGTGGAGTTTTTCTCCATGGCGGGAAGGAGATCTTCAAGGGGCTCTTCTTTTAGATCTAAAGAAGGCTCCAAATCGCAAACATTTACTTCAGCACTGGAACACAGCAAGATGTTCGAATTCCCTGAAATGACTGCATTAGGAAGGCTGGGAATCTCCAGGTCCTGCAGTGTGGAAGCTTCTCCCGCATTTTCTTCCTGGACTTTGGAAGTCTCCATATTTGTGACGAGTTGAGGGGAGCCCATAGGCTCGTGGAAGATAGTGTCTAGATCTTCTGAGATTTTGCAAACTGGTTTATGTGCAGCAAGGATGAGCTCCAGCTTTTCCTTCTCTTTCAGAAGATTGGCAATTTCGGTTTGGAGAGCTGCCTTGTCATCTTCCAGTTTGTCTGTTTCCTACGGAAACATAAAACATTAAAATGTGAACATGCTTGGTCTCTTTTACACATGCACATCTTAGGAATCTTAAATGCCAGTTTCTTTTAGAAGGTGATAAATCCGTACTTACAGCTTGCAGGGTGTCCGTGAGTTCTCTCCTCCTGTTACGGCACTTTGCTGCAGCCATTTTATTCCTCTCCCTCCTGATCCTTTTTTTCTCTTCCTCTTCTGGGGAAAGCTGTTTGACGGAAATACAAAATGATGAATTAAAAACAAAAACTTTTATAAATTCACTTATTAATCCTTTCCTTCCCTTATCAATTCATTCTCTTAGGAGAGCAGCAAATCGGTCTTTCGCTGCAGTGCTTCTAAAAATAGAGCATTGTTGCAGACTCTTCATGACCTGAATTTAAATTGGGTACCTCAGCAAGGCATACAGCCAATACCAGGCTGTTTAGCGCATGTACTGAGATGCTGCACTAATGGGAAACCAAACAGGCTTTTTTTTTTGTTAAAATAAGATATGCACATCCAGATTTTTTTTAGAAAACAATAAATGATTTATAATGTTTAACTATAAAAAAGGACAATCACCTGCTCAGATTTTCCTTTTCTGCCATTGGTTTGTCCTCTGTTCCCAGTGGATCTGGGAGTAGTCTGGACAGAATTCCGTGCTTTGTAGGGGTGAGTCCTAGCCTGAGAAGGAGAAATGGATGTAATCACGGCTGGTTGAACCATCCACTGGAGATCTGGGGTCGTTGAAATTGCAGTTACAGTAGGGACAAAAGGAAAGGCAGACGCATCCATTTCTGTGCAAAACTCCTGCAAATAAATAAGGTTGCATTTTACAAGGAAGCCCTCTATGGGCATTTTAACTTTAAAATACTAAGACCAAAGTGGAATAGTTGTGCGTGTCTGATCTTCCATCACCGTTGAAATGTTGGACGTTATGGCATTAATGTTAATGCAAAATTACTTTTACATTCTGTGAATAGCATTTTATAAATACTAAATCCGCATTTAGCCCTCTTTCCCTCTCAATATTGGGGAATATAAATGCTGCTGACGTCTGTAATGACGCAAGATAGCCGAGGAGTCTCCTGAATGATTTTTCATCAATGAACTGCTGTACAAACACGCACACTCTCCCTGTCGAGATCACAAGAGTAAAAATAGCTATTCTCTTGTTCTTTTTTATTATTCATAGCTGCAGACTGAAACTTTGGTTTTGTGTGTGCCTTTCTCAAATACTTATTTTCTTATTACCGCGACCCCTTGATACAGTGTGTGAAATAAACTATTTCAACAATAAAGGGAATATTTAATGGGTTTTTTTTCTGCAAGCATACCATTCTTCAAATGTTACGTACCGATGTCATGTCTTGTCCTTTAAATATGCATAAAAAGGTATACATATGAATCCCCACGGAAGCAAGAAGCATTGAAAACTCAGTGTTGCATTGCTCAAGGTGCGAATTGGGCAGCTGCATGTACAGTACAGAACATGTTTACGCTATGCAGGTCATTTTAAGAAGTGCTGGTATTTACCTGTCGGTTGTTCATCGGAGACGCCGAAGCGCTCGAGAAGGAGCCGGCGGGAGACGGCTGGAAGTAAGCTGGGGTCTCCCCGCCGGGAGAAGCCGTACTGCAGCGAGAGGAAGAATCGTAGTCGGTGGCAGAAAAGTTGGGAAACATGTCAGTACACAATTGCAACAAGCGTCTGGCGTTTCAAAAAAAAAAAAATAACTGTAAGCCAGAATTCCTTCAGGTGGATTTTGCTATTCGGCGAAGAGTCCGTCCACGTATAATTCTTCCTATTCCTTCTGCCGGTTTACAAACCCCGTAACTGCTGGATTAGTTTGCTAGCTCCTCCTTTTATACTGTGCCAGAATTTTATGAATGAAATCTGTGCGGTAAGACTGTACCATTCACAGTCCGGGGGTGTGGTAGCTCCGATAAAGCAAACCCTTATCTGATGGACATGTATACATAGGGAAAGTGTGCAATCGATCAAAACATTCTAGTACGTATGTTTTCATTTCATCTTAAATGGCAAAACTATCTGTAATTTATAATTGCGGGATTCCCCCTCTTGAAAAAGAATAGTGTTGGGGATTGTCACGTGAGCCATGTCAGTCTTAAGAATACTGTATTTACAGATATGACACCCACGCACGGCAATAACACAAACGTTATAAACCATCTCTCGCATCTCTTCTGTTGAACGTTAATTTTTTAAATAAAAACACGCGCATGCGAAATTGTCGCATACAAATCATCGAACCTTGTGCAACTGTTAAACTCGGCGTTTATCAATGACATTGAGTTACAAAGCACGTCATGACTGACCGCCCGAATAAGAGAAATATCAAAACGGTGGGGGGAAAAAAGAAAAAAATGTCATTTATCTATCTCTCTTTACCCCTGCGTGGGTATATCTCAGGTGTTACAGAGGAGAAAAACGTAGTCTAGCCACTTGACATTTCAATGTCTTCATGATCCTGCAGTAGTCATTTAAAATGGTCTGAGTTTATGTTATAGCCTTTATTCTTAAGCGCTTCTGAGCACTTACATAAATGATTATTTTTGCATTCATTACATTTTATTACATTAACACATTTGGGTGATATTAGTACAATTCCGATGATTTTTCCCCCAATATTGCATGTTGGGTAACGAATATGGGATGTTCTATAAATACATTACGGAGGCGCCCCGCGGGAATGGTGTTTTTTTTTTTAAACACCCCCTCATTACGGTCATTTGAAGTCAGATTTTGGGAACAACTGTCTTTATGCCTCCCGTCCCATTATCTTAGTTCATGCGTGAGATAATCGTCCGGCACAATTAACTCTAGCAGGGTGCAAAGAATGGAGCCACAGCAATTTACATAGCGCTGACCACCCAGCCAATCAGAAGGCAGACACTCCGCACCATATATGGCACATCCTGTTCACATGGCTTGGAGTTGCCGGGAATTGCATTAGCTAGCGGTCAGAGGAACGTGTTTGATCTTTTTGTAGTACAAAGGTCATTCGACTGCAAACTGCAACCCCTGTTATTTAATTCAGTATGACCTGTGTATGAAACCATCATCACATGAGTCCATTGATTTCACTGTCATATCAAAGAGCCCCCAGACAATGCCGGAGAAAGCCTTTTTTTGTAGTCGTTTCATGCTACAGTGCACGTATTAATCGTTCGTCCCTCCGGTTTCTAAGATGTCAAACACAGTGGCACAAGAGTTTCAAAATATTTAATGAGCTCTAAGATAGACAACCAACATTTTCTTTTTTTAAAAAATGTTATCGATCTTTTACATAAGGATTATACGAATTAAAAAAAATGTCTTTACATTTCTTAAACAATCTCATCAGACAACGTTATTTTTAGTGTCACATTATCTTGATCACGGGTGGGAGGGGACGGCCGTGGGTTAGAGGAAAGTTATTTTCAGTGTGTTTGCTGCTTTCTTGGTGGATCTGCCTCTTGTTTACAGAACAGGCGAAAATAATCATGTTTGCTCGAGGACTTCTCGGCAATGACGTTCCGGGTCAGGGAACGGAATTCCAGCACGGGACGGCTCGCGCTGGAGAGGAATGCCTCCCGTCTCTGCACACGTGTCCCGTTTATTGATATAGATTGTTATGTCCCATAAAGATTATAGACGACAGGTTGCGATAAACGATCGTATGTTGTGCGGATCCCGGAAACGCACCCTGGGGAACGGGACATATGAAGTACACGGGCCAATAAGATGCGTGTGTTTAAATACTTGTTTAGATATACGTACGTATTCTTTGATGTATGTAACGCGCATAATTATCCAGTTTTTATAATGACCTCCTTTTGCTTCATAATAATAGCATGGTAACAGTTGTCCTGCTGCGAAAGACTGTACATTTCCATGTGGGACGTAACTCAGAATAAGCAGCTTCTTATTGTTATTCTGAAAGGAAATGTTAATGTATTTTTTCCTATTCGATGTAAGGAATCATAGCGGGACATAATGACATTTACAATAACCATCATTCCAAAATATTGTGCATGCATCATTTTTTTATTTCTCAGCTCTCATTTATCTACATTTTCCTATATTGACAAAACTAAAATGAAGTTTAGGAATGAGCACCTCGGAACATCGTCTGCTCTTTGTGGGCTTTTCCTCCTGATTCTCTATTCTTTGCAGGTTATGCACGTTTGTGAAACATGAATGATTAATAATATTCTAATGAAAAACAGATAACCATCCTCATGAAGTGGCTTTTTTTTTTGCTTACATATTAGGAACCCCGAGCTGAAATGAAACTGTGCCATATGGAAGTTCAGAGCAACACTTGAGTTTATTAAGCCGTAAAAGTATGTAAAACGCTGTGCTACAGCAATCTCCAAAGGCGGACAAAGGCTCCCGATTCTGTAGAGTTTATTTACTATCGTGTTTTTAGGGGGGGGAAAAAATGAAAAAGGGGAAAAAAATATTAGTTCTGTACTTCATGCTTTCGGCTCTTGCGCCTCTTCACGCTGTTTACGTTCCGTCGCAGAGCCTGGTTACTGAAACGTCATTGATGCGAAGGGGGTGGGGCGTTACCGTGGCAACCCGCAGCGTTTGGGCTAAACACAGACGAGGCAATACCAAGCGCAGCGCTATCCAAGTATGAAACACCACCCCTGGGAACCGCTGAGAAGACAGATTTAACCCAGGCAACAAATAAAAGAAAACACTGCCGCTTGTTTGACTTGAAATAACGGCCAAATAAAACAATAAACAAAAAAGAAAAGGATGCTTACGCTAAAACAAAAATGCGAATAGTTGGTCGTGGAATGGAAGACGGACGTTTAAAATTTCTCCCCGGTTTTGAAGGAATTCCACTCTTCAATTCATTCAAAACCCCGTAAACAGTGAATAAGAAAAACACCTCAACACTATCTCGCTTTCTGTCGTTGATTATAATGCAACGCAGGAGTCTGAGGCCCAGACATCGAGGGTCGACGTGTACGAAAGATTTGACAGTTCCGGTCTATTGTCTTCTGCTGCTCATCCATTCGAGCTCTGGGTTACATAACTGGTCCACTTCTTGCCTTTTTAAACTGCATATTTGTGATACCTCTAAACAAACGTGTTTTATAGGCAATATTGCCTTAACGAAGGGAATGTTTTGAGTAATCAACAGTAAAAGCGCTTTAGAAACACTGTGTATGAGGGGCTAAGAAAACAATCGCCAATTATTTAAGTTAGATTGGAAGAAAACCTAGAAGACAGCAGGTCATCCATGAATTGAGTCTGAGATACCTACTGTCACATTCCATATGTAAACAGTGCTCCTAATTTCAGGTTTTATATACTAAATACAAAAACCGTGTCTAATGTCAAGCTGTTGAAAGAAACTCATGCCTTCCAGCTAATGTAGGTCAAATGTCCTATACTGTGATTCCGTCATAAGCAGTGATAGAATATTTCTGCGTAAACACCTCACGAAAACAAAAGAAAGACATAACCAAAGGGGGGAAGACTGACATCGGCAAGTTTAGACTGGTTTGCAACAGGTTTGCTTTTAGCTGACGGACACACCCACTTGCCTAGGTACAGGGACAGCCTTAGGACTGCACACCTGCTTCTCTTTTGCATGAAGACTCAACTGGTTTACTCTTGTCAGCTGCTGTAACAGAGTGCTATGCTATGATGAAACATGGGTTCGCAAATATACAAACCCGCCGGGTGAAAGAATTGGCTTCCAGGCCTGTTTCCCAGAGACTTCACTCCTAGACAACGCGGTGAAGAGACGAGTCAGAATGCACAGCCTGCAGAAGGAAGTGTAGTTTCTGAGCTGAACGTGATAAAAGCGGGGTTCTTTTTACTGAATCATAGCCAAGCAATTCCAGTTTTACTGTTATCCAAAGTACCAAATTACCGTGGTCAACATTTTTATAAAACACGAGCTTTTAAGATCATATGGAAAGATATTCATTTCCTTTATGACTCTTACGTGAAAAAAAAAACATACGGATAATATTAACAATTAGGTTACTGAAGACCTTTCACACGCTTTACAAAAAAAATCAGTTCCTTCAAATAAACATCTAATTCAAAAATGTATACTGTACTGTATATTGATATAATCTAAATATTTGAACACGAAATAACTGTGGCGGGTCTTTTCAACGTGTATGATACCTTTTAGTTTTAAAAACGTCTATTTCGGTTAGAAACGGTGCAGAACAATGTTAAATTTTGTCTTGAAGAATCAGCTGCATATCAGTTTTAACATACCTCAAATAACGAGTAGGGTTTTATTCTGTACTTATGTAATTTCTGAACTGTGCCCCTGTTTTCATATACCGAGGCCTCTTGTGTATACGTATTTAAAAATATCTTTTGTTAATAGCGATCAGCTTTGGAGCATATTCTCAGGGGCAGTTGCTCTATCTTCCCCCCTTCGATTTAATTTTGCAGTTATTACGCCTTCCCCGTTTCAGCCAATCATATCAGTCTGCAGCCCAGTCTCTGAGGCAGGGTATGATTCCCATAACTGACCCGCCCCCTGACAGGATGCATTCCATATAAGGATAATTACGTATGGGGATCCCCTGTTTTTTTTTTTTCGCGAGCGAACTATAAAAGAGCTGCTGGCTGTTACCGCTGTCATACACTTCGAGCTGGGAGTCGCAACGCGTCGGAGAGCACCAGAAAACTAAGGGGGCGTGAGACGACAGCCAACACGGAAACATTCTAAAGAAAGAACAGCCTTAACATTTACATTTCTTCAAACATTCCTGTTTTCTCGGCAATCTTGAAAGCGGGCTTGCTTTTAGATTCCGACCACGATGATGTACACAAGTTTCGGGACGGAGTGCGACTCCTCTTCGCGCTGCAGTACCGCTTCGCCAGCGGATAATCTCGCCTATTTTCACTCTCCGGCGGACTCTTACTCCAGTATGGGCTCCCCTGCAAACAAAACTCAGGTAAGAAGCAGATGCAGAGTTAACGCGATCATGTGCTATTTTGTTTTTCTGAAAAGCTTTAGATGTTAAGTGTATTTACAACTTTTGAACTTTCACTAGAGTGACAGTTCTCGGTAGCGACAACAATGCAAGCTACAATAAATGTGCTTATGGTTTTATTTTCCACTACATCGTACAATAACACTTAAATCTATCTTCTCCAATCGATTTTTTTCCATAATGCTGGAATTACACGCGTGCCTTGAAATATTGCATTGAGCATGTGTGGCCGTTTCTGACTCCGATACGGCGATAGTTTTGTACCGCCTGTCTGAGAGAGCCAGTCTGCTGGAGCACTGTGCACAGCGGTTTGTAGAGAACGTGTTTCATTCAGGAGACTCCAGAGCAAACTCCTGCGTCACGACTGACATCATATTGAGTTTTAAATAACTCGCTCCTTGCATCGTACACAAGTGCCTTTGAAATGTTCATTCTTAATTACAGCTTTTGGCTAGAAGAGATCAAACGCCTTCACAGCACGATACAATCAAGCTTAAAGATTTAAATGATTTGTATGCTTATTGGTGCATTTTTTCTTGTTCTGTCAACAGGATTTCAATGACCTGACTGTCTCAAGTGCCTCTTTCATCCCGACTGTCACGGCCATTTCTACAAGCCCGGATCTCCAGTGGATGGTACAGCCAACCACCCTGACTTCCTCTGTGGCCCCCTCCCATAGCAGAGCGCACCCTTACAGCGCCCAGGGTTCGAGGCCCACCTACGCTCAGAGTGGGATGTTCAAGACAGCTGGAACCAGAGGCCACAGCAGTGGGAGAAGAGGCAAAAACGAACAGGTGATTAGAGATGGAAACCGTCTAATGCAATTCGAGAGGGCATCCCCACCAGTATTTCTAAAAGCTGGTGAATGGAGGTTTGCATTATGCAGCATCGCTGTCTCCTGCTGAGACTCCTGTTTAAAATTCAGGTCGTGTAGAGTCTGCAATAGCTATTCTATATATAGCACGGCTGCAGAGACCTGCAGTCAAGTCCCTTCCCCTCTAATGGAATTGACTGGAGCAGTGAGGTTGGGGAAAAAGTGCTCTAAAAAGTGTTGTTTTTTTTTTTTGCCATCTGTAGCTTTCCCCTGAAGAAGAAGAAAAGAGAAGGGTTCGCAGAGAAAGGAATAAAATGGCTGCAGCCAAGTGCCGAAACAGAAGGAGAGAACTCACTGATACTCTGCAAGCAGTAAGTATATTTCAGATCTTTCCCAATTAAACTGGGGAGGGAGAAATTGCAATGTTGATATGTGATTAGCTGTGCAGAAATTCTCAACCTAACGATATTTCTTTCTTGGCAGGAAACTGATGGTCTGGAGGACCAGAAGTCGGCTCTGCAGACTGAAATCGCGAACCTCATGAAGGAAAAGGAGAAGCTGGAGTTCATCCTGGCTGCTCACAAGCCCGCTTGCAAGATCCCTGCCGATCTGGACACGAGCTTCCCCGAGACTGCAGTCTCCCCTTCTCTCAGCATCCACGAAGATCCGGCTTCCCAGATCCAGAGTCCTTTTGCAGGGGCTTCCAACCTCAGCGAGCCTATGCCCGCCTCTTCCAAAGCATCCCTGTTTTCTTCCACTTCTGCTCCAGACGCCTGTGCTCCAACAGTGCAGGTGTCCGATCTGGACAGCTCCTTGGAGTTGAAAGACGACTCGTTCGATCTGTTCGCTTCGTTCAAGAAGAACCCGGCAGAAACAGCCCGATCGGTTCCTGACATGGACTTGTCCAGCTCCTTCTATGCACCTGATTGGGAACCCCTGTACACATCGGCCGCTGCCGACCTGGAGTCCCTGTGCACCCCAGTGGTGACGTGCACCCCATCTTGCACGACGTACACGTCTTCCTTTGTCTTCACCTACCCGGAGGCCGAGCCCCTGCCTAACTGCGGAGTAGCCCACAGAAGAGGAAGCAGCAGCAATGACCAGTCCTCCGACTCACTCAGCTCTCCAACGCTGCTCGCCTTGTAATGGACTTCCAGAGCACTTTCTTGTCTAATGCAGGTTAAATCATCTTAGGGCTATGGCATGGACAAACCTAAAAGGCTTTTATTTTTATCCTTTAAGCGTAAAAAAAAAAAACCCATACTTGCCTCTTCCAAGTATGTAGCAAAAAAAAAAAAAAGAATTACAGATTCTACCAATTCTGTCAATTGTTTGTAGTATTACAAATTTAGACTTTAAATCTTCTTGGTGCTAGATATTTGAAGTTGTGTTAGTGCAGCTGACTTTGAAGTGTTAATGGCAATAGTGATAACCCAATAAATACTGGTAACCTTTTTGTTTTGTTTATGGAGTATGTACTGTACACTATTCTGTGTCTGTGATACTTATAAATGCTGTGCTTTGTCAAAACAAACCATGGTCTGGGTGGTCAAAATCTGAGTTTGAAAGTTTTCTGTGAAAACGTTTTTATTGTTTATTTATGAAAACTAACTTTTTTCTGATATTTATATTTTAGTTTTATTTTTCTACTTTAGAAGTTATACAATGTTCGTCAAACTAAATGAACAATCCAAGCTTGTTTGGTTCTTGTAACAGACAATAAAGATTATAACGGTGTTTTATTTTGGTCTTCGCTGGGTTTTTAATGTCTGGTCATAGTGTAACACTTGCACGTTATGAAACGGTTTGGATTCTAAAATGAGAGAGGGATAATGACTATAGCTTTTATATTTTTCCTGGTTATTTTACGATGGCGGTCTCGTTTTTTTTTGTTTCTCTCCAAAACGAAGCTTAAAAATCGAGTAGACAAAAAAAAACGCGTTTGTTTGTAGAAGGTGCATCACACGTGAGTCGATGCTTTTTTTGAAAAGTTGCAAAATCCAAATGCGTCCCATCCTTACACGACAATCTCTTCACGCTAAACAAACGTTTTGGGGATAAAAGAAGTTTGTTGTGCCTCTCTGACTCAAATGCCATACTTTGCTCTAGGAGTCGTACCATCGATATCCTTTTCAAACACAAAAAAATCTCAAGACCGCAATTGAATAACTATTATAGATTTACAAATAAAGGTCATTTCTCTAATCTTCACCTTATCAACACCCTTATAGACAAGAAAGCCTAATCATTCATCCATTACATTCTCCAGAATACCCTACAGCTACTGCTGTTTACTGTTCCGTTTCTATGGCTGTCCTAAAACGTCAGAGCACAAACGTCAATGCGTGTTACCATTTTTTCTCAACCCCTGATATGCGAACGCCATGACGTCTCACTTCCGTGCCCAAATATAGAGAAAACCAGTTAACTTCTACCGTGTTGGAAAATTCTGGAAACTCGAGACGCAAGAGTACGGAAGGACGGCTCTCAGTTGCGTCTGGCCAACCAGTTGCGCCGTTTCCATGGTGACTAGAAAAGTGTTTTCATCAGTTGCTACAGGATATAACTGTGAGAAGATGGTCAACGTCTCGCGCGAAACACGCGGGCGCGATAGCAAGGGTGGAGAAACGGAGATGTTATCACCTATCTTTTATAGCAAGCGCGAATTGTTATTCTTCTTACTACATTATTTTAAAATGAACCTTTCAGTAAGTTGCATGAATTATTTCCATGTGTAAGTCTCCGTATTTGTTGGTATGACCAAAGAACTATTAAACATTTCGTGAAGTCCTGACAAAATATCCCCAGCAAATCTGTCATCGTCATGAAAAGTGAGTGCATTTTCATTGACAGTGCAGTAGGTTTTAAATGTTTCCCAACACAAGAAATAAACCGATTTAAAAAAACAAAAGGTTTTGCTGATACTGCTCAAGTTATGATGAGGGGTTCCTCTGTCCTTAAATGCCCCCCAGCTAGCACATATCAAAGAAGTTCAAACAGATTGTATATTCTATGATTTTACAGAATTGGGATAGGATGAATACTATTTTCAGCAACGGGGCGCAGCTTCTTGGTGGATGTTTAGTAGCAAGAAGAAAATAAAAGGGATGGCAAACAAGCTATACATTTTAAAATACATATATGTGCAATTTCAATAGCACGTTTATACAAGGAAAGAAATATGTTATTTCAAAAGAGCATTCCATCGGCACGCCATCATTATGGAAACCGAAAATATATGTACAGTACGAGCCGAATGATCTGTAACAGCTCTTCTGAATGCGACTCAATGCAATGGAACAAGCGGGCCTTGTGCAAATATTTGCATACAGAACGCTGGGTATGACATCTCATCCTCACTATTGACGACTCGTGGATCTTTCCATGCTGTTGTGTCAACCGTCTTTAAAAGTTTATAGAACTAGTCTTTCCTACCGAAAGAAACGCGCTTTTTACCGGCAGCTCTTTGAAGGAAGGCTATACTTCATGCAGTGTTTCTAAGTATTGTAATATACCTCTGCTCCTCCCATTTCTTTTTCTTCGGTAGAACACGGAAAATTTAATTCCATGTATTTATTTGGTTGGAAAGTTGTTGTGGTTTTTTTTTTGTCGTATATATATTTAATTTTCTCAACATTTTAAACAATTTTCTCAACAATTTTAAAGCCTAAATCTCGGATTCTGGCGTTTCTGCCATTAAAATCTCATTTTCATTTGGGTTTTGGTTTCGAACCATGTCCATGTTTGTTGGTGTCTGATGTTAAGAAGCTTGAATATTCTTTCTCTAGAATCGATTATTGTAAAAGCTTTGCTGGTCAGCATTTAAAACATAACGGACATAACGGAGGATCACTTGTGACTTTTGCCATCACTCCAGTGGTTATCTGTAAAATTTACAGTGGATTTAAAATTATTATATTTTTAACTTAAAAAGGTTTATATAGCCTTACTCCACTGGATCTAAATTTCTACCATACGACAGGTTGAAAACAACAGGTAACTTTTTTTCTAGGTACCACCTCTTGTATCTTTTTGTTTTATTTTAACAGATATTTATTTTTTATTATACATGTTTTTGTATAGCACTTCAAGACTCAATAAGGCATAAAAACAGCCCTTAGAAATGAGACTTTATTTGACTTACGTGTCAGTCATGTGTGAACATTATGTTTGAATTATGTTGGACCCACACCGAGTGCCTCTGAATCCTGAACATTGAATCGCAGATTACAGTTTTGAAGGTTCAAGAAACCCAAAGATTACTTGAAGGGCAGTTCCTCACCCTTGGTTCTGACATGTTGCCCACTGGGAACCAGCTGACTGTCTCCATGCGCTCTCTTAGCTGTGCGGTGTAGCCCAGCTCTTCCTCAGCGGGGCCTTGTTCCAGGGGCTAACGACGTCCCCCTCTGCTGGAGCTCCTAACCGAGCTTAAGGGAGGTGGGTTTGGACTACTGGACCACTGAGCTGCAGGTGTGGAGCAGAAGGGGCAGTTGCAGATCCCAGTCTTCTGAGTGCTGTGCAGAGACCAAGGACCAAGGACCAAGCTGTGCTGTGTGCCCAGCTGTCCCTGGAGTCTGTTGCAGTGGGGGTGCAGGGGCATGGGCCGAATCTCTGGCATGCCCAGACACTCAGCCTCTCCAAGGGGGCTGGGGCATTACCTTAAACTGCCACAGCCCATTCCCTGTGGAGAAGGCTGCCTAGGAGTGGGAGCCTGGTGCCAGCTGCATGTGCCAATACCAGCTCTTCGGGTCGAGGGACGACCTCTGGTGTACGAGGTAGGAGTCTTTCTACATTACAGCATTCAGGTGCTGGTAGTCAACACAGAACCTCCAGGTTCTGTCCTTCTTGGGCAGCATGACAATTCATTATTCATTATCATACTCCAGGGTTCATTATCCCTGTGTGCAGTATCTCCTCTAGGGCCCTCTGGGCAGCCTGTCTTCACTGTGCCCACAGGCAGTGGGGCTGGTGCCCGATGGGGTGGGCATCACCGGTGTCAATGGGGCGCTTGCGGCACCCAGCAGAGGAACTACAGGAGAAGAGTCCCAGGATGCTCACCTTGGCTGGGTGACAGGTCCTTGGCTGGTTCTTTCCTACACAGCTCTGAGCACAGCCTTGAGCGCTCCACCATACCTGCTATTGAAGATCTGCCGTCTCCTCCAGGTGCTTCCTCACCACGGATGAATCCACCCTTTCTTCGGTGCCGGGTTCCACGCCAGGTGAAGGTTACCCCACTCTGACACCAGTGTGATGTTGGGTGTGCTTGGGCAGCGAGTGGAAGGAAGGAAGCTGGTGTTCGGGGTCGTGAGGAAGCTTTATTGCCCTTTCTGTTTCCAGCGAGAGTGCTACTCTCATGTGGGGGGGGTAGGAAAAGCAGAGATGCTGCTCCTGAAAGATTCCAGGCGGGAAGAGAGGGTCTCTCAGTCCTTCTATAGGCGGGAAAGGGGGAGCCAGAGGGTAAAGGGGTAGGGTTACAGAAAAACACCATGTCAGAGAGGAGCAGATCTCTACAATATGAAAGAGTTACATTTGGGTATTATGATATTTCCACAATTAAAATGCACGGCCTCACTTTCCCTGGTTTGTTGTAAGCATCAGCTGTCATTTTAATGTTAATGTGCTCTTTTCAGAAATGATACGCCTGCAAATGATATGAAATATATGCAAAACAATCATGATGCTGACTGTCCTAACTCAACGCTCAGAAACCACAGATCGGCACTGTGGATATTTATGGAACTTAAAGCAATATGCTTTGTGCTGTGAGCACAACTTAAAGAGTTGTTTCTATCATACCAAGGGAGAGCTAATGCACTAGATGCGGGTATTTTGAGAACCTTTCGATCATATTTTATTTATCGCATTGTGGATTCTAAGTGAATATTCGGGGTTTTGTTGCGCAGTCGGTGTAGTACGTTAATTGAACTTACTGGTGAATGACGTGTGCCCCCGCGCATTTATAATTATTTACTGAGCGAATTAGCGCTCAGTAAATTTAGAAAAAAAAGTACCGAAATTAAAGACTATGTCTAATAAGCAAAATACATATTTCTATAATAACTAATTGCATTTATTATAGCACTTGTTATCACCATGGATTATGCACTATCTTGCGTGTAGGAGGGAGCACTTTCCTCCCCCGATCTCAACTTGAGGTGCAGAAGTCAGGAAACACCACATGAATTCGGAGGGAAGGGAAGTCACACTCTACAAATTCGGACTGGAGTTTATCCAGGACACCAGGATAATTCACTGCCAAACACTCCTACTCTGCTGAAGTGTCAACAGCATGTTTCAACAACCAAGAAATCAGACGGTTTTCCAGGCTTGTCGCTGGAGGGCCGGTGTGTCTGCAGGTTTTCAGTCCCAGCGAGCTCTTCACAACCTAACGCAGCCCCACCATTATACCGTATTGTCCCGGACATGTCCTCCTTTTTGGTTCGTAATTCTGCGTCCGGGAGGAATTTTCAATGATATTAATGACGATTCTTCCTTTTTCTCTTGTTCGAACGCTAAGCGCACGGGTGATTAAGAGAGAGAGAGAGCTGACCATCCCAGAGAGAGAGAGAGACTGTGTTGATGATAGTGCTGGACCGGTCCAGTCTGCTGCCCCGTTGAATTGTCTAAACAGGTACAGGTTTTCCACAGCCTCTACCCCCGGCTCGACCACGGCGCTAATTTCACTGTCCGCTTACCCGATCCCGTCCTGCGCACAGTAGCGTTTCTATAGGAGATCTTTATTTAATACTTTATTTTGCTGTTTCTAAACAAGATTCAGAAAGGCTAAGAGCAAATCTTACAGAAGAACGGGAAGCTGAGTGCTTGTATGTAGACCAAGAAGAGGTACTTACAGGTACCTGTATGTCTCTGTAATATATTGTTACATATTACATACATATATGCAACCTACTGTATATATACATAATGGCGAATTATATCTCACAAACACAGCACTGTTCAATAGATATTGATACAAATCCCTGGCTCCCCTGTGACCCTGTACTGGGTAAAGCGATTCGAAAATTGATCTGTTCTAATGACTCCCCTTTCAACGAAGTGTCATTTTTTTAATGTTCTCATATGGCAACCTAACATTATTGGCTTAGTCTGTCAAGTTTAATAACTTCAATGGCTGGGGCTGTAAAGAGCTCTAGAAAACCTAGATAGAAAAACAGGGATTTGACATCCCTAGTTAAATTTGCCACCTGCAGGAGGGCGCCCCCTACAGGATGGTGTACCCGTTTTCCTAACTGGGTCGTTGGTTTGGAATATCTGAGACAGGCTGAAAAGTATCACCCTCTGGTCCATTGTGTGTAGATAATATATGCTTATTCATTCACGAAATCTGAATGTTCTCACCTGCTAATGTATTTTCTCATTTAAAAATATTTTTTTTACTACCCCGTGACATTTATTCCTAGCTCTTTCATGTATTTAAGCCCAGAGAAGATGTGTTCGAGTGCTCAATGAGATGGCCTGTTATCCACTTATTTTGAGACGTGTGTTAGGCTGCTGGAGATGAAAACAAAGCTTACACACTTAATGAACTGCACCTTGTGTGAAAAAGATGAAAACATTTGCTTAAAACAGCTTATTTCCAGAAATGGCCGGATGACATTCTCAGATCAATTAATTAGCTATTAGCAACCTGTTCACAGGAGCTTGTAAATGAGTTTATGTTTTTTTTCTTCCTAACCTCTATTACTGCCTAGTATGGGTCATCAGATAGACCACTGTATTAACTTCAGCATCTGCTGCATTTGTTGTAGATGTAATATCAGAAAGTGACACATTACATATCAGAAAGTGACACATTACATATAATCTAGAAACTTTGTCAATATCGATGTTTACACCTTTGTATTATTTTCATATTTTCTGATGTGTACTGTCAGTATTTAAAACTGACTTAAGCAAAAGCAACATATTATAAACATATGATATGTTGACAAAAGAGAAATCAATTTCTTTAAATCATATTTTATTTATCATATTAAGGGTTCTAAGTGTAAAATAATCAATGAGAGAGAACATACACACAGCAGCATTGCTTAACTGTTAACATTATCTGCACTCAGTCTTATTAATGGGCAAACATTCCTAAATCATATTGGTAACTTTCCAATATTGCATCATTCACAAAGGCAATACAGGATGTTTAGACTGCTAGGTAAAAATTTTCACAGATGTAAAAAGCTCCTTACAGATGACATAATTGACATTTCTAATTTTCAGTTAAATTCAGAATGACAAGATAAAAATGTGTTTCTTTCAAGTGTTTACAATGAGCAGGTTTACAATGATCAGGGTCCATTAAGGCTCATGGACCTTGTCTCCAAACTACTGTATTTCAGTTCCTAAGCCTCTACTTGTAACGCTGGTACTGTACCTCTGCGACAATTTGAACTCGCACTCACCAGTTTGGAACATTAACACACATTGAATATCAACATTGACTGGCAAGGGTGTTGTCCTTTACCATGCATGTAGTACTGGAGTTAAAAAAACAATTACATTGGGCTGGTATACGTCTTTGGCTGATATTACTACTTTAAGTGGGCAGCTGCGTCAGCGTGCGTAGTCTGCAAAGAAACAAGTAATAGGTTTACTCCATGCTGAAAAGAGAAGAGAGAAGACACAATGTTCTGGCTTTGAAGAAGGCTTCTTACGCCTGAAGAAGGCCACAAGGGTGAAACGTTGTGTCTTCTCTCTTCTCTTTTCAGCATGGAATAAACCTATTACTTGTTCCTTTGCATTACTACTTTAATGTTAGTGAATGGTATTTTCGTTTTTATTGTGATTAATACTCCCAAATATTATGATGCTTTACTATAGTGAATCCAGATCCTACTTTACATTGCTCCTGTAGCAATATTTAAAATGTAATTGCATTGCTTTAAAATGACAATATTGCTTATGCAAATCAAAAGCTAGAATTCAAAGTTGTCTTAAAGATGTTCATAATGATCAGCCCTGTAGAGCAGTGAGTTTTCAATGGTGCTGTAGGTCAAATACATGTTTTATTTTTTAGGCTAGGTTGCAGAGTGAGACCCTTATTTTTGTTTATGGTCTGGCTGTATTTTTTTGTTTTTGTTTTTTGTGTGGTTTTTTAATATGTTTTTTTTGTTGTTGTTGTTTTTGTCGTCTTACAAATTTCAAAACTCCTTGAATAAAAAACAAGAGCCCAGGCAGCTGCTTCAATTGCTATTGTACCTAAACTATAATGTAGGGTGAGGCTCTTATGTTTTCAGTACTCTTCTCTAGTATTCAGGATGGTACATCTGAGCTGAGACACAGCTATATTCATGGAAACTGGATGTTTCCCTTTTTCTAGTGATCAGACATTCCCTCAATTAAATTCCAACTTCTTAAAAACACACTGTAGTGCATGAAGCTTCTTTCTTCAGCTGTGTTTTTCGAAACAGGGAAGTAGTGGCGCAGGGTGGAAAAGGCATGACTAAATATTTTGCTTGTGAAATTCAGGTGTAGCACAGAACATATTTTAAACAGAATCTTCTTGCATATTGCTTATATTGCTTCACCGGAACAAAGTGAATTAATGCACAGAAGACAGCTCACTCAAGTTGTCAGTACAGGTTCCAGCTAGTTCTAGACTAGACATGCCCTACTTGTACAGAGTGTATTGGGCTCAGACATCTGTGGCTGATTGCAGAACATGACTTACCTCCCAGTTGATAAAAATATAACACGAATGCAATCACACCTCAACTCTTGGGTCATAAACCTGTCAATATGAGACAATATTTTGTAAAAGATTTTAATCTACAAGAATTAGGCTGTTGTTTTTATTCTTTCAGTTGTTCTGGTTGTGAGTTTTGTTGAAAGCCACATAAGACAACATTCACTCTTTGTGTGATAAAAGAAGCAGAGATTGACTCAGTTGGTCAGTATGATGTCACTACCTATGTTACGTTAAACAAATGTTTCCTAAGCTGTGTACATGTGCCATCTGTCTGTTTCTTCAGGTATTTATATCTGTTACTGATAAAGCTAAAGTGCATTTATGACTTTGCTCATGATGTAATTCTTCTTTGCTGTCGTGGAGGAAAAACTGAGTGCATGGATAATGTTTTTATGTTTCTGTCTTAGACAGGCTATTTATTTATAAATATATAGTATCTTATTTTCAAGTTCTCTCCCATACATATTAATCTTTGTGTAGTAAGCTGCACAGTTCACATTAACATCATTTTTAGCGCTGAATTTCAGTCTACGTCTCTAATAATACTCAGGAGTACTTGGGAACTCCATGATTAGTATCAATAAACAACAAAGTGTGTCCTCTTTAGCTGCATCACCGGATAATGACTTCATTGTCTGTTTTATCAATCTGTGCTGAAGTACAATTCGATATAGTTCAAGGCACGCCTTACTTAGAAAGGGGCAATAAATAAGACTTTTGCAAGAACAGGACAAATCTCTTGACTACTCCGGCATTTAAAGGATTCAGTTTTGATTCAGCGTGCTCCCTTGGACTCTATTTACAGTGAATTTTCTCAATCAGTAAGCAGAACTCCGACACAGGAAATGCGTAACATGTGCGAGATAGTTGTGTAGAAGCAGGCGGTAAACCTTATCCAGAACGTTGCAATATCTAACTTGGCTCTGTTGTAATCAAACAATCAAGTAATGAGACACACACCCTGTGAAGTGTTTTCCTGACTACTGAGGTCTTGCTGACCTTCAATGACTGTAGAAATACTATACCTCTGTTTGATGGCTGTGTGTCTTCCATGAATTAAAGTCCTCTAATATCTCTTATCTTTGCATGTCTGAAATTCTAGAGGAAGCAATTTATCAGCTTCCACTAGTCATGTAGCAAGAGCAGAAACATTCAATTCAAGGAAGAAAATAAATGCTGTAATAATTTAACATGTATTTCACTCATTTCATCCCGATTGCTCCAAACTGAGCCCGGTAATGAAAAATGGGACAATCACTACCTTTATGTATACATGACTGAAAAAAGTTTTGAAAAAGTACAGATCTCTGACAGTGATGAGGAAGCCAACTGTACTGCAAAAACAACAGACCGTGAAACAGACCACATTAACAAAACTAAGTGTATTGGAAAACACAAAAGCATTAAAATGCGTTAGTTTTTAACCAAAACATAGTTAATCCTCTTAACTGGCAACTGGACATTTAATAGCACTTGAAGCCATTATCTGTTCAAATCCCTCTGCTCTGTTAGGAAGGATGAAAAAGCACAGGCCCAGCATACTGTTTTACCATCCATCAGGGCTGGGCTTGAAAGACTGACCAAATTGCATTCTATTTTTTTTTAAGTGTGTGCACAGTGTGATTTGATCATAGTAATTCCATTCTTTCACACCGAACTCTGGTGCTACAATCCACTCTGGCTCCCGACTGTGAAATCATGCAGCGTAAAATTACTCTTTCTATTTATACCACCTGCCAGCCCCAGAGAGAGATGGAGCCGCAGAAATAGCAGGTGCCAGTAGCTTCTTTTAACATCAGCATCAACAGCAGTAAAATTAGAACGGTGACGCAGACCTGCGTCTGCACTCAAGCCCTGAGGGAGGAAGCAGACAACGTCTGCCTGGAGAAAACAAATTAAAAGTCGGGGGGAAAAAAAAATCCTGGCCTTTCAGGTGAGCTTGAGTGGGAGGTGGAATTAACTTCTCTTTTGGATGCCTGGGAACGTTACCAAACTTTAAAATATTCTGCAGGTTCCTTCTCACCTCTGAACAGAGAAGCAACAGATCTCCACACAGAGACACTCAGTGCTCGGGATATTGACCATTTCCTTCCCTGACGTTAGATAGTGATTAATGCAGGTGCACCTTTCAGGACACTATCTTTGTTCTCAACGCTAAAAGCTGACTATAATGAAACAGATGTAAGTGAGGATACACTGTATTTCACATGTGCAGTATCTTGTCATGATTTGTCTCAAAAAAACTCCATTAACAAAACAATTAGGTGGCCAGCGTCTTATAATCCTCTGTGTCTGAAACAGATCAGTTACCCTTTTCCGTTAACAAGAAAACAGGAGAGTCTGTCATTCCTCGGCCATGTTTTCTAATACGCAATTAAAAGGGAGCTTTGGTATGGTGAGAGCAGTAAGTCATTTTACTAGTTAATATGGTCTGCAAGAATCAGGGTGACTGCGGAACCAATGGAGAAAAGCACAAAGCGGGGTTCGAGCAGTGATTTCTCTGGGGAACAACGGACTAAGCAACACTAATCTGTGGGAGTGTTTGGATTTCATATCGGTTTGTTTCTTAAGCATCTCAGGAGGGAGGTATCCCTGGCAACAGGACAAATCAGACTTGATGTAACTGGGTAATCCATAAAATAGCAGCAGAATACCACTGTGCTTTCCTTTAAAAATGAAAATAATAAGATCTTCAGCTATTATTTACAGAGTACTTACAGGGCCAGATGTTATAATCCAGAGAGCTCCCTCTGAATTGGTTGGATTCTGTAATCTTTTTGATCATCTGTTTCACAAGCCAGTTTTGCCATTTCTCTCACGGGATCAATAAAGTATGTATTAATCTAGTTTTTTGAAATACCAATTCTGAAAATACAATTGTCTTAATTAAACAGGATTTAAAATTCTCATTTAAATAAGAAGTTTTTTTTACACTTATTGCCGGTCAAAACATAGACTGGGTGTTGGATCACTTGTTTAAAAACCTTAGAAATATGACAAACCCCTTCTGCTGTTACTAGGAATCAAACCACCTATTTTCATAGATCAATATTAATAAAAAAAAAAACAAAAAAAAAACAGTATTCATCATCAATCAGAAAAAAATGATCTGCAAGGCAATTCAGACAGAAAGAAGGAATCGATTCTGCACAGGTGTCTTCAAGGCCAGTACACAGCAAAGACACAATTTTACATTTTACATGACGATACATTATATAATGTGATAAGGAATATACAATCACATCTCAAATTGCAACCGAACACTAAGTATTCCGCATGCAAAAAATGTACATGATTGTACAATCACGATCATTTGTACATTTGCAAAAATATAAAATTGCAAAACTGTCACGGTATCTTTAATTATTTTTGCAAACGTCTGATGGCAGATGATGATTTCGAGGCATATCTAGATGATAATAAGTGAATTTGCCACACTGGGCCGAAATAGATCGTGTCTGAAATTTGTAAAACTGTCGCGTATTCTCTGATGACATTTCACCCTGTCTAAATAATGTTCGACCAATCCTACTAAGACGTTATACCAGACATTTATGTTAATAAATGCATTTCGCCTCCCAGTCAAAGTCGGCGCTGTTGCTGGTGCATTTTGCTGTTAGTTGAGCCATTAAGTTTAGCATTACGCTGCATTAACTCGCCCTTTCGGTTTGGTATCCGGCTCTCAGTAGCCATGGTTCGGGTTTCGGCGTTGCTGTTTCTCCCGGTCCTCTTTGGATCGGCTTTATCCATCTCTTTCTATTTACCAGTAAATTCTCGAAAATGCTTGCGGGAAGAGATACACAAAGACGTGTTGGTCACCGGTGAATACGAGGTGACGGAGCAGCCCAACACCAAAACCAACCTGAAGGTGAGCCCAGTTGGGCGAATGCAGATGCAGGAAAGACCGAGGATGTGTGTGCAGGCCTGGGTGGGGGGGATAAGTATCTCTGTGGCTTAACGGAGGAGTCCTGGGCAGTTAAATGATCTTTTACAACGGTCTGGGGGGGAAGTCTGCGTTCAACAGTATCTTGTGTGTTCAACAAAATGAAAAAAACAAATCGTAAAAATGCTGAAAGTTAAGCTGTCGTGCTGGCTGACAAGGCCTCGTACGTTTATTATAGATAGTCCCGATTTTTTTTTAAACTTGAGTAGCGCGATTGCACTGTACGTTTTAGGATGTGAAATGCAAAAAAAAAGGAAGAAAATGGTTACATTTTATTTTGCAATTGCAGTGTGGGTTTGGGTCGTCTGGTCTCGGTACGCGAGTTCCTTTCATTCAGATAGTTACACGTCACTTAAAACGAGTTCCACGTACGGACAGCACTTCTGGTTGAAATTAATGGTTCACCCTCCTACGGTTAATCTGTCCACCCACGATGAGAATGCCATTAACTTTAGTTACCTTGTATAAACATTTGGATGAAATAATTTTAAAATTCTGTGTTTGAAAGGTTTACTACAACATCGACTGGTATGTTTTGCACTGTGGGGAAAAAAAAAACGTTTGCAGGAATGTAATGAATAGCGCCATGTATCATTAAAAATACTATCTTAAATTTAAGGATGTGAATACACCTCAAGGTATTGTTAGAAATCCTCCCCCAAGAAGCGTTAAGAATATTGTTTGATGCAGAGAAATAGAAAGATGATTGCACTTTTCTTGTTTTACTTTTTAAAATATTTTAACTTAATCCTCACATTGACAGTTGTCTCTGCCGTCTGAAGTAGTTTCATTTGTGAAAAGTGAAATCAACGTTGCAGAAACGTTTGATTGACACATTTAGTTTGTTCTTTATTAGCATATGTTGGAATAAATCAGCTTTGTTTTATATAGTGCCTTTAAAGGTGGATTCTCAAAGCACTTGACAGATTTACAACAAAAAATACTCAAGATGTATACAATGAAACGATAGAATGAGAGGAAACAACAGATGGGTACTGAATATGGTAGGAGCAAAGGGGTATATAACAGAACCAGTTAGATAAAAGCCCTTCTAAAGAAGAAGGTTTTGGGTCTGGATTTGAAGGTGTTGAGGAGGCGACTCTCTGATATCCTTGGGCAGAGAGTTCCAGAGCTTTGAGGCAGAACAGGCCCTGTCACCCCTAGTGTTGAGAAGAGTGAAGGTTGTAAGGTGGGGAGTAGGACGATAGTAGCTCAGACAGGTACTGAGGTGCCACGCCATGCAGAGCCTTAGAGCTGAGCATGAGGAGTTTGAAGGATTTGTAACAATATAACACTCAGGTCACGTCTTCTTTAGATTAAAAAAAAATGCAACAAAAAGGTGGAGTCTACAATAACTGTGTTTTTTTTTTAAAGTGCAAAAACCCCATTCAGGTCTTGTTCTGTTGCTTATTATGTTTGCTGGATGTGAATTTAAAGTTTGGTTGATAAATGACCGTGCTCTTACCTCACGTGTAAGGAAATCAAACATGCGTGTTTGCCTTTTGGTTTTCTTTAAAATAATTCACTATCGCTTTTCTGTACTTGCATGTTAAATGGCCATATCCTTTACACAGGGGTGAGCCTTGAATTTTGCTGACAGGTGTGGCTGATTGCTCTTGGCTTCTTCTGTGTACGGGTATGGGTTCAAATTCAAATTGATTTGCACGTGCTGCGAATCGCGTCTACTACTTGCTATCCATGATTGCCAGTCAGACTTGATCTTCTCAGCTCGTTTGCAGAAACTGTCATCCTTCAAGTCTAGGAGGATCACAGCCATGGGATCTGGAGTGAAATAGACAGCAATTGATAGAGGGGGCGATGAGCTGTATCCTTATGATCCATTCAGAAATTTTGTTGGCAAGTACCTGCAGTCTTCTGTCGGTTTTGTAAACAAGTTAAAATGGCTGCAGACTTCGAGGGAGAAGAGGATGAAATACGGTCAGTGTAGCAGTTTACAGCATCGAAACCTGTGACTTCTGTGGCGTAACTTTCTGTGTTTCTATGCAAGTAGAAAACTGATGCATAAGCAGAAACGCCGCTTTAGAAAGTACTTTCAGTTCTGTTGAGGTCTTCTGAAAACGCAGTCATCGTCAATGCACGAACAATGTGCTGTTCCCTTTCCTTTCTCCTGTGCAGATCACCGACTCATCCGGCCACATCTTGTATTCGAAAGAAGATGCATCGAAAGGGAAGTTTGCCTTCACCACAGAGGATTACGACATGTTTGAAGTTTGTTTTGAGAGTAAATTCCCCATGGGTACGTGTGGATCAGGCTCATTTTTCATTTTGTAGTTTTTTTTTGGGGGGGGGGCCAAGATGCCCCTGAAAGTTGTTCATGCTGCTCAATTGTTAATCAAGAGATTAATAAATCTATGCAAATAAATATTTTGAAATTGGAAAAAATGTAAGGGTCAGTGTAGCAGTGTGGCTGTTGGGTGCAAAACTCAGAAATGAGATAGCTGGAATTGCTTTTAAACAAGACATTGTGCGTGTCTTTTTTATTTCCTTCCCTGTCTGCCTGTCCAGATGTAGTTTTCCTGTTTTGAAATTCAAATTAAAGACCATAGTGAAGTTTAAAAAAAAATGTGGAGGACTTCCGATCCATCAGATCAGTCCTGACTTACTCAAGTTTTACTTGCATACATAAAATGATGTGAGTTTTACTATTGCAAATCTGACCTTTTATTATTTCCAATTGTATCTGCTTTGTCGCATATTCGGCTCTTCGGAGATTTAGAGAGGGTGTTTGCTGAAAGGGTGTTTTCCAAGTGTGCTGTTCTCCTGGGATCAGGCCTGGCTGTGTCGAGTGGGGCTGCGGAAGGCAGGGTCGGGGGATGGGAGTGGATGAGCAGGAGTGGGAGCTGGAGGCTGGGATTGGGAGAGAGTGGGTGGGATACGGAGTGGGGGTTAGATTTAGTGGGGGTGGTCATTTCCCGGAATGCTTGGTGCCTTCACAATAAATCTTTTCATTCTGGTTCCAGGAACTGGGCGGGTCCCAGACCAGCTGGTCAATTTAGACATGAAGCATGGCGTGGAGGCTAAGAATTACGAGGAGGTAAGTGATGAGAGAGGGAGGGCCAGCGCAGAAGTGGTGGGTATGGGAACTGCCAGGGTTGCTTGCTCTTAATTCTGTTGCCTTTTGATCTTTCTGCTTTGGTCTGGCATGGATTTATGCTAGCGTTCTTCCCGTGCAGCAGTCATGAGCAAACGGGCACATGCCATTTTACACTTACTTTAGGAACGAAAGTGCTCTGCTGTAGCTTTCAAGGCAGACATCCAGTTCACCTGAGTGAGCGTAATCTTCAGAAGTGCTTGTAATCTTCTGCAGCGCTGTTACAGAACAGAAGATGCCCTCCTCCTCCGCGCACTTATTTTATGTTCACAAGAAGATCTTAAATGGTTTCAGCTGTGACTGTGCTAATCAGAATCATACGTTTCAGTGGCAAGCAGGATATGTAGCCTCCCTGGTGATGGAAAATAAACTGTAGCTTGACCAGCAACCAGTATGGTTTTTACCACTTCAGTGCCTATTTTTTCAATTAAGTCTGAGGCTTTAGAAGACTTTTTTCTGCTTTTTGGAAGGTGTTCCAAACGTTAGTATAATTATGGTCTCTTAACATTTTTTTGAGACTGAAGTTTCAGTTTTTAACAGTTAATTTTAATATCGTACAGTTTGTTTTCCTCTATCACACATGTAATAGTAGGGCATACGTAATTGGAACAAGGTGTTTTTTGAAGGATTAGTATTTCAGAGTGAAATCTCTGTAAAAACAGCGTGATGAGGGGCAGTGGTTACATAGCAATATTAAATACTCCTAACAGAAAAAGTGATGTGCTTTTGTTTCCAGAGTTGCGTCAGTGTCGAAATAGTTTAAAGTCCTTTACGCTTTGTGAGTTTATTAAAAGTTTTTTTCTTTTTGGACAGTGCATTGTTTGACAAAGTTTAAATTTTAGGTTTAATTGTTTTTAAGTGTTCTCCTTGTACATGGGCAAGGAAAAAGGTCTGTAAAAAGGATAACACAGCTGTTGGTTCTCTTCATTGTTTACATACCAAGTCGAAATGGAAGGCACGGACTTCTTAACTGTGTTTAATACTTTCTTCAATAGTTGGAATATTTCAGTGGTCCTCCTGCGTGACTAAAGGCTGAGTTACGTGATCAAGGGAGTCAGATGAGAAGCCTGTATTGTGTCACTGGCCAATTGTAATTGGGATTTCCCAGGTGGAGCTTAGGGCAGGTTTTTTGTACCTGAATGTCCCTGGGGCCTCCCAGGTGACCCTTCCCTGAGGTCGCCATTTTGCCCTTTGATATGAGGCGCACATCTTTCCTTAAAACATTGAACAGCGAAGGGCTGTTCCAAATCGGGTGGGTACGACAAAAACAATTGGTCATTCTACATTTTAGGAAATACTTATACTTTTATGTAAGTAATATAAACTTTTTTCACATTTATGTATACATCTCAGTGCTTTAGAGGCTTTGTGAGGCGTTGTAGGCAATACCTCCAGACTTAAGGAGAAAGAACTAATCTTTTTGAGCTATGTTTATTGGCATTCATGAAGAAACACCAGCGACTTCAGATTTGAACATGTTATAAATTATTATACAGGCAACACCTTGAGATTCTAGGTAGCTCCCAGCATGTGTGGGGATGTGTTTTTTAATGGGTAAGAGGCGCTTAGTGGTCAGTGAGAAAGGTGGGAGACTAATTTCAGGCCAGTAACACCTTCTGCCTCTTTCTGTTATTCAGTTCGTCTCGCTCCTCGTTCCTGGCAGTGATAGGTATAGAATTCTTCTGCAGCATTCTTCAGGCCAAGTTAATAGTTGGCACTGAGGTAGTGGCAGGACTAACGAACCTTCCTGTCAGCTCGCTGTATGTGTGTGGGGGGGCACTGGCGTCTGCATACCAGACGAATTGTGTTAAGCGTGTCTGCTAACAGCTGCAACGTGTCCGTTTATATTTGTGAGAAACACTGACATCTGCTGGAAGGATTTTTTTCAGCTTGAACATAGATGTAGCAGACATTTTTTGTGTTTCAAAACGTACTTAGTGATTCTTTTTTTTTTAACGCTACAAAGGCATTGTCTGTCCTGTGACAGTCTGAACCTGGCAGCAGGTGTTTGGAAAGCGAGGTGCACAGGGAATGGGTTTGTCAAATACAGTCTGTGCCTCTGTCTCCGCCCTCAGATCGCCAAGGTGGAGAAGCTGAAGCCGCTGGAGGTGGAGCTTCGTCGGCTGGAAGACCTGTCCGAGTCCATCGTGAACGACTTTGCGTACATGAAGAAACGAGAGGAGGAGATGAGGGATACAAATGGTAAGGATCCAGACGCCTGAGAAATAAAAGCATGAAATCCAAAATGTAAATATAGTCCCTGATCTTTAATTCTAGGTGATCCTTCCAGACAGGATAATGCGAGAAGCAGAAATATTGTGCATAGCTCAGGCTAACTACACCCGTGTTAAGTAAATAGCTAACATAGTCATTTGATCACCAAGTGCCATAGGCCTTTACTTTAGTTTCACATTGTGCCTGTATTGTATGTTTCCCGAATGGTAAAGGATAAGTTTTTAGTACCTCTGTTGCACTGAAACAGATTTCTGTGTATCGCAAAACGTTTTATTGTTCAGTTTTCGAATAGGAAAAGACCATCGTTGTACGCCACAGAAATGGAGGATTGTATCTTATTGCACGTACTGTTCGTTTTTTGCAGAGTCCACCAACACCCGGGTTCTGTACTTCAGCATCTTTTCCATGTGCTGCCTGATCGGTCTGGCCACATGGCAGGTCTTCTACTTGCGACGCTTCTTCAAGGCAAAGAAGCTCATCGAGTAACAATTTTCTGCTTCATTTGGGAACAGGCAAATGGATGGGCTCTTTGTCGATTCAACAGGAGAAGAGCTGGAGTATTCAATAATCTAGTATGGGGAGATAATTGAAGGGATTCTCAAACAGCTGGTGTAATGTTATTCTGAAGAGGATTATACTTACCACTGAAATGCTTTTTTTCCACTCTCTTGTCATGTCAGTGTCACAGAGTAACATCATTTCAGACATGATGTTTTATACATTTTGTTTTGTAAATATTGTTTTCAGAAATGTCTATGACTGAAAGAAAATGACTCCTGGGTATAAGGAATTTCTTAAAAGAAATTCTCTTCAAAGTTATCTTCTTTCAAAATTAAAATTCCCATCAATGTTTTAATCTAGTGTCAATTGCAGGATTTATTGTGAATACAAAAAGGTCATATTAGGGATTTGTTATGCAATTGGACTCATTATCTGTACTATTCCTTTTTTGTGTAAAGTACTTTTCCCCCCTATATATTGACCCCTCCCTAGAAGTTTACATTTGTAGACTCTTATTAGTGAGATCCAAAGTCAAATCAAACTAGAACACTTTTGTAGTTTAAGTACAAATTTTGGAAGCTGAATGTTGCTAGAACTGTTGACAAAATTCAGCCCTCTGACGTTCTCGGGAACATTTTCACATCGGGGTTTTTACTTGTTTCAGAATAATTGTACATAGGTTTAAATACTTTACACGTCAGATGATTCAGCATAAGTTATTTGGGTTCTTGGGAGGTACATTATGCTTAATTGTATAATTCTTGCAAATGAAGCCTAAAACTTAATTTAGAATAACCCCTACCCAATTTTTAAGTCCTAGATTATAATAGCGAGACAGAAAATGCATCTTACAGCTATTATAGGCTTGTGGTCTTTTGCTCCATAAAGGGTAAATTGTCTTTCTTGGGCAGAGTTTTCTTTTCCTCCCTGTGGCTGTGGGAATCGGTCCTGTGGGTAATTCTGTTTTAAACAGTGAAGGATATTTTCACTGTGGATAATTGATTGATTTGATTTGACCATTTTAAATAAAAAAATCTTAAACTTTGTTTCCTTGTTTTTTTCTACATGAAAATGGATTTATACTTTTTAAGGATTTTCTTTCAAGAAATGGATTGCCATTTCTATACAAATAACATTTAGAAACATTAGCTTTTCTGTTGGATCTGAGTAAATTCATAAGCTTACTGTACACTAGAGCTAGCTTTAAAAATAATGCAGAATCTATTATCACTGCAGAAGAATTTCAGATGGCAGAACTTTCAAATATATCTGGTATATATCTTGCCCTTTTAAGTGTTATATACTATAACAATGAGCATAGACTGAAATATAATTATAATTGAAAATATAATTTGTAATGTGGATTTTGCGTTTTAATCATAGGCGAAAAGATTAAACAAGTCTAAGTGTTTCTATATGACTCACTATGCATTTTAGATATCGCATCTAACGAAACTGCCATTGATTTCGTGACATCTGTTGAAGAGATGTCACGAACATGTCAGTTATCTTCTGCAATTTTCATTAAACTGCTAAAGTTTTCTATTTCAAAGTTTTACAACTAAGCGTTTTCATAAATAACCATGTTCCTCTGCTGTGCTGAGCACGAGTAAAGCAAAACAAGATGCTTGTCGACTTGGTTGCATTAGCCTGCTCTGAGATAGGTTGCTCTGCGCTCAAATGTTCTGTAGAAAATGAGAAAAGTACACAGAAGTAAAAAAATAGCAAGAAGAACATAATTTTCATTATTGTGTCAGTTAATGCTGTTAGGGCCAGGCAGATGATATGCTAAATATGAGGTTAACGAAGAGCAGTCGTGACTTCCGGTACCCGGTAGTGACATGACCTGGAAGTGTTCTCCTGTATTTCATTCCGTGCGGTGGACAGTTGTCTGACGAGAATAGTTCCTACCACTTCCCCTGGTGCTTAGAAAGTTAACAAGCGCCTCTCGTTGCAACTGCGGGCGAAGAAGATGCCGAGAGCGGATAAAGAAACCGATCTTTCCGAACGGCTGGAATCTTTCCTGTCGGACCTGAAGCGGGGAGGCAGCGGCTCTGGGCCGCCGCGGGGATCTGGAGAAACTGCCCGAGAAACAGCGGCTTTGCTCCGCAAGATAACAGCCCAAGCCCGCTGGAGCAGCGCAGGTCAGAGCCCGGAAAGCAGAGCGCTGTGGCAGGGAGTAGCCTGCACGGCTTATCGGGGATTTGGGGCCCGGGTTGAATAAGGATATTCGTTTTTTTTTATCACACATAATATTTTTAATGCGAGAACGATCCCGAGGAGTTGATATTTCAGACGAGTTGGATGCGTCATTCTTAGCGTAAACGTCGAGGCACAACGTGTATTGCATCTGTGTTACACGCGCTCTTGTGTCTGTGTATTTTTCTTAATCATTGTAACACATGCGTTTCTAATGTGTGTAGGCGATCTCATGGAAATCATACGCAAAGAAGGTAGGAGGATGACAGCTGCCCAGCCTTCAGAGACCACCGTGGGTAACATGGTGCGGAGAGTGTTAAAAATCATCAGAGAGGAGTACGCCAGGTGAGGCCGGAGGAGGGTCGTAGGCTCACTAACAGCCCCCGAGTTGCGCACACAGGTGGGAGCTCGCTGCAGCTGTACATGCATGGCTGTGCGTCATCTTACGAGGCGTTGGGCAAAAACTCTTACACAACGAGAGGGGGGAGAGAGTGTGCAACTGACCCGCGAGGAAACGTGGAATTCTGTACACGACGAGTTGTTCGTGACGGAGCGTGAGTGCAAGGCAATGGGAAAAGTCAAGTTTGTAGGATGGATTCTCAAATACCAAAACAAAGAAATACATTTTGCCCAGTTGTCGCCAGAAGATTCAATCTGAAACAGGTCAAGTGCATTAAGTAGACACTGACATTTCCAGGGCAGCATTTTTTAACAATGCAATGAGAAAATCATTTTCCCATTAGATGATTCATTGAGAATCTTTAAATATGAAATATTGTGTAAAATCATCTTTGAAGTGGTGCTAAAAAGCAGCAGAGAAAGAACATGTGGAGCGATCAGTTGTCCCGCTTAAATTTCGGTGCGTTTTATTATGTTTTATGATCATATGGATATCACATTTCAAGCATTAGAGCGCAGCTGGCACCAGTGAAGTGGTATTTGACTTAAGGCTGGCATTGTGCTACAAATAAGCCACTTCACTCCGGGTGTACTTAGCACAATATTTCAGTTATGATTGATGCTGTTGTATTATACAGTGAGCCGGACACTTAAGATGGGCTCCCTTACACAATGAGTAGAATATTTGTAAAGTTAAACCTTTTTCTGTAAACCTGATGTGCATCCCTGTGTAAATTCTGGGAGCAGTGCCCCAAACATTATGTCCTGACTTGCATTTTTCACCTGCCCTCCTGTGGGAAGGTGTGTTCCAGCACGGATGAGACCCTTTTCTCCCTGTTCTGTCGTCAGGTCCCGTGGCAGCAGTGAGGAGACTGACCAGCAGGAGTCGCTGCATAAACTCCTGACCACGGGCGGCCTGAGTGAGGAGAACTTCAGGCAGCACTTCCCCCCTCTCAAAGCCAATGTGATAGAGGCCATCAACGAGCTCCTCACAGAGCTGGGTAAGGCAGCTTGTATCAGGGATCTCCAGCCGCAGTTTGTTGATCACCACTAAATCGCCAGTTCTGAAAACTGCGCGCATTGTCCAGGGAGCTTTGTGGGGACTTCAGTACACGTTGTATGAATTTCCAGTCTTGGAAACAGGTTTTGTTGTCATTATCAACTTTTCTAATCGAGAATTTCCTTACTGTCCCCATGCACTTGGACTAAAGGATAGATGATGCCTCTCGCAGTGGCAGAAACAGCTCTGGTTGGCTGGTCTTCTCTGGGAAATGTTGGTGCTTAGTTGGGAGCTTCCAGCATCCCCTGTCCCAAGGATCAGTGAATGCTCTCCTCTCTCTGTAATGATTATGTGCAGTTTTGTGTTGCCGAGTTCCATGGGGCTGGATCTGAGCACTAGGTGGGCTTGGAGAACTGCTGCTGAAATAGTTAAACCCGTATTTCCCCGATATGCCTGTGCCGCAGTTGTCTGATGTAAGGGTAAGGTCCTTTGGGTGGAGACTTGGAAACAGTAATGATGAGGGGGGGTGGAGGGTCTGTTGTATTGTACAGTTCCATTATGGTTGTTCTGTTTTGGGGAGATTTGAAACAAAAAAAAAAAGAAAAGAAACCTCTTGGCCTTTTTAAGTCCGGTGTTTAAAATAAAAGAAGTGAGAGCAAGGCCAGGAATCCGGGCTTGGTTGAGAAAGGACCTGTGTTCTTCCTCTTGCCCAGAGGGGACCACGGACAACATCGCCATGCAGGCGCTGGAGCACATCCACTCCAACGAGGTCATCATGACGATCGGCCGCTCCCGCACGGTGGAGGCCTTCCTGAAGGACGCGGCGCGCAAGCGCAGCTTCCACGTCATCGTGGCCGAGTGCGCGCCCTTCTGTCAGGTACACCGCTCCGGGGCAGCGCGGGGCCGCCGCGTGCGGTTTCCTTCTCGAATTCCGAACGCTGGGGGCAAAGCAGAAGCTTCACCTGTCATCTCTCCCTCCCTCCTGCTTTTCCCCAGGGCCATGAAATGGCAACCAGTCTAGCCGAGGCGGAGATTGAAACGACCGTCATTACAGACGCCGCAATATTTGCTGTAATGTCTCGCGTCAACAAGGTAAAAAAAAGATGACACTGAAGACTGAACACCTGCAGTGTTATAGCTTTATTCTTTCATGGTTTATAACACTGCTTCAGCCAGTTCCTGGCAGTAGTCTTTAATTCCACGCGAGATGTTCCCTCCCTGTGTGGACGTGTGAAGTGTGGTGTTGTTCTTGCCAGGTCATCATTGGCACACAGACTGTGTTGGCCAACGGCGGTCTGAGGGCGGTCAATGGGACTCACACCCTGGCTCTCGCGGCGAAGCACCACTCTACACCTCTCATTGTGTGCGCTCCCATGTTCAAGCTGTCTCCACAGGTACGGCAAAACCGCAGGTCTCTAGCTGTTGGTGCAAGGTCCAGTGAAAGTGTTTTCATTCTGTACTTCCAGGCCTGTTTTTAATCAAGCCCCCAAGTGAATGGAACACATCGGCTCCATTATCAGAAACTTGCTATTTCCTGAAGAGGGCTGATGCAGCCCGGAGCTTGTTCCTGAGGTTTAGGGCACAAGGGAAGGACTGGTGCTCAGGACTGACCCTCCCATCTCCTTCTTGACTGCCCTGGGCAGGACACTGGCCCCCTCGCAGGACCACGGAGAAAGGGGATAATTTAGATTAGCCGGTCAGTCCTATTCAGCAGGTGGGAGGAAGTTGAGGCATCAGGAAAACACCCATGTGAATACGTGGTGAACATGCAAGCTTCACATAGACAGATACACAGGCCAGACCCCAGAACCTGCAGCTGTGAAATTCACCACCATGCCACACAAGAGAATTAAAATGTTTTTTTTTTCCAGTTTCCAAATGAAGAGGACACATTCCACAAATTCGTATCTCCACAGGAGGTGTTGCCCTTTACAGAAGGTACTTTTTACCGTTTCATACACAGTATGAATGACGAACAAAAGGTGAAGAATAAGACAAAAGTAGAATGTTGCCACTGTCATGCTTTTATTACAAATTACTCCAACCTTTGAAATATCTGTCTAGAAGGCCCTATAGACTTGTTTTTTATATCAACCGTTTACAAGTTTGCTTTTGTATTGTTAGAGAGGCTGAATGACATAAGCATAGCATCATTTGTTTTGTATCATTTGGATTTTTTGCCTTATGGTAGATAGCTTATGTAGTATAAACATACAGTATATTAACCATTTGTTAACATTATTCTCATTTCAAACACTATTAATAATCATTATTTGGCATTGCTACCCTATAAAGTAGCATTTGCATTATGTCTAATTTAAAATCTGCTTTTGTCTTCCAGGTGAAATTCTATCAAAGGTAAATGTGCACTGCCCCGTCTTTGACTATGTGCCTCCTGAACTCATCACTTTGTTCATTTCCAATATTGGGGGGAATGCTCCATCCTATATCTACCGCTTGATGAGTGAACTTTACCACCCTGAAGATCATGAACTGTGATGTCTGACATTATTTAACATTAAATATTTAATCAGTAACTCTGTATCCATGTCTTGAATAAGATCAGTTCAGATGTGACTCTGATGTTTGACCTGGAGAAGTTTTGGCATCGGCTTTGTTACAAAGAGGACAACCATAGAAAGTGGTGGCAGACTGTAAATTTATTACAGAAACTGTACATCTAATAAATAGTATATGTTTAAAATACTTACAAATTTATATTTAACTGGCTTAGCATAAATAGCTGTGCAAATATCACTTAAGATTACAGTTTGTTTCCCTGTAAGTCCAACTTATTGCTTTCCAAAGAGTTTCCAAGCACGGTACATCTTTCGGAGTTTCAGTAGGTTTGGTTTTGGAGGCTCCTGTAAATAAAATTAGACATGAATTTAAGATATGAAAATGCTCTAAATTCTCAAGTTCTGGAGAAATTTTGGTAGGGGATTTAATTTTATTTCATTACAAGCTTTTATTGAAGGAGTATATTAATAAAGTACAGAATGATAATGTGGCAACCAACCTGTACTGTAAATTAGTTTCACGTTAATAATTACACCCTTTGCTTAGTCACAGTGCCCACTACCCTTAGGTTATTTGTAGAAAGTATCTTGCTCCACCTATGATACTTAATAGTTTAAGAGTTAGATTTATCCTGTGATAAAGTGTAAATGTGATACCCTTACTCTAAAGCCTGCCTGAAATTTTACTTCTGTACAGAAAATAAACTGTAATAAACTCACTTGTACAGAAATTTGAATTTTGAATTTTATCAGCTAAATACCTAATTCTTGGATTTCGGCATGTAAGGTAAAAATCACACTTGGTGAGACTGAGCGTCATAAAGATTCAGTTCATTTTGGGTCACACAGTTCAACAGAATGAATTCACTTTGTGCTTGAACAATTTGAACTGAAATATAGAACTAAATAAAAAGAAACATTGTAATTAATCACTGGGACCAAAGCCCTTTCCGAGTGACTTTACGAATGGGAGCAAATGCCGAGATTCCCAAAACCTAGTGTTGTGCGTTGGGTCCTGCTGGCGCACATACATACCCGGATCTCTGTGTCCAGGTGGTCCAGGTCAGCCAGAGGCAACATGGAGGGCCTGCCATGCGCACACTGAAAGGGCAGCTGGCAGGTGGAGAGAGATTCCACTAAGCTGCAGCATTCCTCCTTACTCAGGCTGTCGTTGAATTTGATGGCTCCTGTCAATTTAACATAAGTAACGTCAGCTCGCCAGAAACCTCAGACAGGTTAGTCTTGGGCAACACTTTGGAAGGGCGTGTGGATAAATTCAATCCGCTGCTCTGAGAGAGCTTCCGAGACTTCTCTCCAGCCTGCCATCATGAGTTTCTGTAAGCGCTCTACAAGCGCACGCGTGTTCTGTGTACAGTTCCTAGTTTCAATCCCAGCTTCGTGACTCACCGTGGCAAGCCTGAGAAGCAAGAACTTTCAACACTGTCAGGGGCAGTGTTCCTCTCACTCGGCCTGTGGAGCGCACCAGCTATGACAAAAATACACAACTGTGAAATTAGAAATACTGTAGTGGTCAAACAAATGTATTATATAATGTAGTATCGCCACCTAGTGTTTAATTACGGAAATACAGACAGAATTTATACAGCTAAGCTACAATTATGATATACTAAAGGACAGTGTTTTCAAAAGTTGTTCTCTGAACACTTTTTTTAGTCACAATAATAATCATCAATGTAACAAACAGCATAAAACTTACCTCTATCTGTTCCCTTATATATTCCTGAAAGAAACAGGAATAATTACATGAAAAACAGACTGTATATTGACCATTAAATCCTGATTTAAATTAAAAAGTCTTTCACAATTTAGCCATCTTAGACTAAGTTATTTCAAGGTGACAGAATGAAGCAGCCTCAAATCAGATTTTTTAATAAAAAGGGACATGTCCGGAATAAAGCCTGATCAGCTACTCAAATAAACTCAGTAAAAATAAAAGATCAATAATTAATCACTGTAATGGATATTTAAATTCATGTTGAACATTATGAAATTGACCTAATGAGAAATGAACATATAGGTATAGGTGTGCAAGAGCATTAGAAAATCGGGTAAGGTTCCTGGCACCTCAGTTCTGTCTTCGTCAGGCTACTGGGGCTCCTTCCTCACCTCCACAATGGCTCTGGTGACAGTCTGCCTCCCCCGGCGCAGCTCGTTGGCCTCTCTCTCTAAAAAGCACACCGGCACTTTCCCCACCAGAATCCTGGGGGCCCCCGTTTCCACAAAAGTCACCTCCAGTCCAAGGTCTCTCAGGAAAGGCTGACAGGATCTGGAGAATCCCAAGGTTTCCGAAGTGAGCAAGGTCTGCCTTTGCAACATCACATGATGTGCAACCTCATGTTTTGCCACACACGAGTTTTATAAAAGTCGCTTGAATGCCCTGATCTTTTTTGACACATGGTTTAAATATTCTATTGAGACTGAAAACAGTTATGAGTTTTGTGGCTGTAAAGTTCTGTACGCAATTTTGTCTTTTTCCTCTCGAACTGGCAATGAAGTAACTGTAGTGTCTTCTCCTGCCCAGAAGTGGTTCCTGGGTGGTTAGAGGTGCGGTCCAGGGCCGCTGGAGCCCTGTGCCCGGTACTGACCGCAGCAGCCGGAGCTCCTCCTCGGTGACGTCAATCTCCAGGGGTGGACACACTCTGGAGGAGCACAGCCGTCTCTGGCCCGGGGCCTCGGGGTGAACTTCGTAGGAATCTGCAATTTTGCAAATGTTTGCACTGAATGCACTGTACTCCCTCATGAGAAGTTACTTCAGTGAATTTGCAAGACATTTTTGCAGTTTAGCATGGTTTGATCATAGTAATGCCAAGCACATAGCGTGTCATGCTGCTGTGCCCTGTGATGGACTGGCGTCCCATCAAGGGTGTATCCTGCCTTAGGCCCAACACTTCCTGGGATAGGCTCCGCGCCAGCATGGCCCTGAAATGGTTGAGCAGTTCATGAAAGTGCTGCAATGATGTCATGCTGTCCTATACCTCTCTATGTTACTCTGCGAGATTACTACGATTTCAGTATGACCTAATCTGTGTTAACCTTGCTAAATCCACAGTGAACTTTTATAAGAATTGAAACAACCACAGTTCTCTTAGGAAAATCCAATAACATACTGCAATTCTCCCGACAATCCAAGCACAGAGCTGACAATTTCAGCCGTGAAGGGTCCCAATCCAGCAGGTTTATCACATGCTTTCAAGTATCAGCAGTTAAGACCGTGGAAATGGGACAAGTTAACAGAAACGATTCTGTAATCAGTGAATCAGAGTGAAGATCAGACCATGGATTTCAAGGTCCAAAACTGTGCATCCCTGACATGATACAAAATAAATCTGCTGCAGTGCAAACAGAGCAACTGTGTCAGTGAAAGGACATTACCTGTAACAAGGTTCTCCAGACGGATCCTCTCGTGAGCTGCGTGCTGGTCCACCAAAACAAGCAGATTACCCTCTACTGAAGAACGCACACGCAAAGTTAGTTTCTGGAGACCAGGGTCCTGCTTTCACACACATACGTACTCTGTATCTTTACTTAACATACAGTATTATACCACAACCATGTTGAAATTTCACAAAGTCTAGCTTGTAAGTTTGTAAAAGCTTATTTGAATTACAGTGAATCAGAATTCACACCAGAATTAAATTAAACTAAAGGTATTCCTAGACTCAGTAGCAATAATGTTATTATGTATTTGTAGCCCATCCCTCCCATAAACAAGCAATTTATATTTGTGTTGGCTTTTCATGGGTTCAATCTCTATTATTACTTACTATTTCCAAATCCATGAAATGAAAGTTCATAGAGGCAACAGACTTCATACAAATGTTTGGGGCACTTCTAGAGTTCAAAGAGAGTCCTATATGGTTTATATAAAAAAAGTAATCACTTTGTGTGTTTATCAGGACTTCCTATGTTTGTGGGAACATTTACTCAGTTCTTGGCTAGAGAAACGTGCTGCTGCACCGCTCTCAAGATACGTACACACTTCTCACCTGAACGCAAAGAATACAGAACAGCTCACCTGCAGAGTCTGTGCTTCCTCCATCCCCTTTGTCTTTTGTGTTGATAAGGCAAGCCAGGAACTTCTTATCCACTTGCTGGACAATCTGCAGAAAAGGTACGTAATCAGAAACACAAATTCCTGTTCAGTCTTCCTGGTCACTACATGATCGGGCTTACTTGTTAGGCTGTTAATGTATGATACATTAACCCCTGAGAGTTGGATCTCATTTGCTATTTATTTTTGTCTTATATATTACCAGCAACATTGAACAGAGCCGCACTGTGTCTGGATAGTAATACATCAACTCATTCTAGGTGTCAATATGAGGAAGATATGCTTGCCTTCATAGAGTGGATCATTTCCTTTGTGAAGCGGTAGGGGTAGAGAATGCTGTGGATCTTCACAGCCAGCCCTTCAGCCTGCCCACAGCTCACATCCAGGCCAACCTTCCAGACAATTATCAGAGAGCCATTACATTAAGAAACTGTACCACTGGGCACTGAGATCCTCTCAAACTACCAGATTAGTGTTTTTAACCTTTGTCACACCATTGGTAGCAGCCATGCTGTAGGTAAACCAAATATCAGACTATGTCTATCTATAAAGCTCAGAAGACCAGTAGAGATGTAAAATCAATAAAATACATGCCCAATTGAATGATTTTAGAAAACACATATATTTTATTCCAGAAGCTAATAATTAATTACTTATTGTCTAATTTACCTCTGGTTTCCGAACAAAGACCGGGTTCTCCCACTCGGAAAACAGAGACCAGACTGACTCGGCAGCGCTGGGATCATCTGGAATCAAAAATGATTAACGTGAAGGAGCACAGGTACCAAGGACCACCTTGAGCTGCAGGGAGCAAGTGCAGTAACGTCAGGTCATTTTCAGCCTGGGCTAGTGTACTGTATGTGACTCCTCACCTGTGCCGTCTCGCCCTGAGCTAACTCTCTCTCCCTTGGGCCGAGGCAGGAAAGGCAGAACGGCCTCTGTCTGAAAGGGGTAACACCTGTACTCAAACCCTACAGGGAAAACACACTCAATACAGACTGCCAGGTACACACATCATCATCCTAATACTTTATACCCTTTACTAATGTGCCACCTTTTCAAATGCATTTTATTCATATTTAACCTGTTTATACTTCCTAAACGAACTTGAACAGTTATTTTACTTTCTATTCACAATGTTACAGGCCATAAAAAGGCAAAACACAGCCCGACACGTTCTATTTGAAACAAGTTTGTGTTTTTAAATGAGGAAAACCCTACCTCTTGGTTACTTTGCAACTGTGGCCACTTACCTTTGCTGGAGACCACGTTCACTGCCATGGTTGTGATGTCTGTGGTACAGAGTGCCTGGGGTGCTTCAGCTGGAGGAGCCTCATACTTGCTGAGTCCTGTCACTGGGTTTATGTAGACCATCTTCCCCACGCACTCATCGAAATGCTCCACCCAGTCAGAAGAACCTGCTGCCAAACCTGGACTTTCATTCTCCTGCATCCGTCCTGGAGATGTGTCTGCCGCAAAGCGATAGGCGTCTCTCGAGACTTCTTTCCCTGGGCTGTCCACAGCCTCACAGGAAGGCTGGTTTTCGCTGTGGCCTGTAACGGCTTTGTCTGGGCGGCCACCTTCACAAAGGGTATCTCCATTGATAGTGACAGAAGAACACGATTCTTTGGAAGTTACTAGAGTGACTTTCTTTAATGGGTTTAATTCAACAGTTGTATCACCTGGACAACTCAGAGTCTCTTTGCATTTTCTGACCTCAGTTGTCTCCGTATTTGGGTTGATGTCATCAGGGGAAGGAATGTGAAAGTGGGAAGGCTGCTTGACTTCACTGCCGCTCTTCTGTGACTCTGTGTCTAGTCCGAAGTCACTGATACGACTGGTGTCTGCGCCTTCCATCAGTTGCTCCTGTAACACCTTGCCCTTGTCCTCCTTCTGCTGGTTTCTTAACCGTGAGAGCTTGGTAGCAAGTGTTCGTTTGCTGTGTGCTAAAACTGGTTTCATTTTAGTAAACTCCAAAAGACTAATAGGACTATCATTAAGCTGCATAAGTGAAATTCTATGAGTGCCATTTGCTCCACAGCCATCAGTACTGCAAGGAAATAGTTTTTCAACATTGGCAGTCCCACAGATCTTCATACGAGATGTGATGGCATCTGGTGAATTTTGATTGTTGTTTGCATCTTGAGCCCGGAAATCTTTTTCTATGGGGTGCTGCTTTCCATAGATCCTTCTGAACCTGTCTAAAGATCCAGTGTCTGCTGGTAAGGACAGCTTTGGCCGTGCTGTCATGTTGGAGATTTCTGAAGCACTGCCAATGCTGAACTCAGGCCCCTCACAGCTGCTTTCACTAGTGTCTGTAGACTCCGGCAAAGATATCTTTCTCTTTGGTGCTTCTGAAGAGTTTACCTTAACTGTAAAAGTAGCAATCGTATGTTCGTGGTAAATGTCAGGTTGTTGCAAAGACTTGCAAGGCTCATTTGCTGTGGTTTGAGATGCCTCCTTTCCTAAAAATGAATATTTGTGTTGTGTACTGTTGCACTGCTTCTCTCTGAGGATGTCCTGGTCACTGCTTGGGCCTTGTCGACAGAATCTTCTCAGCCCCTCTTGGACTTCACTCTCATTTTCATTTGCACGCAGTTTAGGTATCACGTGCCTTATGAACCCTGTTGAACCCAGCTGAAACTGCACTGATCTAGAATCATTTGCTCTTTCTGTTTTATGTCCCAGGCTACTTCTGTCAAATGGTGTTTCTTCTTGGAATTTGGGAGGCATTTCAGGGGGCACATCCCTGGAAATGACACTTTCTGTGTTTTTCTCAGGTTCTTTGCGATTGTCTATCAAGTTAAGGCAGTGATTCTCAGGTTCCTTTGCTGTTTTTGTATTTACACTGAGTTTTGCTCTTTTGCTATTGGAGCACAGAGAGACAGAAAGCCCCAGCTGTGCTACACCACTGCACTCTTCCTTCAAGTCCCTGTCAGAAACGTCCGTCAAAGATTCATCATCTCTTCTGGCTTCTGTCGGTGTGTTAGGTGTCACTGATGCAGAGCCAAGCATTTCAGTGATTTTGATTTCTTTGCTTTCTGAACTTGAGGAGGTGACTTTGTGTGAGTCAGGGGAAGCAAGTGTTTTTTCACTTTCTGGGGGGCATGTGGATTCGGGGTTCCTAATTTCTGTTTCACCTTGACCTGCTGTGTCATCTTCATCTCCTGCCTGCCAGACACTTCCTGTCAGATTGAAATCCACTGCCAATGCTCTGTGCACATCTTTAGACTGCAGAGTCTTCCCCTCACCTGGGTCCCTAGTACAGCTTGAAGCGGGTTTAAGACTGCCAGCGCCAGGCCCTCCTTCAGTACTGTCGGCCCAGGCCGATGGGTCATTGAAGGTGTTCTCATGGACAAATTCACTCATGTCCTCAGGAGACACCTCAGCCACCAAGTTCTCCTTCACCAGGAACTTTTTGACTCCTTCTTCCACGCAGAGCAACACACCATCCCAGTCCCGAAACTCAATGAGTGTTTTTGCAGGCTCCATGCACACATCGTACTCTGAATAATGGCACTTAATATTAATGACATAAACCCCATGGAGCTCTGAACCACCCCTCTGCTTTGGACTGTGCACAGCGATGGACACAACGGGGATGCTGTTCTGCCTGCTGGCAACTCTCACCTTCTTTAGTAAGAAATTTAGGAGTTTATGAATCCGCGTTCTCAAGACTAGTCTGCTGTTTACGTAGAGAAACTGCATGCTGTTGTTGTAGTGACCCTCACGCCCTATGTGGCCACTCATTTCAAACTGGTTGTGGCAATGACTGATCTCCCCAAGCTTCTGAGCTCTGCCCAGTCCGTGAATCTGGGTGAACCTATAGTACGTGGCCCGCGACTTGGAGAGCTGGAGCACCGTGCATCCGGTGGAGTCATTTCTCAGAGAGAAGGAGACGGAGGGGTGCATGAGGGAGACTGCTTCGATCCTCTGCCTGATCCGCTCGCATTCCAGAACCGGGTCGAGCCTTTTCCTCCTCACGGGCAGATTGTGGAAGACGTCGCAGGCCACCACCGTCGTGCCGGCTGCGGGCCGGGTGGTTGCTGCCTCGGACACATCTAAGCCCCTCCCGTTCTTGAACACTTTCACGAAGGTCTTCACGGACTCTGGGGTCCTTGACGAGACCTCCAGCAGGGTGGCTAAGCCGGCTATGCTTGCCAGTGCCTCCCCTCGGAATCCGTAAAACCGCAGGGCTTCCAGATCATCCAGAGAGCCGCACTTGCTGGTGAAGTACCTGTTGCCCACCTGCTCCAGGTCTTGCCTGTCCATCCCAGAGCCATTGTCCAGAACCTGCACTTTTCCCGCCTCAATGTCCACTCTCACAGCCACGCAGCTGGCCCCAGCGTCGATGCTGTTGAGCAGGAGCTCCTCCACACACTGCGTCAGTGAGAAAATGGCTATCCCAGAGCGAAGCTTCGCCTGCACGTCCTCGGACAAACGTCTAATCATAGTTCTGACGCTATCGGAAACCTAAACCGCCTCTTTGCTGTAAAAATTATCTCAGCAAGCGCTCCTAGGCCCGTCAGACATTTCTGCACATTTAAGAGGAATTCGGAGCTCCGTCCTAATGGGACTTTTCTGCAAATAAATACTTCCAACACATTTTACTTAACTCCCGGTCTAATAAATTTTACATTCTACATCAAGGGTGCCGTTTCATAACAGTTTCTACTGTCGCCATCTACTATAATTTGAGATTCCCGGCTGCCGCCGGGAACAATCGCAGACTGACAGCTTCAACCCTCTTATCATGTTGGGAACTATTCTTTTAACAATGACGGTTTAAAAAAAAAGTTAAAAAATAACATTCTGACGAGTTTGATAAACAAAACTACGCACTACGGTGCTGGACAAAACGCACGCTAAAACCTATTATCCAACCATTCAAAACTACTACTCTACTTTTGAAAGAGGGGGAAGAAAAACGGTGCTATAATTATCTTAGGGGAAACGACATTCAGCCGTGACATCGACAAGACCGTATTTCAACTTTGTTCTTCTTCATATTTAAAAAAATAATTTACACTGACTTTTTTCTAGCTGAATGTCCTTCCAAAGTGTCCGTTTCCATGGCTTCCGGTTACTATGGTGATGCGCGAATTAAAAGCAGCATTCGTGGACAGTGAAATGCAGGCCATCTCTAATTTCACTCTAATTTCTAACATTCACAGAGCAAGAGCAATCCTAATCCATCCTGCGTGGTATTGTTTGTATGTCTTCACATCCGCATCCGGGCCCGAGCGTTTGTGTTCAGCTCTTTGCTGCCCCTACCGCAAGAAATACAAATTTCGAGTCTCAGGGTTTTTTTTTAATTATCGGTATCCATTTCTTATGTACGGTTTACCTTACCAAAATAAAATTCATAATATAACATATTTGAACAGTTTTTGACGTTTCGGACATAAACGTATTGAGAAATATCTCGAAAGACTCAATTTTGTAATGATGCATATTTTATTGACCAATTGTTGAGTTGATGATTACATCTCAAAAATAAACATAGGGCTAGCGTATTTTTTACAAAGTACCGTCATTAAGCTGCCCTCTCAGTAACTATATTAACAAAATTAAACAGTACACAAATGGTTCTTCAAAATAAATAGGGATTTAATAAACACACAGAGGGAACGTAGAATGTTCAAAACATCCTCAAGCACTTATGTACAAGATTCAGATTTGGAGACGGTATGCGTATTTAGCAGTTTAAGCCTTCACTGATGTTATCTGCAGTACATTTACAAAAAAGCATTCCAACACAGTGACATCTTGAAACCAAATGACCAAACATCTTGATTCTAGGAAGATGTTTATGCCTTTTTTTTAAATAATAATAAAAAAGAAAACAGAAAAACACATCACATTTGGGAGGTTAGGGCCGGACGATCCTGAAATCCTTGTGATCCAGACTCTCCACTTTCTTCTCGTTGGAGAACTCCGCCTTGGCGATCTGGGACTTGGGGCTGCCTTTCTTCCTCAGCCACTCCTGCATCTCTCGCACCCTGCTGCCGGGTCCCTGGAGCTGGCCTCTCACTGTCCCTTCCCTGGTGTTCTGCACCCAGCCTGTCAAGCCCAGCCTCTTGCCCTCAGCCTGGGGGAAGGGCAGCCACACAGAAATACAGCACACTCCTGCTACCGGACCGGCTGATCTGAGATTGTGCGCGCACGGAGACCCAGGGCTGTCGAACCCAGCTCCAGGTTCCATACCTAATTCTCAGCGACTGATTACTTCATTAACTGGGAAAGAGAGTGGTTCTATCCTGTACACATTCTGTACTTTGACTTGGGTACTGTTAATTTCTCAGCTCGGCACAAACACTACACAATGCCCACATGTGCCACAAAATATTTAAATGATAGTCATCGAGAAGCAACAGCAAAACACAACATATATGTATAGCATGCATACAAAGAGATTGCAATCTCACATGCACATTTATAGCAGACGGCTGTTCTGTGGTTGCTATGGCAACTCACTAAGAGTGCCCAATAGGAAGTATATACTGTACTGCCACATAGGGAAGCACAACTGAATGATAGCTGTCCACGCATTTTCAATGTCTTCATCCAAGACAGGGCTGGAGAACAGCCAATGAGGTCAAGACCAGATACATCCTAGACAAGCTGCCAGTCCTGAGCAGGAGGTATGTGTATACACACAAACTCGGAGGATGATTTCCATACTCCAAAAAATCTGGACAGGATAGATAAATCTGTACTGTGGGGGGAAACAGGAGTCCCAGGGTGAAAACCCAGCAATGGGCAGAACATGCAAACCGGGCACAGGCATACTGGGCAGGAAGCAAGCCGAGGGCTCAGGAAGTGTGGGGCAGCACTGTTAACTGCATTGCCACCGTCACACCCATCCTTAAAGGGCTTTACATTCCCAGGACAATCATGCCTGTGCTGCCTCAAGCCTCATTTTCATTTTCCTGTGTTGGGTGGGCGAATGAAATCCGAGTTTCCGATCGCCGAATTTAACTAGATGTTCTATAATTGAGAAGCTGGTATTAGTCATAAATAAACACACACAAATAAAGGAAAGGGCTCTACCTGAGTGTACTTTCGGAAAAAAACACCCTGCACTCTGCCATAGATTTCATAATCCACTGAAATCAGATCTTCTTTACCGGACATGGCAGAGACCTAGACAAAATAATGTAAAAACACAGCGTCAGGAACAGTAGAAGTACATTTTAAATATTTCAGCGTGGACTGAAGTCTTTCCAGATCAACTTTTATTTTGCATTTTGCGTTCGAAATAAAAAAAAAACAAACTTGTTTTTTCAAAACTAAAAGGATGTTTGAATTCTATATCGCTCTTAAATATCAGGGGGCAGAGCTCATTAGGGGCATTATATCCGAAGCTTCGTCTTCATCCCAGATCAACTAAACGCTAGCATATTCATCATATGTCTCAATCTATTATCCAACATAATTAAACATTAGATATAGCCTCATGATTTGCCCGAGCTATCCCTGCACATTGGAGACGAAACATCATATACTCACATTACGATAAATAGCAACCACGAAAGACAAATCACGCACACACATTAAAATATCACTAACCAGTATTAAAAACACCCATACGACAAATGTGTGTATGTATAGCGCATCTCTTTCAAAACGAAGGGCTTAATCCAGACCGGTACATCCGGGGCATCTCACAACTTCCGGATGACTTTCCACGTGGTTTGTCTGCGCCCAATCACAAACAGAGCCCCTTGACAACTGAATGTTACGATGCCAAGGAACCCCGTGGCGTCTCCCGGTTTCCAGGCAACGCATGCCAACAAACCCTATTGTTAAACTCTTACCGGAGAATACCCTCTGATGACCGACCTGCGAGGACAAAGGGCTCGCCTACTGTGACGCTGGGGGTGATGTTGTGAAGGGCATCACTTTAGCTCGGGGAAAAACTCGTCACTCTCTGTGCCTTTGCAGGCTTGGTGACTGTATTTCAAGGGGAGACTGTAAAGTTTCATAAAACCATACGAGGGGGGATTTTCTCCTACTTTTTTTTTGTAAAAAGCGCTGTTTAAAGTCGGCTTTCTATAACAGTTTTAACTGCAGGTTTAAGATACCAGTGAACAAACCCAAAAAGTTAAGGAGAGAAAGAAAACCCTGCCACGCAAGTGTTTATTCATGCTTTTCAAAGGACGCCAGATCGTGACAAACTCCCCAGAGCTCTGACGAAGGATTAGAGCAGAAATCTGTCGACAAAACCAAAGAAAGTTTTTTGGTGAGTAAATTATGATGAACTAGCACGTTTTTTTGGACTGTCGTGTAAGTAAATATATAATGTGTCATATACAGTGACTTCTGAATTATTTATAAGGTTTTGCCCAGAAATATATGTTGTTTTTTCCTCTTCCACGTCTGCAGCCGAAGAAATGTTGAATGAACGACCAGTGTCACGTCTCACTCGGGGATGCTGGGAAATAAATACAAACGAATTTCATTGGCCACGGGGGTGATTTATGATCAAAACTGAATATAGATTTCCAGTTGAAAATAACGGGCATAATGCTTGCGTTGCATCCAGCCTGCGTTTTAAGCTTAAAACTCAGTGTGCAACATTTAGTCGTTTTATAGTCTTTAGGAGAATCTGCAAACAGGATAATTACATTGTAACACAAATGGTTCTTCTGCCAGAAGGACAGCTACCTCATTTTTATAGTTTCTTAAAAGTATGATGCATGTATTGTTGTTTGAGGTGAAGAAAATGTTTAATATGTAATATAATTTTTTTTTGTGTATGTGGTTTTTTCAAGAATAGGCCTTTTCCTGTATTCACTGTAGGTATACATTAATATCATTACATTTCACTCCCAATCAGACACTTGGAAGAAAATAACCTGCCTGTCTCCTCTGCAAATGGTACCACATCTTAGACCTCGAGCTCCCCCTTCCTCGGTAAAAAGATGCAAACCGATAAACTTCCACCCCTGAGGCCCGGTGGACGGAACCCAGCTCTGCACCCGTCCAAGTTACAGCTGCTGCAGAGCAACTTCCAGCAGAAACTTGGGGAGGAGAAGGAGAAGAAGCTGATCGCTCTGTACCGGCAGCAACAGCAGGCCGTGCTGCAGAAAGCCAGGATTGGTTCCCAGCACGACCAGCAGTCTGCATTGCAAACCATGGCGAACAACAGGGGTGGAACTGGCCTGCACAGGGAACATAGATCTGCTGGGAATCTGCCCAGAAATGGCCATCTCCATCACGTTGCCCCTGGAAAGAAGACAGCTGGGGTGGATAGGTCCTGCCCACTGAAGCCTGTGTACCACAGGAAAGCCTTCAGTCTCAATCACATCTTCAGTCCAGGTGATGTTGAGGCTGTGAAGCCTATAGGAGCACCGAGGAATATCCCAGTGGCTCCTTCTCTGCCTGCAGATCACCCAGAAGGGAGTCATTTGCAAGTGGACAGGAGACACCCTAGAGCACGAATCCCCAGGGATAAGACATCCCCTCTAGATGTGGCCCACTCCCCAGATGAAAACTCCTCCAGGGTGAATTTAAGTGGTCTCCACTGGCTGCAAGGGGAACAACGAAGACTAGCAGAGGTAGAGGCCAACCTGGCGGAAGAGATAAGGAGGAAGGAGCTCCTGCTCAGGGCAAAACTGAAAAGGACCGAGGAAGAGCTGAGGAGGATTCAGATAGAGATGGAAGATTCTGACGAAGAGGAGGAGTGGGAGGAGAGAGGAAAAATGGCCCAGCAAAGGAGAGCTCAGGAGAGACAGCACGATGGTGCTCCAAAAGGGCACCTGGGCAGTGCCAGTGGCAGGGGTGTGCCTGCAGAGCCCTATAGTTCCTCAAGACACTCAGTTCAGGACAAGCAACCGGTCGATGCAAGAAGAAAAACTCAAGTCCTGCCTCTTATTGAAAATAACACAGAGCTTCACACTCAATCTCTGCTCAATCACTCAAGTTCTGCTCCATCACACTTCAAGAAACATGAAAAGGCCTCTAACGCCGGCCAGTCACAGGATGTGCCCTACAGATATGAAACACACGTCAGGAATCGAGGGAAGCATGCCGAACCAATTCCTCTGGACAGCCGCATTCCACAAGCAAGCTATGAAATGAGCAATGGAAATTGTGCTGAAGAAAGGCTGCCTCAGGGGAGCGGAGACTTATCACCAAGACGTTTTCCACTCTCTGTCGAAGAAGCACCCCAGGCGGAGCAGAGACCGACGTACAATCAGGAAGGGAACTCGCAGCTGTTGCCCTGCACGCTCTGCAACAGGACATTTGCAGCAGAAAGATTGGAGAAACACCGTAGAGTCTGTGAGAAAATGCAGAATTCCCGCCGGAAGGTGTTTGACTCTTCCAAGCACAGAGCCAAGGGAACCGACCTGGAGCAATACATCAACTTAAAGAAGAAAAGTACAACGCCAGAGGTAGGAAGTGACTTTAGAATTCCTTCCCACAAATAAAACGAATGTGTGAATATGATTGTTACCCAATCCAGAACATAAAGCAGCCCTTAAAGATCCTCCGAGTGTGGCAAAGGGGTTCCAGGAATCAGAGGTTTTCCCCAGGCAGTCTAGTAGTGTGTAAAACCTTACACAGTGGGTCTGTTCACCAGCAGGTTTGGCTTTTAAATCATAGTAACAAATAGCACCATTTTGGCAAACAGTTGCTTATGCATAAATTTGGGTTCCTTACAAGAAGGGATTTATTGAAAAAGTGTCCCCCAACCAGAAAAGGCTGAAAACCCCTGACATAAGAACTCAAGGAAAACCTAGGAAATGAGAGGAGGCCATTGGGCCTCTCTAGCTCATATGATAATCAATAACTAATCGATCCAAGGATCTCAACCAGTTTCTTGAAGGGAACCAGTTTCTTTATTGGTGTCCACAACAGGTTTTGTGGTTGGGTGGCTTGTTCCATACTCTCACAAACTGTTGGGTAAAGAGGTGCCTTCCTTCTCCGTTTGACTTGCACTTGTGTCCTCTGGTTCACCGTTTGCTCTGAAGAGTTCTGCTGGGCCCATTCTGTCAATGCCCATGAGGAATTTAACTTGCATCAGGACCCCCTGTAGTCTTCTCTGTTCCCAACTAAAAAGGTTCAGGTCCTTCAGCCCGTCATGCAAAACCCTGCACTAGTCTACGCTAAACACCACCGGCCCGAGGTTTGTCCAGTCTTGAATTTCACCTAGATGTTTTTTAATTTAATTTTTTGCTATTAAGAGTGATTGCTGATGCTCCTAATTTGGTATCATCTGCAAACTTGAGTTTACCTACTATACCAGTATCTAGTTGATGGCTATAAATGAGGAAGAACGGCACAGAACCTTGTGGTACTCCTTTAATTAGATCATCCCAGTTTGAGGACTCACCCCTTATCGGTATTATTTTCTATTAACCAATTCTCAGTCCACTTGCTTTTCCCTGAATGCCGACTGCTGGCATTTTGAGAATGAAACCTTCATGAGCAACGTATTTAAAAGCTTTCTAAATATCAAAAGGCACCATTATCGTATACCTTGTGTTTCCATTACAGCTGTTGCTCTAACATGTTGGTTAGGCAAGACCTACCTTTCCTAAATCCATGTTGACGGTTCTGTAGGATATTTCCCACAAAGGTTCCAAATTGGATCCAAAATTACATGGTTCAGTTTTCTTAGCCTCCTTATTGACGTACACTCCATGAAAAATTTCCCCAGTCCCTGGGTACGAGTCCTGTCTTGAGTGACTGCTGGAAGAGGCCTCAACAGCTTCTGACGTCTCAGAGCTGTTGGGACTTTATTTGATCACCACCACCACTGCCGCCTCCAAAGAAAACAAGGTTGTAAATGAGCTTTTTTACCGAAAAAAATCTGTAAGGAAAAAAAAGTTTCCAGTGATTTCTAATTCAATTTAAAAAATGCAAAACAAATGGTTTGAAACTATTTTGGGATGAGTTCCCATTGTGCCAGCTTCTATATTAGTTGCTGCCAGCCTGACGGGCCTGGCCCACAGGCATGCGCGTACTGCGGACACGTGGCTCATTCCGGGCGTCTCCCCATCGCTCTCCCGCTTTGCTCCCCTCCCAGCCGAAGAGGAGCACCTGGCGGCAGAAGCACGAGGACTTCGTCCGGAACGTCAGGCAGGCCAGCGAGGTGCAGGAGGACCTGCCCCCGCCCCCCCCCACTGGCGACAACCCCGACTACGTGCCCTGCCCCCACTGCGGCCGGCGCTTCGCCCCCCGCCCCGCGGAGAGGCACATCCCCCTGTGTCAGAACCTCAGGAGCCGCCCCCCTCCTCCTCCTCCCCGGCGGAGGCCGCGATGAAGAGCCGGGACCCGCTGGGGAGACCAGCCTGCTCCCAGACCTTTACACCACAGTTACTTAAGCTACAAAAAGCAAAAAACAAAAACTGCCTTTCTATTAAAGTATTGCCTTTGAGCTGGCATTTTGATAATCCTGATATTTTAAATGAAAATAAGTTTACTTTCTACACTGATGTATAGACAAAAATGTGCAATGGCCTGAAATCATGAAAATGTAAATGAACAATCATTAACAATGCTCCTTACAAGACAGACCTTGACATAGTGAATGTATCATCTCCTGGAACATGTAAACTTTTTATTGAGTAATTCTAAGTAGTGGCTCACAGAACACTTTATTCAAGCTCCTAAACCACACAGTCCACTCCGGTGGTCAATTTTGACATTAAAGACCATACATACCATTTTAAACAATTTTCTAATAAAAGTACTATTGTCATTTTAAGAAACTGACCACAAGTAGTAATGTAAATAAAAAATCATGTGGGTCTTATGCCGATTTACTACTGAAATCATAAAATATTGGGTGCGTGATGTGGCATTGTAAAATAATTGAATTCTAACCTTCATTATAAAATTATAAATTGTTCAAAACGCAATTATAACATTACTTTTTTGACAACTAGCATATTCCTAGAACTATAACGTTTTTTCAAACATACATTTCTCTATACATAAACTTCTGAAAAAAAAGACAAACTTATCCTTTAATGCTTGATAGAGATTTGCAACAGATTATAATCTTTAAGAAACGTTTTCCGTGTGTTGGTATGCTCCGTTTTCTTTAAAATAAAATAAAAATCCTCAAGGCTGTTTAGAACTTTATTTCGACAATAAGCACACAACAATAAAAACAGGAAGAGATCTGTAGTGTTCAGGTGAAGTTGCAAGTCTTGTAAAACGTTTAAGCTTTGAACCGTGGCACTATGATTGGCAGTCAGAACGCTCATTTTAAACAACAGGATGCAACTGCTTCCCAAAACTTCGCAGACAATTTTAAATTTCAGTTGGTACGGGCCAACAGCACAATATAACTGAAAACAAAAATGGGCAAGTCCTTAATGAAAACTGTTCAAAATTAATCTTGCCAGGTTATCCTTGCAGAACAGGACACAGGAACATTTTCTGTTTGAACTCTTTACGGTTCAAACAGAAGATGTTTGCATGCAATTCTTTGAACTGTCAGTTCAATTTCTGGGCCTGCGGAGTGGGAAAAGACCATCATGTTCCATTGGACTGGATGGATATAATTTAAAGGTTTTTGTTTGGCTTTCATTTAGTACAGTCCATAACAGGAAAAATGGCACTTTAAATTAGGCTTTATGACCCTTTACTCATGGAAGAAAAAGTCCCTTATCGTACAATTCACAAAATATGTTAAAAAAAGAGATGTCTAGCAAATGTCTTAATCTGTATTGATCTGATTGTAAGACATTTTTAACCAGAACAGGGTAAAGTGCGTCTTGCACCAATGTCTCATAAGCACCAAACCGGGAAACAGGCACACTTGAATTACACTAAACACTAAAACAAAGCCGGCCATTAAGGAAATACTAGTATCATGAGGATGAAAAACAGATGGGGCAAGAAATAACCCAAAAAGTGTTTTGATTCTGTGAGGGTGCTTTGTTACACACAGTGCACAAAGAAAATAAGTTAGGTTCCTATCTGTGAGCCTCACGCTGGCAATGAGGGGAAGTGCACATGAAGGAAAAAATAGTTGTTCATTATACTCTCGCTTAATCAGCAGCCCCTTCCCAAACCAATACAGGTAAATCCTGTGTAAAAGAACTCCAGGCTGCTGCCTCGTCATTGAAGTATCACACTGTAAAACCACAGAAAGACATGCACTACCATCTGTTATCATGTCAGTGGGAAGAATTAAACCTCACTGCAATCTCTTTCATCCATTTCATTACTCATTAAGGCTGGTTACTGCCATCCTCAAGACCACAGGAAAAAGAAATACAATTTCCCCAAGAAAAGTAAATAAGAACAAGAGAAACAAACAATAAAACAAGTATTTATCAGTAGTACAACAGTGGCATATCCTTGTACTAAGGTGCACAAGGCAGGCAAGTCTCAATTTCTTTCACCCACACCTAAACAAATGTGTATCTGGAGTGTACTCAGCACAGTAACTGAAAATCACACCAACATACATTTGGTTGTTGGTTCATAATATAATCATGGTTTATTTTTTTTAAGTGTAAAAAAATTGCACTGTTACTATAAAAATCCATTGTTCTGCAAGCATATTTATGCTGAAAATGTTATGCATACTTACAAAATAAGAACGTTCATACTCTGTACTTGCCTTAGCAAAATGTGCTTTATCTTCACAAAGTAAATTAAGACACCTTTAAAATACCTCTCTTTATACATATATGTACTGCAACCTATGTCTTTTAATTCAGTTATTTTGGGAAATCTGCTCATTTTATCAGTTTAGGGGCTGCTTTCACTTTGTTAAATTAAAAACCGAATGCTGTACCAAGCTCCTTGAGACTGCAGCCAGCAGTCTGCTCATCAAAGGGCAAACTTCCTTCTGCAATTTTAAAAGTTCCTTAAGAACAAGTGATGCATGGAGTGGGACAGAGAGTTGCTAGGATGTTGGTCAAGAAAACATCATCAAACTATAACAGGTAAAGATAACTTATGAGCCTTGTGCAGTACACCGAGGTAATAATAAATGCATGTTTTAATTGACCGGAGACAAAGCAGCAAATTACCAAAAGACAAAGCATGCATTGCTGAAATTCGAACATTATGCAGCTTTATAAATACTAACTGGTAACCACTGCAACTCGCAGTCTGGAAACAAACCATTTAAACAGTAGCAGGATATGATATAATCTACACGCAGGCTTTGGCCATCAGAAGAATATTCTCCCTCAACCAGATGTGCCGGAAACACTCACTTTGAGTCATGCAAATATAAAAAGGCACACAGTAGCAGCCAACTCTACTTTCATCCTAATGAAAATCTGTCATCCTCGATCTTACATTCCAGACCGATACCAAGTCATGGCCAGAGGGCTCTATCTCAATACAGAATTCTGCCATTAAGCTATTAAACCCCTCAAAATGACAAAATCATACTTCATCAAAACCTCTGGAGAAAGGCACGTTTGTTCAGTTAGACTGTAACAGTGACTGTTTGCGGATAAATCTTCTCTAATGCTACTCCCGCATAACCCAGTCAGAGAGCATGTATGGCTTCATTTTTCCTGTGTATATTACAGTTTTATGTAATTCCCACATATGCTTATAAGAAGGCGTAGCAATTTTAAAACAACTATCATTAAGGAATTTAAACGTAAATTTTGGTGGTTAGCGTGACAATCCGAACAGGTGTTGATATTCAAAAACGTTACTCTGAGTCCCCTCTGGAATTACGACTATTTCTTACCTGACACAACCTTTAAACTTGCCTCGCCATCCCTAGTTGCTGTGTCCACCTCTCCACAATATCAATCCTTCCAGCTTCCTCATCATCTAACCTCCTCCTGGCATGCACTAGCGCAACGTTATCAGTGACTCGGAAACCCCTGTGGATTTCAGAACATCCTTTCCATGTGAACCCTCCTCCTGCCCTGTAAAAGAATCCTCTTTCCCCCGGAGCTGACCCACATCTCGGAAACCTGCACCGTAGGAATGCGCCGAGATGGGACAGCGTCCGGAGTCTCTCAATCTGCATCAGGCCAGTGGAAAGGAGCTCCGCGTTACTGGCTGGGCTCTGCTCCATCACCCTCGGTATCGGTATCGCCTTGGCGATAGTTCGTTTCGGCCCCCGCGGTCCGCAGCGTCAGACTCTCGATCGCCGCCCAGAGCCTCTTGTTTTCTTCCAGCTGATCGCTGAACTACGAGACGTACAGAAAACCCACAAATGTTGCGTCGGCACATGTTCAGTTTATTTGTCATATGCACAAACTCAATGATATACGCAGATTTTCTTTCCCCGATACAAAGATATTAAGGAATCACCAAAACATAAACACAGAACAGCTGCAGCAACAACAAGTGAAATAACATACAACTTTAAAAAAATACAAACACAAACAGATGCAACCCACCTGCTTCTGTAACATCTGGATCACTGCTTCCTGTCGACTGACCGTCTCTCTTAGCTGTAAAACAAAACCATCTGAGATTAGGCTGAATGTGGTCAGGGGAACAGCTACTGAAGCACAAGGCCTCAACATGCAAAACCAGAAAAGTGGATGGTAACAACCATCTATCCTTCCTCTCTTCCACGATGCCCACACCTGTGCCAGTTCGGTGCCCTCTGTGCCCGCGCTCTGGTGCCCAGCACTGCAGCGGGCGCTCACTGGCTCGTTGGACCCGCCCTCGCACTGCAGCCCGCCGTTCGTCTTGCAGTCGCCGGGAACCGCGTCCACCCCGTTCACCGCCTCACAGCCCACCCGGGCGGTCTGCAGGGGACACAGGACGGACCCTTACAAAGTGTCTGACGTCGGCTCTTCATCGCGCAGATGTAGACAAACCCCAGGCTCAGGGTTATTGAAGCATCAAGTGACAGGAAAATCTCCTCCGCGGCGGCGGACAGTACCGGGAGCTCCTTCTCTGCGGCGGCGGCTACGGCCGCCGTCAGCTCCTGCAGCTCGTCGTACGGCAGAGTGGCGCTCTCCGAGAAAACGGCGTTCGCTGGGATGGGCGTGGAGTCCCCAGGGCTCTGCGGCATAGGGATGAACTCGGCTTCCTGGAGCTCCTGCGGGGAGAGAGAGAGAGGGGGCACTCCTGCCATGAGCACTCGAGAACAGACCGGGAGCACGGCGCCTCACACTGACACTAAACAGTACTGCACACTGAGGAAAAGCAGAAAGGAGAGATCACTCTGCACTGAACAATCATTTCGCACTTTCCACCGATTTGTTTTTTCCCCTTCTTTGTTTACTGATGTTGTTTTTTTGTTACCAATACAATTTAAGCAGGGCAACAGCAGTTCGCTGCAGTAACTGGCAATGACAATAATGAAGAGGAGGTTTTAATTTCTCCACCCACGAACAGACCTGGCGCAGCCAGAAAGGGCAGGAGCTGTCGGTCGGGTCCTGGAGGGACATCATGGAGGTCCGGATCCCACGCACCCCCGTGTCCGCCTCCACCGTGCCCCCCGAGCCGCCGTCCCGCAGCGGGGCCTCTGACCCCTGCTCGCTGTCCAGGCCCACGGTGGACGTGGAGCCCTGTCCCACTGGACACACAGAGAGGTGCTCGTCAGGAGCTCGTCTGCGCTTTGCAAACCCACAACATCAGACCAGAGGTCCCCCAGGGGTCCCGAGTCTTAGGAACAATTAACAGGACAGGTAAGGAGACTGTGTCTGAGGCACCAGGGTGCCAGTCCTTGACATCTCTCCTTTATTAACTATCTCAAGGTAAAAATAAACTGGCAAAAGATATAGGCGGTGGATAGTTTTCATGAACTACTAAACCCCATACAAAATTCTGGAGTTTCTCTGACGAGTTGACCCCCCCCCCCACACACACACACACGCAACACGCAACACGCAACACGCAACACGCAACACGCAACACAAGCAATCGCACCCACTGCACGTGTTACGGCTCCGTCTGTGCTGGGCTGTGCTGCTGAAACTCAGTTTGAAGCCACTCGGCCCTCCTACACCTGCGACAAGAGTCATGTGCCTGAAGACGTAAGGCGCTGTGTCTGGGGAATGAAAGCAGCACCAAGGCCACTTTCAACAGCACGAGCCAGCACAGACAGAGCACGAACGAAGGCGGCGGGCTTCACCGTTTCTGCTGTTTGTAGTGGAAGCAAATTGACCGAGCCCAACTACGTCCCCAGGGGGAAGCCATTATCTGCAACGCGGCCTTCCCCATCACTGGGGTCAATGTGGGATGCAGACCTCTCCCAGGTGACCGTCCTCCCCCGCTCCCATCTCCCAGTAACTGGGCCCTCGACGAGTGACTCAATCACACAATTGGGGATTCATTTAAACTCTGCGATTTAACAGATAACCTTAATCTTGACTTCAAAAGACAGAACAGGATTTGAAAAGGTTCCAATCAAGCAGCCTGCTAGTGGGACCAGGGTGTGAAGTCCTACACTAGACGAAAGAGGTTTGTCTGTGCAGGGGCGTCATTTTTGCACGGTTCAGAAAGTCTGGATGAGTTTGAAAAGCAGAGTGGGTGGGATTGGGCTCCCAGCCCAGTAATGCTATTTTCATTGTTGTGACATCTCCCTGTGCCTCAGGGCAGTGTCTGATGTTGCGGTTGTTGTTGGAATAATTTCCATTTTAAATGAAAATCATGACAGACTTTCCTGTTCCTTAGAGAACAGCCACATCTGTTCCATCTTTAGCTTGATCTAGCTAAAGAGAACGGAGAGGGCCTGGCACAAAACCACCATCTTCAAAAAGTGGGAGCAAACTTTTTGCCACCATTTCAGGTCCTGGTGATAGCTCGTGGTTTCTCTTACCACTGCCGATGGAGAGCCCGCTGCTGTTTGACCGGATAGTCTTGGAATTCAGGACTTTTTCTGAAAAGTAAAAAGGACAGAGGGAGAAATAAAGGTTCCATTCCCAGTTCGTGGCGACGCTGCTTCCTGGCACAGCGTTGGCACGGCAACCAGAACTGACAAAGACGCACCCACGATCAGGATGGTGTGCCACCCGCGGCAGGACAGGTCGGGCACGTGGTGCAGGGAGCCGAAAATGGGGCGGGGCAGAGAAGGGCAGACTTCCGAGCCGTATCCCTTGTCCGGCGGCATTCCCAGGCGGCCGTTCCCTGCGTTCCCCCAGGCGAAAATCTGATTGTCTGGGAAACATAAATACCAGCATGCTTTGCTCTGAGCCTCCAGACGTGCCATCAAGATGAACAGTCGCCCTGTTCACCAGTGTCTGCACTCCTTATATTTGCCTGTGCAGGAACTTCACCCAAATTCCCAAAAGAGATAAAACATTGGCCCGCACAGAATGTCTCCTGGGGTCACATTGGCAACAAAAGGAACAATGTATTATCTTAAACAAAAGCATGTCAACCTATCGGCACATTCACTTGTAGCTGAAAGTACTGCGGCTGACCACAGCCTTGAATGATTTCTGAAACAAGTGGTAACACACGAGCATGAAAGACTTCGATAAATATTTTGCAAAAACACATTTCGCTGACATCAGAGCGCGCTTCTGATGAGCTCCTGAAATAACTCCACCTTTGGCTTGTGAGAAAAAGACACGGCCTCGCTTACCTTCTGTAGCAGCAATCGTGAAGCCATCTCCACAGGACACCTTGGTCACCGCATTGCCTCCGAACGGCCCCACCAGCAGGCTGACGCCCTGGTGCTTCTTGTAGTCCCTCACGCCCAGCTGCCCAAACTTATTACAGCCGAAGGTCAAGAGCCGCCCACGTTCTGAGAGCCAGCAAGGGGAGCACATGGAATAAATCATGGAAATCGTTAATGTGCCTCAAGCAGTCTTCCCATCCATTATTCCCAAGCCCTCACCCTGTGCACTTCACCATCATCTTGCTTTATCTTCTACGAAAGCTGATATTCCTGATCTACGCGGACTGGCGTCAGAATAAAACTGCCCCTCTCTTTAACGCACCAGGCTTCGTGTGTGCTTAAAGCCTGCTCTCTCACACTTCACACAGTGCGTTTTTACGAGCGCCAGGTGCCCTGCGCCCCGCCAGCCGTCTCTCGCCCTCAGCATCGGGAGAGGGGCTGGCGTGGAGCCGCGAGCTCGCAGGCCCTGCCTACCGTCGATGGCCGCAGTGTGGGTCTTGCCCGGCGCGATGGTTCTGATCTTGAAGCGGGCCAGCTGCTTGACCAGTGTGAGAGACGTGGTGTAGGGGATCTCCTGGTACACCTGGCCAGGGGCGGGAGGAGAAAGAGCCCTCTGTCAGCTGAAGTCAGCCCTAGCACAACATTCTACTGCACAACTAACCCGTGTGGTCCCCAATTTCACACCCGTCATAAAACATCTCTATATGTACTTGCCTTAAATGAATCCATCTTAAGTTACGGGGCAAAAAAAGTATTTTCTCTCTCAGACCTTCGGTACTGCGGTCTGCAGACTGTCAATTTAGAAATGCTACTGTAGTCCTCCAGGAGGTAGGATTCCTCGCAAGGAGTGTGCGTGGATTCACAAAAGCCCTTGTGAAGGCATAAATCAACACCACGCTTAACCATAAGCACCATAAAGGGACAATCTGGCAACCAGAGCTCAGGACCTTAGGCTACAGCAAGGAAAAACAAAGCATTCTGCCCCCTAAGTACCAGCTTACTCTAGTAGTCAAGTCGGTGCTCTGTGGGGGGAGTACTGCAGTGTTATCATGCAAGTACGTTTCAAACAAACAACTCACTTGCATGTCGTTATCCCTCAAAAGCAACAAATTAAAAAAATAATTCCATTGAACTCTAGCACAGTTAAAAGGGCCAGCGTTAGATGACCTTGAATGTTCTACTTCTGCCCAAGGACAGGCCTGGGGTGCTTCAGTTAGGTGCTCTGATCCCAGTTCCGGGGCATGCTGCCGGCCTCCTCACCTCTCCCGCGTGGTTCATGATCCCGGAGATGCTCTGGTTCAGCCCCAGCTTGTTCATCTCGTTGCTCCCGCACGCCAGCACCTTGCGGGTCTCCGTCAGGAAGAAGGTCCCGTCGGCGCCGCAGTGAACGGAGCCGATGCTGACGCCCGCCGGAACGCGCACCTGCGACCAGAGGCGGGCGGGAAAGCGTCACCCTGCGCCCCCCAGCCCGCTGCTGCCGCCGGCACGAGCCCCCGAGACCCCTCCACCGTGAAAGAGCTACGCAGAACGATAACCGAACATCGTTTTCCTTCTCATCAAAAGAGTTCTGATCTCAGTGACGACAACGGCGCTTTCGTGGCCTGACCCTGAAACATCAGGACACCACTCCCGTCTACAGCCCTACAGAGTACAGACGTCCTGACCTGCTGCGGAGAGGCCCAGTCATCCTCCGAGTCCAGCCCAAGGCGACCTTCACAAAGGAAAACACAGACAGGGTTTTGCCAAGCACTAACAGAGACCAGGGACTGGTTTAAAAAAAACATCAAGTAGAGGCAGAGATGCGGTGTTTAATCCCAGACATTGGGATCGCAATCGAATGTGCAGGTGTTGTGGTGCAGGGAGACCAGTGGGAAGCCCAGGCGAGACTTCCTTGTCTGGGGGCGCAGTCTTTCAGTTTTGCACTCTAACTAAAAGCACCGATTTCTTTTTGCGGAGCAGAACTTCCAAAAAATTACGTTGTGCTGAAGCAGAGGTGCTGCTCAGACATTCAGCAGTGACCCACTAAACGGCACCAGAGCATAAACACATACCAATTACTAGACCATAACAAAGAGCCAGCATGATTTAAGAGCCCCATTAAATCAAGATAGGGACATCTGCCTTTTGCCAATTCCAAACATGGCAAGAGACCAAAGCTTTGTATTTGTCTGGATGTTCGCAAGTCGTTTCAGAGGACAGTTGCCATCAGTCAGGCAGCGGGTTTGTTATTCTCATCCGGCGGACAGGTTAAACTTGTGATTGAATCCTGGCTTTAGTTAACAAGGGTAAACGTCGGCGTATTGTCAAATATGCACAGATGTTGCGTTTCCCATTTATTTTAGTTTATGATCATAAAAAAACCTAACCTTTGATAAATTATGTAGCCGCAGTGGTCTGCAGTACATTTAATACTGAGAACAGAAGAGAGCTCTTTACACAAAGGGTTGTGGAGGTGTGGAACAAGCCACCCCGCCCTACTGTTGAAGCTGATGCCCTGCTCTCTCCGAGACCCGCCTGGCTGACAGCCCGCACCAGCCTCCCCTGCTCTGCGGCGTGTACTTGCCGTGCTCTCCGCAGCCCCACGCGTACACCTCCCTGCCGTGGGTGAGCGCCACCACGTGGTTGTCCCCGCAGGACACCTGCCTCACGGGCCGGGACAGGAAGAAGTCCAGCAGCACGGGCTCCAGCACCTCCGCCGCCAGCTCGTTCTCCACACCGATGCAGCCGTAGTAGTCCGAGCCGAACATGTACATCTGGTCTTCGTCTGCAACGGCCGGGAGCACGCGAGAAATGCAAAATGAAAAAAAAAAAAAAGGAATGACCAAGATGAAAACTAAAGATGAAAGAACAAAACCTACCAAACTGACAAGGGTGAGAACAGTCGGAAAATATTTTCATCTTTACATTTACAGCTCTGGGGTCCTAAGCTCAATTCCTGGGGTGATACCTGTATGTTCTCCCTGTGGTTGTGTGGGTTTCCTCCCATAGTCTAAAGGCACACTGGTGGGTTAATTGGCTTCTGAGAAAACAGGCCCTAGTGCGAGCGTGTCTGTGTCTCTGTGATGGACTGGCGTCCTGACCAGGGTGTACCCTGCCTTGTGCCTGTTGCTTGCTGGGATAGGCTCCACCTCCCCCATGACCCTGTACTGAATAGAGTGGTCAGAAAATGGATAGATGGCAGGATTATAAAGTCTTGTGATTAAATTTTTTTTCTGTCTGCGATACCATTATTATCCTTTTCACCACAGTGGATGGTAGTATTGGATCTGAAAAGGCTGATGGGGATACTCTGGCTGCACCGGAAAAAAACCAAACTGAACTGCAGTTAATTCCTCTAATCATGCCGCTATGATTGCGATGTAGACGAATCGCGTCCTCTGACTCACTGATATTCCCGAGGACTGCTGAGAAGCTAGCGTCACCGATTGCTTCCTGGAGAATGCAGGTGGAGAGTAACCATCCACCCATTTTCAATCACCGCCGGGTCCTCAGAGGCCGGAGCCTACCGCAGTGGGCACAGGTGGCACCACCCTCTCGAAGGGACACCGGCCGAATGTTGGATGCGCGACGCGGGCTGCGCCCCGCCCCGGGAAGGGGGACACCCCGGGGGAGGGAACCCAGTCGGGGTGCAGACGGGAGCCGCCAAGAGCCCCCACTCACCGGTGACGCAGGCGGTGAAGTCGGCCCCGCAGGCCACCTGCCGAATGGCCTTGCCCTGCAGCCTCTCCACCCTGCGGGGCTGCCGGTACGAAGCCTGGTCCCCGTGGCCCAGCTGGCCCACCATCTTCGCCCCGCCCTGCACGCTCTGCACACCAGGAGGGAAGGAAGAGCGAGGTCAGGGCTGGCACTGCGGACGGCCGACTCGGGGCCAGGATGAGCACGGCGCTCTGTAGCACGTCACCAGGATCATTCGACAGGCCTTTGCTTTAACATCTGGAGGGCACAGGTGAAAACCACTGTTCTCCCGCTGTGAGAGCAAGTACTGGCTCTGAGGGAAGCGTCTCAGGATTAACCTACAGGAATCCATGTTTATAGCTCAGAATAGGGGCTGAACATCATCCATCTGTAACTGACACTAAAGGGGAACTGCGGTCCCAGTTTCTCAGACCGCTTATTATATCTCAGACTGGCAAGACTTACAAAAACAATTCATTAACGTCATAGAAGAAATCGACATATTTCGAATTAAGCATTGTAAGAATTGTGAACGTTGTGAAAGTACCGAGTCGCCATGTTGTCACAAACTCGCGTTTCAACCGTATGCAGTCCTTCCTGCTCACTAGTCCCCGTAAGGACTAACGTGCTGTGATGTACGAATGAATAAATACAGGTTGTGCAGCAGATGTTTCTCCATAGAAATGTTCCAACGTGATTTGCATGCAGAGTTAGCAGGTATGTAGTATTTGTCCGCAAAACCATCTCAAAAGTGAAACCAGTATTTCTATTGGATTAAAAGAGATGTATTCACAAGCCTGCTTGTTTACAATGTAATAGGGCTGCTTCACCTCACCAGAAGTTTTGTTGCCTTGTTCTGAATCCCAGAACATGGTGCTGTGCATACCTGGAAACTTAATCTATTTTGTAAATTACACATAACTGTGTAGATTTTCCTTTTAAATCTGTGTAGATTTTACTTTTGCAGTTTGAAATGCACTCATCAAAGCCGATTCTTTCTAACCCTGAAATATAAAAATGGCGTCGCAGTTCCCCTTTAATGTTTGAAGGGCGCTTGTGAAAGCCTCTCAGGATTAACTTACGTGAATTCATGTTTACAGCTCAAAATAGGAACTGAACACCATCCGGCTGTAAACGACATGAACACTGCTCCGACTCTTGGGACGATCTGCATTTTGAATGTCTCACAGCCACAGACACCCCACCAACATGGCTGCCTGCACCTGTTCTCTGCCTTTATCCCAGAGCGCATAAGGGAGGCGCCGGTACTCACAGCCCAGGTGTACAGCTCCTTCTCCACAGTGACCACAGCGAAGTGATTCTCCCCAGCGCACACGTGCTGGGCGCTGCTGCCTCCCTTGAAGGCGTCCAGCTTCTGGGGAGTAAACTTCCCGCCACCCCAGAAATAGACCTCTCTGGACCGAGTGGTCACCACGGCGACGGAGCTCTCCGTCGCTGTGCTCAACCTGGCGGCAAGTTAAGCCACATGAGCCTTTTCTCCTTTGGTCAACATGATGATAAACATTTTTTTTTTACAGTTGATACTTTGGCTGGTAGAATGTACTGGGTTTATTTTGGACATTTAAAGGCTCTGTAAGGAAACAAGTGCCAGAAGTCACCTGCCATGCCTTAGGAGTTTCCTGGAATGACTATAAATGAACATGCAAATAACTCACTTGGGTTTTTTGTTGGCCAAATTGAGCAGTGCAACCTTCTCTTCCAGTTGTCTGAAACAGAAATGCAATGTTTTAAACTTCATAAATAAATATCAGCACCTCAGGAACGTCTTGTACTGCACTGACTGCCACAACTTTCATGGAAAAATAAACACGTTGTGGAGCTGTGGCCGATTACTGCTGGTCTCGTCTTTGTCGAAACGTGACCTGGCTGGCGTGGGTGTTGTGAGACCCTTCTCCCCGCCCACTCAGCTGTCTGCTCCAGCAGCAGCAGACCCAGGGAGGCCACACTCACTGCCGCTTGCAGGAAACGATGGGCTGCTCCAGGATCTGATCTGCAGTGGGCCTCTTCTCTGGGTCCTGGAAGACAGAAAAACAAACGACAACTGGGGTCAAAGTTTGCACCTCCATGCTGTGTGGCTCCGCCTACGAGCACAAGCCATCAGTCGGGGAATCTGCACGTGCACTTTAATTTTGTTTTAACACGACATCGAGAGCAGGTTACTTCATTTGGCCCAAGTCTGATACCCAGCTGTTTCCCCACAGGAGCAGGTCATTCAGCAGATCCTCTTTCCATGTGAATAAAAAGATAAGGCGGGGTCTAGTATGCAAATTAGCCATGTGCCACACCTTGCTTGAGATAAACAGTGGAAGTCCGGTGTAATAAATCTGTGATTTGTAACACAATTGTGCCTGGTTGTTTAAAAATGTGTCTCACTACACATGCGCTGCTTGTGTGGCATAAATTGTTTTAACTGAACCATAACCCATTCACTCCATGACGTTTTGAATGAAAGAAGGAACGAAAACATACATTCATTCCCAAAGGAATGAAATGCAACTTCCAAAAACCTGAAACCCAGCCGACACAAGTCAGATCCTCCCACACAAGCTCCTGAGGCACCTATAGTGCAAAACAGGTGTGGATTTTCCATGTCATGTCATGCAGGTGGGAATGATATTTTACTCGTCCATTTCTGTGGCTTTTTTCCCCAGCCACAGATCTGAACAATTTCCCCCAGATCGAGCCCACGCCTCTCCAGTTCGTAGAAACACTCCCGGAGTTCTTCACAGATCCAAACCAGGACTTGCTTTGATGTGCAAAGCACGTCTTCGCAACTAAACAGCTGACTGGCAGGTGCAAGGCTAGTTTTACACCCAAATTTTAGTGCAGCTGCTACCCCAGAAATCTCAAAATGGGGTGCTGCAGGGTTCTGCCCAGAGCCAGCCTTCTCCAACAGTCCCTGAGCGTTCTGGCCTTCCTATACCCACCTGATCCAGGCACTCGTACACCAGCTTGATGAGCTCCGAGGAGTACACGTCAGAATTCACCTCCATGGTCCAGTTGCCCTGAACGATCTTCACACACAGGTTCAGCGGGTTCTGAACAGTGGCGATAAGAGACATTTACATTTCCTATAATCAAGTCACTCCTGGTTTCACAACTTTGTGGACTCCGAGGTAATTATGAAAAGGGCACTACAGCCGTGCCAATTATTAAGGGGTAGTGAAAGATACAGCGGATCGATGGTATACACCGGGGATCGCTGGCCCTGGTCCCGAGGAGCCCCAGTCTAGTTATTCTTACAGGTCACTCTAAGTCATTTGCTATTTAAAGACAAGGTAAACTCGTTTCAGCAACTGATCAATTAAACAAGTAATGGCTCAATGAAGGGAACAGTGCTCCTCGAGAGCTGAAGGATATTCTGAGCTTTGTAGCAAATGACGTCTGAATTACTTCACTGAACACCCCACTGATCATTATCCGGTCATAGCTAAACTGTTCCAGTGCTTTAGAAATTGCCACCTTTAAGTCTACCGATAGAAGCCGCTGGACCGGGGGCTCTGCAGGACCAGGGAGAGAGACCCCCTGCCGCGCACGGGGGGGATTCAAGTTTAAAGGGTAGTACCGTAGCATCGAACGTCCGGGTCAGTGTGAGAACCTCAAAGATGACGCAGCCCATTGCCCAGATGTCCGATTTGAAGTTATACTTCACCCCCTGGCACAGCTCTGGAGACATGTAATATGGCGTTCCCACACACTGCAGCGAGAGGGAGAACTGTCAAACGTCAGCGTGTCCAATAAAAAAGTCACTGCACATATTTAAACAAGGAAAGCCATAGACTTTCTTATAACGGGCAATACCATTTTCTCTATGAGCACACGTACAGTATATAGTAAACTTTCTACACTGGGAAGTAAAAAGAATCAGATCTTAGTCGTATTATTTATTATTATTATTATTATTTGATTGTCTTTGATCCTACTAGCCCTTAATCATATAATTTAATATTTTACATGGGAAAGACCAGCAACCATTTTCTCCCGCAGGTCATAGTCAAGATGAGGCTGGTATGAAATACTGCCATTAACCAGGCGAAAAGAGGAAAGGTTATGTTGTTAATGCCTTACGCTTTCTTACTCCTGCACAATAAATGAATATACACGCAGAAGAGTTCTCGTATTTTGCTTAGCCCTTTGTAACCCACACAAAGCTGCCGTTGCAGTTTTTTTAATTCTGGTTTTACAGCCAGAAAGCCATAAGCAGTGCGTGCCGAGTGCCGAGCGCCGAGCTGGAGAGGGAAAGAGGAGATGGACTTTGTAGACACACGTCGCAATTCAGGCCGTGAGATACAAAGCCTGGGTGGCTAAAAATAGCTGCAGGAGAAATGAGGGCTTCGCCTCCAGCTGTTGCCCTGGACCCACAGGACACAGGAATAGAACATGAAGTGGTCAAGGACAATGGATAATGAGGCCTCTACAGCCCCCCCCCTCATTACTGCACTGCACCTTCAGAGGAATGGCTTTTGTCAGGCACAAGCCAAGCGGCTACAGTACGTCACAACAAAATCCCTCGTCAACTGCTGAGCTGCTCGGGCAAACACAACACCGAGCGAATAGGTCACTCTGACCGGAACGAAACGCACTCAAGGAGCCAACAGCAGTTCGAATTTGACAGGCATTTGTAGAATGCAGCAACACAAACACTAGAAAGGTTGAGCGCGGATTTGAGTTTACAGAACAATATGACAGACTTAGCTTTATATAAACAGAGATGCTGCACGTAAAGGTACAAATATACACATGCACAATACACAAATATATACTCACAGTCTCAGCCATGGAATACTGAGAGTCCAACTTTTTGGCCAGCCCATAGTCTCCTAACTTAATCAGGTTTGTTTTGGTGAGGAAAATATTCAGGGTTTTTATATCCCTTTGAAAGAGAAGACAATAGCATTGAAAAAATGACATGAAGTTGAGGTGTTTTTTCTTTTTCTTAGCAAAATCAGCTTCAGGAAACTGAGGACGTTCTGATTAATGGACTACTGAATTCCACAGAAAGTCGTAATTAATGGTCTACTGAAGTCAATAGAAATTCATGATAAATGGACTACTCAAAGCACTTGTTTAATTACCTGTGAAGAATTCCTGCTTTGTGAATATGGGCTACAGCTGAAGCTATCTGGTACAGGTACCATATCACAATCTGTAAACGTGAACAAAATTGATCAGATTTTAGCAAAAAGACAACACAGTTAAAGGAGACAGGACAAAAAGCTATACTGTGTAAGGGTGAAAGTTTTCATCCTGTTACCGAATTTCTTTGTGAAGGGCTACAGCATTATGACAGATGCAACATTGTATTACTGCATTTTAGAATGCTGCATTTTTCTAAAAAGACTTAGAAATAAAACCAGCTCTGTTTTACCTCTTCTGAAAAGAGTTGTCCTTTCTGTTGGTTTATTTTGTCATACAGGTTCCCACCTGGGGAAAAAAAAACAAACGTTAAGATTTTACAGTGACAGCAGTTCACCATCAAGACCCACGCATGAAACATCGCTCGCTGCGGTAACTAACTTCCCCTTCCAGAATGATATCCCGTGCGGAAATGCAATAAAGTCAATATGCATCCGCAGAGAACGATTTCTGCATCACAATTAATGAGGTAATTAAAGATGATGGGAAGTCACATCAAGGAACAGCAACAAGCCATTTTTCATCTGTCTCAGGGCATCCTAACAGACTCACCATTGCAGTACTCCAACTCAATCAACAAGGTATCCTTGTCCAGGAAGTGGTTGTAATAAGCTATTATATTGTTGTGCTGCAGAATGGACAGGATATTGATCTCGTTCATGACATCACGGCGTTCCTTGTCCGAGAGGCAATTCAAATCCACTTCCTTCCACACCACGAGAGAGTTGTCCTGGAAAAGAGAAAACAAGCCAGCATTTTCTTTTTTGCTTCCAACACATGGCCTGGTTTGCTAAACAGTACTTCGTTTTTTTAATTATTTAATTGTATTGTGACAGCGCACACCTAAAAAATAACAAGGACGTGCTCTACACAGAAGGTTAAGAATGCTTTGCAAAGCAGCACGTTTCCTCTCTAGTCGATATAACCTCACACCCGGATCCTGGAGAGAGAGAGGCGTCTATTTTATGTCTTAATTCAGCTGTCACTTCATCTTAAAAAAGGAAACACCTAAGCCAGAGTTGACAAGTTCAAAAGGCAGTGTTTTAAAACAACAACAACAGGACCTGGTTGGACAAGCAGACTGATTATTCTGCTTCTCGAACCCAAATACTGTATATTGACACCCAGAAACGCGCTGGGACATCTTGTGACATCAGTGCATACGTCTATTTTAGTCCACATGTCAAATATAAAACAGGTCAACCAAATCTGAGCACCACTCCGGATCTACAGCCTGAAGTTCATTTTGAGGGAGGTTCCCACAGTATGAATTAAAAAACCTAACACCTCAAAGCGTCAGCGAGTTCGGATTCATCGGGGATGTGACTAATGGCCTTTGATCCGAACCTGCCGAAGGCAATGCGGGTTTTTTTTTTCCCCAATGACTTGCCTCGGTTCTTCTATATAAAGTCGCTTCTCCGAAGGCTCCCCTTCCGAGTATTCGGATAGGGATGTAGTGCAGCTTCTCCTCCTCGGCGCTGCAACCGCCGGCCGCAGACCTGCCCTCGCTGCCGCCCAGCTCGCTACCGAAGTCCGAGTTCAGGGAGCTGTAGCGCCTCTCGTAGTCTTCCAAAGACATCGCGTCCCCCACCCCCGCAAGGCCAAAACTAAAATCAATCCTCCTTTAGGAACTTCCCAGGTAGCCGACGGGGATCCAGGCAGCTTAGAACAGAAGAAAATGAAACAATCAGGATGGTGCTCAGTGACGTTTTTAAGCTCGTTTTAGGGGAAAAAAAATAAAGAACATCCCCCCCCCCCATCTATCTTTTTTAGCCCCCAAAACGCCAATGAGACCTGCATATGGTAATTACGCCTCAGGTGTGATTATTCTTGTTGTGGAAACGTTTTTACAGAGTTGCAGTGAAAAACAAAAAGTTTTCTAGCAAGTCCCAGGAGGAGGGAGATCTGTGCCTGGCCAACGGGAAACTAGCACCCAGACGCAACATCGTCCTCGGCGTCCCCCTTCACTCGCGAGGTGCTGTCTCTGTGCTCTCTCGTTTCCACTTCGCCGAGGTGTTGGAGAGCGGCTGCATGCCCCAGCAGAGCTGGGATATCTCCATTCACGTCCCAGACTGCGCCGCCCGCTCCCGTACCCTACCCCCGGCCCGGGTCTAAATCCTCGGCGCTCCGCCATGTCGCGTCCCCAGCCGCACTTTCAGCTGACGTCTTACCAGGTCTGTTGACACTTCTGGAGCTCAGGCTGCCGCTGCTAACTTTTTTCACGGCCACCTCGCTCCCCGCGGAGACTCCATCTTACCCTGGCCGAGTTCAAGACCCGGAAACACTAGCTTGCATTACTGCAGCGCACGGAGTGTCACCCCGGTACGGCACGGATTGTGCTGCTTTTTGCACAGATTCAGAGCCTTGTACCTCGCAGAGCCCCACCGCTGAAGCAGACGTCTTTGCACAAACCGCCGCGGCTTCGTTTTATTTTGAATGCAAAGTTGCACTTCTTTTTATTAGTAACTGCTACGACGACCCGTCATGTCGCTCTTAAGTTGTTCTGACGCTCAAAACAGTCCAGGAAAGAGGTGAATGACAGACGTAACAACTGAAACTTTGTTTTGCAGTTTCGCCAAATACGGTAGAAAGTATTCAGGTGCGAGACAGAACGTAGAGAACTCCTGGACATTTAATGCATCTTCATTTTAATTAGTGTTTAGTATTAGAAAAAAGTTTTTAAAATAATGAAACTATAATTCTTCGTAATCAAATCCCCGTAGCTATGCTCAAAGATCGCCCCCTTCTGCATTCCTGTATAATTACAATTTTTATTCGGTTGGTGTAGCACTCTTACCCTTAGGCGGCACTGCAGTTACTGATTTGGCAAATCGTTAGTGTGAAATAACATCAATAACAGTAGTAATAAAAATAAAATCCCAAGTCGAGCGTGAACACTGTCTTATTTTCAAAGCAGGAGCAAGTTCTAAATTCATGTAATCAGTTTAATTTTCTATTCTCAGACTGAGAATCCTGTCTCATCGGAGGAGTCATGCGATGCCCGGAGAATGAGCCGAGTCCTGCCCAAAGCAAGGCGCAAGCAACTACATTCATTCGTTTTAATAATTCATTAGGGAATTTTGTTTTAAAACAAAATTAATTTCACTTTTTTTCCCCACCTTTGCAAAAGACTGAGTCCCGCTATATTGCTCAGGCTGCACTGCAGCGTCTATTCACAGGCGCGATCCCACTACTGAGCGGCACGGGGGCTTTGGCCTGCTCCGTTTCCGACCTGGGCCGGTGCACCCCTCCTTAGGCGACCTGGTGGTCCCGGGCTCCCCCAGGAGCACCATATCGATACCGAACTTAGTGCGGACACCCGATCGGCATAGTCCGCTGCAGCTCAGAACTCCTGAGCTCAAGCGATCCGCCAGCCTCAGCCTCCCAGTAGCTTGGATTACAGGCGCGCGCCACCGTGCCCGGCGAGAGAGAGCTGCGCTTGTAGAGCTCTTCACTTGCCGCCACCCCTGACGTCACAGCGCTTTTCCAGCGCCCACGCACTGCCACCTAGCGGCGGAATCTGTCACTGCTCAAAGATTGGTCTCGTCCAGGACAGAGGAAGGCTTGACGGTTTCATGGCTTCATGACAACTTTAACATCGATTTTTTTTTCACGGAACAAAAAAAAAACACAGTCTGTTACAGCTTTAGGTGACTTAGAAGTGTCTCTTAGATTTGAGATAAGGTTTGTGACACTGGGATTAGTAAATACTTCTAACTTCAAAGAAGAGAGGATGTTTGCTGAGGTCTGGGAGGTCCCTTGAGCAGAAACAATGGAAGAGTTTACCTTAGTATATCCAGGGAAGTTGTGGATTTATGATTGGCTAGGAGCAGTACAGATACACACACTATAAGATCACTTTAAGAGCAGGGAGAAGAGACAGGCGCCCAGAGGAGTTGGGACTCCCAGCTTGTAACAGATGAGAGCCCCTACTTCTTGATCGTTCAAACCAAACCTGACTGGAGCTCAGTATTCGAACCTTGTTAGTGAGAGCATGCTTTTCTGTGTTTTTAGGGAACTTGGGTTTCCTGGGTAAAAGATACCTCAGAACGTCTTTCCTGATTAGGGTGCATGTTTATGGATAGGGATATAGGCTCCCATTTATGTTGTGGCATCCAGGGTGCAGAGAGAGAGATTGAACTGCAGGTTGCTCTGTATTTAGTTAGAAGGCAGCTCATCTCTTGTGTGGCCTCTGTAGGCATATTAAGAGTTTAGTGCTTAGTAGCAGTCTGGGTTTTTCTGGGTGACTAGAATGTTAGGCCTCTGAAATTACTTGTCTGTAAATACTGTATATAATGTAACTTTGTGTGTTGAATGTTTTGTGTCTTGTGTAGTTTATTGTAATAAATATTTGTTTTCGCCAAGTGTGCCTGTATTATTAGTCCTCTCAGTAAAGCTGTGTCAGCTGTGCCTCTAGTTATACGAGCCGCTCCGGTATATCGTTAGAAACCACGTACAAGTTGGGGGTTACGAATAATTATTTAACTGATTGACTAAATCGCTCAGTCAATTCCTGATTTTCACCTGTTTCATAACCCTCCATTTGTAAAAATAGAATATTTTCAAAATTCTACAAGCATGACACTCAGAAAATTATTTTTCCCATTTGTAATGAAGTTAATCTATTTTGCACATTTAAGAAAATCTGGTTAGAGATTATACTAGTGAACTTAAAATATAGAACGGTCTTTTGGCAGGAAAAATAGATGCACCTCTTGTACTGTATATCTTTTATGCAGAAAAATCCATGGAACTGTTCATACTTACGCATTAACAACATAAGCAGAATTAACCTTTAGGCTCAATTATTCATAACTGTTGGTAACATGACCAAAAAAAGACCAAAAGCTTTTACAGCTTTCAAAGGCTACAGATCCTTTATTCTGGAATTTTTAAATACCATATACAACATGACAATACAGACACATATTCAATAACTCATATGCTAAACATACTTTTTTCCTATAGTAATATAAAAAATAAAATAAAAAAATCAAAAGAGTACCTTTGAAAAGTTAATTTAAATCTAATGAGTTAAAGACATGCACTATTGCAACATACATTTATTCTTTTAGCGCTAAAGTCTGTACAAAATGTTTTAGACCATCAATAATATATAAATATATATTTGTAATCCATCATAAAAAGAGACATAAGTATTTACTTTACACAAGGGGCAAAAAAAAGTACTGTATCAATTTGAGGTTCAGAACAGCAGATCCTTAAGAGGAACATCTGAAGACAGAACTTAGATCTTAAAGACAGATCTTCCATAAGCGTTTTGCCTGAAATGCAAGCTGCAGGTTCACAGCATGGCAAAATGTTGCCGAAGGTGCTTCAGGATTTGCTGCGTGTCCACATGGTCTGGGAAGGCTACCTCTGACTTCTGAGCAGCAGTGTAACTGCTCTGCAGATCTCCCACCTGCAGACAGAAACAGCACACAGGAGGAGTTCAGTGTTCAGTTCAGTTCAGTTCCAGCAGCCATATCACTCTGCAACTCACAACTGGCAACCCACTGAAGCTCAGCAGGTGTGAGCCTGGTCAGTACCTGGATGGGAGACCTCCTGGGAAAAACTAAGGTTGCTGCTGGAAGAGGTGTTAGTGGGGCCAGCAGGGGGCGCTCACCCTGCGGTCCATGTGGGTCCTAATGCCCCAGTATAGTGACGGGGACACTATACTGTAAACAGGTGCCGTCCTTCGGATGAGACATAAAACCGAGGTCCTGACTCTCTGTGGTCATTAAAAAATCCCAGGGCGTTTCTCAAAAAGAGTAGGGGTGTAACCCCAGCTCCTGGCCAAATTTCCCATTGGCCCTTACCAATCATGGCCTCCTAATAATCCCCATCTATGAATTGGCTACATTACTCTGCTCTCCTCCCCACTGATAGCTGATGTGTGGCGAGCGTTCTGGTGCACTATGGCTGCTGTCGCATCATCCAGGTGGATGCTGCACACTGGTGGTGGTGGAGGGGAGTCCCCATTACCTGTAAAGCGCTTTGAGTGGAGTGTCCAGAAAAGCGCAATTATTATTATTCAGTGAACACAGTCAGTCAGTGCCTGTGAAAGACGAACACCACGTGTGAGCAGTTCACGGGATTACAAGTTGCACATTTTCAGGATGGCTTCTTGATCATTTTCAGCAGGCATGGGTATGTGTAATTTTAAAGAAACAATACTGTGATTAAATAATTGTAAATGACACACTACATTTACTGGGATTTTCCAAGAAATGGCAAATCATATCCTTTGATCAATAAGCTAATTGCAGCCAAATATTAAAAATGGGCCAGTTGGTCTCCCCTCGTTTGTGGTCTTTATGATGGTTGTAACAGTGTTTTGTGTTTATTAAGCACAAGACTAAGGCTAATGCAGCCCAGCTCCACTCCTGAACTCCCGCAGTGTCTGCATGTGCTTTTAACTACCTGACTAGCCTAATTATGGGCTTAATTGGGGCCATTTTATGCCCTTCCTGAGTTCTTCATGTGCTGGGGATCAACAAGCAGGTGAGGAAAGCAGAAAGACAGACCTGCTGCACTGCTCTCCTCCAGACCTGAAGCTGTGCAAAATTAGAAGCAAAAGGTTTGTTAGGTCGTAAAAGCTCATTACCTTATCAGACAGTGCAGCAAAGTTAAAGTGAGGCTCGTACATGTGAGGCGCCAGAGAAGAGGCCGTCTGCAGAAAAGCTTTTGCCTGAGAAAAGAAAAAAAAGGGGGAAGTGTTTTTCCAAGTCAGATTTGCTTTTTGTATTAAACAGTAGAAAACTATGTAGTTCAAGTCATTCAAATTCTAGCCCAGATAGTCTTATGCTTATACTCAAACATTTACTTTTTTCTCCCCTATGTACTATGGTATAGGTACAGTATATACTATGCAGTCCTCAGCTCTATTCAAAGGCCTAGAGTCTTTGATATAGTACCTTCAGTACAATTAACACTTTATAATTTGAGTGGTTGGTGAACTATGTGGTTGAAATAATAAAGGCTGAGAGAGGCCTGCTTTGTATCCCCTGCCCAAATCTCACCTGCTCCACACGTCCCTTGCGTAGTTCTAAGACGGCCAAGTTATTGTACGCTTCAGCGTGGTCATTGTTGTTCGCCAAAGCCAATTTAAAACACTGATAGGCTAGATTCAGATCTCCGATTCCCTGTTCAAAACAAGGATGACATCCTCAAAAATGGGTAAATTTCCAACTGTCAAACAATATTTCAGAACTCATTTATGTTCTGAGCAATGCTACTTATAATCTAATGGTTACATAGGTTTCTTGTAGAATTTGACCAATGACATGTTATTAAACAAAAGACTAATAGGTGTTCCAAAGTTTGTTCTTGCAAAAGACGATACATTTCCAGCTTAATTAACTCGCAAATGCGTCAGTATCAACTTAACAGCTGTTACAAAACATGTTGCCCTGCAGATATCCAGTACACGTCAGGACAAGGGGTGGATGCTAACGTGATGATGATTTTTATAAAAGAAAAATTAATTGCTGCGATTATTGATAAGACTTACTGTCTGATCTACAAAACAAGGTATGTATCAAAGTCTGAAAGCACAATATGAATTTGATAGGAAAATACATACAACTGCCACATGGCCCAGGTTGTACCAAACATCTGCCAATTCTTCATCATTTGCTACCAAGGAAAGAGCTCTTTCAAACGAGGTCAGAGTCATGTCATACTGCTGGGCATAAAAGCAGCAGAGTCCCAGGTTGTTGTAGAGCTGGCAGTTGTAAACTCCCATTTGCAGTAGTCGTCTGTTTCAGAAAAGAAAGGATGTGGTATATTTAAATTGTGCTAAGTGGCAAGCAGATCACATATTTCTTCTTTTGCAGTACTCTGCCAAACTCCTTCTCAGATTTATTAGTAGCCGAATGGCGTTTGTGGTGATCTGATAGCACAAAATCCCAAATGCTTAATGAAAGCAGTCTGCCAAGTTTTTTATGTGCTGTTTCATGGCTGATCTAACCAAAGGAAATGAGTAGCTGTCCACAAAGAGCAAAAGAGCAATTACATTTAAGATGGCAAAACACATCAATACCAAGAGGCAAGCTGTACTTCTTATGTCAAGATGTTTTAAGGGGGTGATTTTTCATCAGAACATAATGCAAGCATTAAGTAATTGGTAAGCCAGGCTCTGTGAATGATGGAAGGTGTGTGTATATACAGTAGCTGTGTGGTTCTTCCTGGGATGCACCGTGCTCACCTGTAAAACCGCAGGGCAATCTCAGGCTGGTCTGTGTAGAAATGATTACTGCCGATACAAGCTATAGCTTCCACATGGGTATTGTCCTGCTTCAGAACTTCCTTATAATACTCTGTGGCTGAGGCAATATTGTTCATTTCCTGTTAAACAATGAAAACAGCAGTAGCAGCGCGTTCCTGATCAGATCATTCATTAGAGCATGCAGACAGGTTTTAAATGACAGTCATTACACATGCCTCGTGAATCCGAGCTATTCCCGTAAGAAGAGTGACCTCGCCAGGAAAGCGATCCAGACCTTGCTTGAAAAGGTTTAAAGCTGTTAAAGGCTGATCCAAACGTTGATAGACCTATTAAAAAATGCAAGGCATGCAATTAATATCTTGGTAACGATCAAAGTAAGCAAACAATTCAAGTGACAATCTTTGTTATTTTAAAAAATCCAAGCAAAAAAAAGTCAGACTGACTTGGTTTCCTATACAGTTCTTTCAAAAACTCAAGACAATTTAATTCTCAAGGATCAGTAGTATTATAACACCTGCTCTGAATAAGCAACTTTGAAAACAAAAGAGAAAAATGTATATTTGATTAATACTTCTTAGGGAATTGTTGCCTTATGCTACAAAAATGGAGAAACAGTGACTTTATGGGAGGGGTTCTTAGTCTCCAGTGGTACACTACCTTCGCTAAGTAGAGGAATGCATCAACCATTTCCTGTTGACTGAGAGCAGATTTGAACTGTTTCTCTGCTTCACGGTGCAGACCCAGCCTGTGAATACAGATCATTTTAGCTACCTCAATACATTAGCAGCACCTATAAGACTCAGTTACATTGTTACTAATTAAATACTGATCACAATAATTGTGTAAGAATAAACACATATTCAATTTTTCAGTTACAGCTTTATTTGTCATGTTTATGCTTTAAGAATTTGATAAATTTATAAATGTGATCCACTTTTTACCAGGACAATGTTGAAAAATAATGATAGGCTATTATTGAATGAAGGGCTCGGGCTCTGCTCGCCAAACCCCTAACCTTGAACTTGCAGAAGTGTAGCTCACTAACAAGCATGGGAAGGATGTACTATCAAGAGGCACATGAGATAGGCAGGAAAGAAAAGACAAGGAGAGTGTAATTGGGAAGTACAAGACAAGGTGCACTTGACTGGGTTCCTGGGATATGATAACGTACAGTAAAAACATCTGTTTGAATGAGTAGTTTTCTTGGAAAATGAACAAGCTTTGTGACGCAGATAAGATATCCTTCAGCAGCTGTCTGCTTCTGATTTTTGAGAATTGTTCCTGTGATGGAGGTTTCTGTTGCTGTACAATCTCCCTATCTGCACACTGGAAAAAAAGCTGACTCTGTTGAACTCGCTCTCTGAAGATTTTTATTTCTGGTTTGGATTCTATCATTGCAATTATAACCTCAATTTACAATACAGCTGTAAATGCGATTTTCAATTAACTATCAAGTACTGGGTTACTAAGTGATCTCCATCCTGCTATGTGATAGTCCCTTCTGACATAAGTACTGTAGCAATCTGAAGACTATACTTACCCTTGAAAAATGTATGTAAAACTTTATTTTGTTGCCTTTCTGCACCCATTGCTTCGCACAATTAACATGCTGACTCTACAATGTTCTGTGCAATACTCTAAATGTATAGAATTAGCATAAAAGTCCACTGAATGAAGAAAATCACACTCTAATATATCTCAATATAACTCAATTATTTTCAATAAGGAAATCATGTATACATTATACTGTATGTTTAGTTTAAATGTCTAAAAAATAGTCAGTGTAGATAAAATGTGCAGTGACTGGAGAAAGCAGAGTTACCTGTAGTAGCATTTTCCCAGTTGGACTTTCCACCACCAGTCTTTGAACTGAGCATGCTCAGTAGCAAGAGCTGCAAGATCTGTAGCCTGCCCCCCCAAAGACATAAGTAGATTACAACCTGTGTTTGAAGCCTGCTTCCAAAGGGCGCTTATACTCATTTATCTTAGTATTTCAAATAAATATATATGTTATGATAGGAGACAATGTCCAGCACTTTCTAATCCTAGATCAAACATCATATCAATCTCAATACAAAAAAGCTCAACAATATCCGTATTTCTCAGGAATAGTATGTCGACACGCTTCCTGGGTTTGCTGAGAAGAGTCACGGCAGGGGTTTGCTTCCCAGTTATACTGTCGGTAAGTGCAGTGCTGAGGTCCTGAGGCTGTCAGGCTCGCTGCAAATGGAGCAGTGCGCACAGGCCTTCTGTGGACCAGAGCCCCTCTCACAAAACAACCTGAACTCAGAATTAGTTCACCAATGAGCATTTCATATGGAGCTGTGAAATACAGGAGCATCACGGTCAGTCGATCCTTCTGTTTTTTGTAATTTATCGCCCATTTATTTTTTCCTGACCATGTTTTGAGTAATTTGGAAAATTGAATTGCATCATTTCACAGCAACCTAGGGCACATCTTGAACATCCCAGCTGTTCACTCTAGGAATTCATTTTTGCATTATGCCCCTGTTTTGGCAGCAACATTTATTTCTGCTTTCAAACCGTTCTCTAGTCCAAATGTGTGAAATAACAAGTACATTTTCTATCCAATTATCACAATTCGGTTCAATGGCAAAATCACATGATAAACACTGAGACATCAGTCTGGTTTTCTATATGTATAAATCGTTGTATATGTTTATAATTGTATATATGCTAAAGGTTTGAAAAGAAAACAATACTCACATTTTTTATATCATTTTCATGATGGAAGATATATTCAAACAAAGACTGCAGGAAAGAATATTCGATCAGTACAATAGCAAATACACCTTTTACGATGCTACCTCCAATATACAACCTAGCCTACCTGCACATGTGAAAATCACAACAAGAATGATGCTTTTCACAACATATTAGGGTGATATTGGTGCCTGATGACATGAGTGTAAAAGTGAACATACCTTTGATAAATTGGGCATCTGGGCATATTTTGACAGGTTTAATCTGGACATGTTTAGAAATGGGCCCTCAGGACTGGTAAGCATGGAAGCCTGAGGAAATGCAGCACAAATAGACACAGGCTTTTAAAATAGGAAGACAGTTACAAACAGCACAATACAGAGCACACTCGTCCGCAATGCTTCAAATTTAAAACCCCTGATTCCTATTAAAGTTTTACCAAAATCATCTGAGCATTGCAACTGCTTAGAAACGAGGACTGCTTAGAAAATCCTAAGAATGCAATGCATTTCCATTTTCATGAATTTAAAATCAATAGTTTCTTCTACAGCTGCTTTTGGCAGAACCACAGTTTTCAATCATTTACATTGTATGGTACCTGTAAAGGTCTTTGACATTATATAATGAATGACTTGTCACAACTACAGTAGGTTTAAGCAGATCCGCGAAAACTCAACACTTGTAAAGGGCAGCAAGTTGTGCTGGACCTTTTATTTGTCTGTACTAGCACTGAGCTCGTTAACATGCACACACACTCCTGCTGGCACACTTAAAGGCTGAGGAATGGATTTGTGTGAAGAAGCAGAGGAAAGGCCTACCGTTCCCAGCCTCACGTATCTTCCAGACGCGCTGGTGACAGGGCGAGCCGTGTGCCCGGTCCGGGGGGTTTTGATAGCCTGCTCCATTGTCCCGGGTCTGCCGGACTGTGTGCTGGGCCGAACAAACCCAGTAACGGGCCGCCCTGCATGAGTCATAGGCCTATAGAGACAAGCACCATGTGAACATTTCCACACAGTAACCCACTCACATGAGGGAGAGTGAAGGTGAAGATGAACACTCCAGACCAGAACAGCATTGAATGCAACCTGTTTCTTCACACATGATTAATGTGTTATTAATTATTAATGAACTATTTAATTGATTGATTGACTAGAATTTATACATTAAAGAATACCTGACAGATGGGGTTGGACCTCCTCCTTGACTTGTACCTGGAAGCTTTAATGATGTTCCAGGACCTGAAAATCAGACATTATTCTACTTGGGATTTGTAAACAATAAAACGTTGTTATGTTACGTGTTAAATAATACCATTTCTAAACAACACAATATTATTTCCCTTGCAGTAACGACCTGAACACTCCCATCAGAAACACCACACAGTAGGGAGAGCATTTGGCCATATTTTGACCTGCACAGTTAGTTTTCAAGCACTGAGAACTTTAAATATACTTAATTTTCTAAAGGTCTTTGAACTCACTCCCAGTGAAAAGGGATCTGAAAAAAGTAGAAATCATCAGTCAGACAAGCAATTACCATGCCTTAAGAATGGACTTCAGAGCCCAGCAGGTTGTTTTTAATGACTATTTTTTGTAGTTCTAAGTATAAAACCAAATGCATCAACTCTCAGATGAACAATTAGAGCTGCATTCGCAGCTCAACATGGGTGCATTCTTATCTCGCTAATCTCAGCATTTGATTTTTGCAAGGCCCTTTGAAGCTATTTTGCTCCCCTGGTTCTCTCTCCGTGATCACACTAGACAACACGTACGTGCAACCTGAGCAATCGCGTTTTCGTCCAGGATTTCTGCTATTCCCTCATGGTCTACATCCACTTCGTCGATGTAAACCGTCTCTGTCAGAGCCCGCGTCTTCAGACTCCATGCAGCCTTGGATAGAGAGAAGAACAATAAGCACCCAGGAAATTCAAGTTTACCAACTGTTACTCCAGTTCAGCAATAAAATGACTGTGGTATTCTCTGTGTACCAGCAATTCCTCAGAAGTTCAGATACATGTAACACACAGTGCTTGAAGCACAAACTATAGGAGCAAGAACTAATATTGCTTTGAGATAGAGAGCAAGCACACATTAGAATTCCTGTGATGTATTTGTTACAAACCTTGCAGAGAAACGTGAAAGCCTGTGTAGAGGACCTTTCAATCTTAACTGTACCATGGCCCACCCTAACTGCATACACGAATGAAAGATCCAACCATAGCCCTCTCATAGGCTACAGGCTGACCCAGTTTTCACTTGTAAATTGATAGCACGCATGTTTCATGACACCGTATGACACCTAGTGAGGAGCAGGTGTAGCATTCCTGCTTGCGAAGGGTGATTATTTCATAGCCACTCCAGAGTTTGGGAGGAAATCCGATCCAACCGAAGTCACTGGCAAATGCCCGACGACAACACCATTTGTTTTACTTTCAGATCTGTGACAACACCGATGACTGATTTCTGTTATGGCGGCTCAAGAGGTATCTAGCCAAATGCCCTGCCGATGTCTTCTTATCTAAAAAGCTGGTGAAAGGTATACAGGCAGCTGCATAATAGGCTTTAAGTGTGAGCTCTCAGGAGTGGAGGTAAGGGGTCTGTTACACAGGAAAAGAACTAAATACCTGAGAGAGCGTGGTACTCATGGAATAGTGCAGGCAAGGCAATGACAACGACCTTTACTTCTGTGAATAATTGAACACAGAAGGGACAAGCTAGCAAGTCCCTAGACTGAAACTCTGGGAATATGAAAATTTCCATGCTGCTGATAGCATACTGGATTTCATGTGAGCATTTTTCTATGAGCATTCCCTTCTAGAGCACTGTGCTGTACTTTTTGTACAAACTCACAACCACAGATTAAGACAGACTAATATAACAAAGCATACATTATACAAATATATACATTTTTCCACATGCATCTTCAACAAGTAAGAAGGAAACAGTGGCTTTATTTAAAACACAGTCATCTGTGTTTTTGTTAAACCACTGGTATTTAATGGTATTTAACAATATTTAAACAATGAGATATACACTGAAATATCAAGGTAATTACATTATTACAGTAAATCATGTCTAATCTGTTCTCCTGCCAATTGTAAGAGGTGAACAAGGTCTGCTTGCCATCATAACTGCCTTATAAAAATTAAAATATTAAATGCTTCAAACACCATTTATAGTGATATAGTGGTATGATAATACAACAATGTAGAAAACGAGCAGTTACTGTAATAAGATATGATCACCAACAAGTCGGCTTGCTTGTAAAAAGTTAATGTAGGTTTCTGATTTCCTATACTGTACTTTGTGACAGAATGTCTCCTACTTTCCCAGAAACCGATCTGTGCTGAAAAGAAAAAAATCATTCTGCACTGCTCAGGTAACACATTATGAAATTTAAAAAAAAATATTCCATACACAAAAGTGTTTTTCTAATGATTCACATTGTATCTTGCTGTGCAGACAGCAAAGAGAAATAAAACAATGACACTAGAAGATATCATACTTAGTGTTCACAAGTATGACCTGCACCTCTCCAGAACACATATCGATGCTGAGCACAACCCATTTCAGCCTTTTCACTGGGCACATTATTGTTGCTGCCAATAACAGGAGCAATCTGAAAGGTGAGCTGCAACTTTGCATCTGAGGGTGTTTTAGGCTGGATGAGTAAAGCTCTTCTGACAGACACTGGCACGTCTTGTCATGATGTATTGATTGTCCTTTTCCTTATTCTGTCTTCATCGTCTGTGTGACACTGGTTTACACTTCCTGGCCAGGTCATCTCTGTAAACGAATATCTGCTCTCTATTTGATTTATTAGATTAATTGAAGGATTAATACTACCAGAATATTTTATGTGCATACAATGCATTAAGCTTATAAAGCCTTGAAAACACAAAAAAAGACTCCTACAAAATCCTTCCAATCACCATGACCTGGCACAAACGAGAAAACAAAGGATAAGAAATAAGAATTGCAAGTGTGGTCAAAGGGAAGGAAACTAGTTACCTCTGAAGCAAGAGAAGTATTTTCAGCATCCTTCGTAAGCAATAGGAAGGAAATAATGACAGCAAAATGAAAGTATAGCCATGCAAGAAGATGAAGACTTCCTAACACATGCAAAACCAAAGATTATATAAGAAAGATGTGAAATGGGAAAGAGAAGCGATTACATTGTACATCCATCCATTTTCACTTCCGCTTTTCCTGGTGAGGGTCGCGTTGAAGCCGGAGACTACCCAGCAAGCTACGAGCGCAAGGCCAGTGTACACCCTGGACGGGGCGCCAGTCCATCGCAGGGCCAGTGCAAGCCAATCATACATGGGGACAATTTGGAGGCCACGGTAATGCCCTAGAGGGGAGATTTGCCCCGGACAAAGGGATAACTCCCCACTCTTCCCGAGAAATGCTCGGGGATCTTTAATGACCACTGAGAATCAGTACCTCGGTTTAACGTCTCATCTGAAATACGGGATTACTGTACATTGTACAGGAAACTGAAAATACCCAATCTGTGGATGGACAGCGTAAAACTATGCATAAAACAAAATATACTAAAAGGGTATTATTCCCCGTGTAAAGCTCATATATAAATATAGTAGTTATTATATGAAATAACATTACATTTCAATACAATTCGTTAGTATTTAGACAGTACACATCCAGGCTTTCTGAATCTTTATACAAAAATGCCACTAGTGTGCGAGTACACATTTACGACTTCGCTAAATTTCCATGTTTATGTTTCAAATACAAAGTTTAGAGCATTGACATGGTCACAATTATAAACAACATTTGTCGATCTAGTGTCATGGGGAATGTCTGTCTTGCCTAGGCTGAGTCATAACCATGAATCATATCACATGAATTTATCAACACAACAAAGACAAATGAGGTTTTAAGACTGTCACATCCAAATCGGTAACTTACAAAAAATATGACATAGCGTCTATGTCACAGTAAAGCGTGTGACTGCGAGGAAATCATTTTTACTGTAAAATATGTACTATTAAACATCCCGAAAGGACTGACGTCGGCAAAATAATTAATGCATTCTGTGCGATTTCACCAGACTAATTTCTGTTTATTTCTCCGAGGCCTGATCATTACCGCTTTTAATTAGATAAAACACGTCCTTTCTATCCAGTATGTCGAAAACACTTCGTAAATTTTAAATTGTCCGTCGCAGTTTTTAGTAAAACGGTTCGGGGTAGAGTTTATATTGAACAGCTGGCGCTAAACCACAAATCCAATACAGCAGGATTACGAAGACTGAAATAATACCTGATCGAACGGATTTTCCTCCAGTATTTTAGAGCACACATCAGCACAGAGCTGGAATTTACGTCTCCTAAAATAGCTCCATGCTAAAAATAACGGATCCATATTGATGATAGTTTTCTGTTACTCAAAAGTGTATTAAACTTAAATCATATTAGCATCTACACATTCCCAAAGAGTTCCAAGCGCGACTACAGTAAACAGATCACGGCAGTAGCGTCCCGTCACTCCCAGCAACGGAGCACGGGGTCCTAATCGACCATGGGGGTCCAGAAATATGCCTGATAGCAGGGATGCTACAAACCGAAACGCCCGCCCTTTACCAGAGAAATATTCACATGGACACCGTGTATTCTCTAATACCGAGTTTTTAAAATGTGCTCTGTCGATATTTCCTTTGCCTTGGCGAACATGGAAATATCATTTTTGAGGAGGGCCAGCGAAAAGCGTCTCTTTCTTCTCTCAGCAGAAGTTAAACCCTTAATCCTCTTTTTAAAATAAATTCGGGTTTATACGCGAATAATTGCGCTTGTGTGTTGTGACGTGTATGTTTGTCATTGTGGTTGTAATTCTTTACCTGTAACTTGCATTTATGATTTATATTCACCCTTTCTTGTAGCAAAAAGAAAATACTTGACACATTTAGGCTGTATTTGCCATATCAAACGCTTAAGAATCAGGATTGAGTTGTAACATTTTTCTGTATATAATAATGAAATTGCCCCGGTGCTGAATGCGTTTTGTAGTATGAGTCTCCTAAATTGAGAGGGGGAAGAGACACATTTATTCTATTCGGCGGGTTTAATGCATAATCATTGTGAAATGTTTTGGAAAAGTTCGTTATTGTATGTTGTCAGGGACTGCACAGAACTGCAAGTTGTGCAAGTCTACAGACTGGGTTCGGAGTCTCTAGCAAGTCTGGTGAGGGCAGTGATTTTACGATGCAGTCATATCTGTAACTAGTGTACAACAGAGACAGGGCGCCTTGCGTGTCGCTGATTAAAGCAGGATTTAAACGCACTCGTGTAAGTGGCTAAGCTTTCGAATAAGTTGCAATAACGCCGAAGACTACAGAAAATTGGAACTAGAGCTTATATATCCCGGCAGCGGGGGGTGTCCCATAAGGCACTCTTGGTATAGCCCATAGTTATTTTAGCCATACCACGGCGACCAGCGTATCAGCATTTACCTTTTCGCCAAATGTCGTTATTAAAAAGTTCACATGTCACCGAATTATCACCGCAGGAGGCAATTAGTCTAACACGACTGCGGCGGGGCGGGTAAATAGAGACAGACGTGTGGAAAACATCAGCAACACGTCCTTAGCAACAGCCGTTACTACGTGCCTGTGTGTGCCGCCTCCAGGTAACATTTGCTAGCACGAACGAGGGGCGTAAAATGCAACAACAGTAGCAACTGACATGGTTTATAGACACTGACTAATCGATTGCTAGTATCTAGGGGGGGGGATGAAGACATTTAGAGCATACGGCAGGGTTATATAATCTGGCTGTCGTTCCTAGCCTACATACAGAGACATCCACAGAAGGTACCATCCCTTTGGCATCAATTGAAAGGGTTCACAGCCTCCCGTCCGCTCCCTATTGGAGAAAGACGAAGACGAAGGGGGGGGCGTTAGGCCCCGCCTCTGATGGGCTGCTATTGGTCAGTCGACCTTCCCTTATTTGCCTCGCGGTTCTCTGGGGACTTGATTGGACAGTTCGTTAATCGGTCAGCGGTTAAGATGGATTTGTGGGCGGTGCTGGAAACTAATGCGAAAACCCCATGTTTATAGGATTTGACAGGAGCTGGAGTCTGCCTTGAGCTCAGCTGCTCACACAGGTTTGGAGTGGTCGGGGAGTGCGCCTGGGCTGTACTATTAGAGAAGTGTTTAGGTATTCTAAAGCACCCCCTACCCAAAATAAAAAAAAGATGCAGTGATGACAGTGTATTTGAAAATATAAACCGCACCTTAAACTGATTTAAATAGTGTTTTATTCCGGATTAAATGTCGTTTTATAAAGTGCAAAAGTGCAGGTGCACCAGCATCAGCAGGGAAGGGTCAGAGTAAGGACTTGAGAGTGTGTTAAATGAAAAAATAAGTTCTTGCGTCAGAGAGATTTAAAAAAAAAAAGAAATAATTCACCAGGACATGGGAGACAGAACAGCTCCAAATGGTCACCTCCGGCTGGAATGGGTCTACGGCTACCGAGGACACCAGTGCCGCAACAACCTGTACTACACGGCGGCGAAGGAAATTGTCTATTTCGTCGCCGGAGTGGGGGTAGTTTATAACACAAGGGAACACAAGCAAAAATTTTATTTGGGACACAACGATGACATAATCAGGTAAGCCTCGTTCGAGATTTTTTTTTTTAAAAAGAATTCTTATGCCTCTGCCGTGTATAACTGGAAAAGGAAAACAAAATACTGCCCGCAATCACTATCCTTCTTTTATTGAGATACACCGGGGAAAAGCAAGGTTGCCCACCTTTACTGTAACTACGTATGTAGGTGTTTGCGTTGTAAGCTAATCAGATACTTGATAATTATTTTTTTATCTCGTTTAGCTGGGGGGAAAGTAATAATTAATTCCGCAAATATAAAACAAAAACGCCGAGGGTTAATCTTAGACGGTATACAAATTCTTAGTTAACCTTCATGAAGTACAGAAGCCTTCCTTTGTGGAAAAAATATAATTAAATAAGGCCTTGCTCCCTGCGTCTGGATGTTAGTTGTCCGTGTTCGCTTCTGCCCAAAAGTACTGTACGTTCTTCAAAAGCCCACGTCTGTTCATTTTTAAGAAAGCTTTCTGTAGCAACTTCCTATCACTTTACCAAGACGACGTTATTGTGAAACTACAATAAACAGTTTTAATGCGATGACCGTTACAAACCTGTGTTCATCTAATCTCATCATCTGCGTTTGCTTTATTTAAATAAGCGTCGACACATGACTGCTTTTAGAATAACAGGCCGTTACAGTATCAGAAGGCAGATAAGGTATCACATTCGAAAAACATTTCACACTTGTTTTCTCCTCTATGTCTCTGATGGCTTTGCCGTGTTCTTCCGCTATGATGGCTTTATGGTGGTGTCTTGACGGTAATTTAGCAATGTGAACCTAGACATGATGTACAGTTAATGCTATACATTATTAACATGAGATGGAGATGGAGATGGATTGGGCAGATCTGCGAACACGGTTGCTGACATGAATATGTTCTCTTGCTCCCGGTACCGCAGGTAAAATGATCGTTTTCAAAGATCCGTGTTGTAACACACTGAGGACTGCTTCGCATATTTAAGGGGTCAGAGTCAAACTGCTCATCAGTCGGTAGTCGTTGTAGTTAAGAAGAGGGAGCGTGTTTTCTGGGACGCAAAGAATATGGTGTGTAATTTACTCAGAGTCCTTGAAAGTGCCCTGCACACCCTCTGTTTGTGTGGGTTCTGTGGTGGGTTTAATGTGGGGTTTGGGTGCGCGCTGTGTACGTGAAAGTGAGAGTGCCCGGCGCGCGAGTGTCACACAGAGGCCCGAGACCGGACTCTGAGCTGTAGACTGCCGCACGTGCGGCTCTGGAGGAGCGGGCGGGCGGGGGGGGCAGCGCGCTCGCGGTCAGCGCTGCCGGCGACAGCAGCACCAAACCGTGTCATCCAGATTCCCTGTGCCGTTCGCGTGCGCTTGTGTGCCCGTGCGCATGTTGTTCTCTTGCACGCTTTTTTTTAAAGTATAATGTGGTGCACGCTTGTGTAAATTCTGCAAGATCACCATGCAACTTGGCATTTGGAATTAGAGAAGTCTGTGCCCATTATCTTGGACGCAAGTCATTTCCATTGGATAGACATGGTGCTTGGCAGTCATTTTCAGGGCGGCCCCGTGAAAGAGTGGGGTTGATACTGTCATGTTGGACACAACTGCAATGCCACGTATTGAGTAGCAACCACTGCATGGCTGTGGTGAGCTTGGCTCCTCCTGTCCAGTGTTATTCCCACAGAAGATGACTAGGACACAGTCCTATAGCACACCCCGTCCTCCTGGGCTGGACTCCAATTTCAAATGTTTATTTTGTTTACCTCCGTAATTCTTGTTAAGACTTTAACAGGTCAAAGGATGTCCGTTTTATGGTACCAGAAAAAGCTGCAGCATCTTGGAAACTGGGAAGGATGCTCAGACAAATTTAATTTCTTGTAATCGCATTATTGGTTACATCGCCCATAATTCATTATATTTAACACAATCCCCTTGATTTATGAATGACTTAGGAATAATAAAGAGCTAATCTTGTTTTGCCTTTCCTATTTCTAAAAGAGTTAGGCCTAATTTATGGCTACTGTATGAAGGAACATGCCTTTCAATAACAACCATTTAATGTTGTTTTTCCATACAAAGACCAGAACTGCAGTAATAGGGAACAGATCAATTGCCATCCTGCCTTGAAAGATAAAACACAGCCCTTTTCAATGCTAGCAGCACTTCTGCAGGCTGTGGAAAACAGACTTGAAAAGGCAGAACAGTGTGATTAGTGAGGCCTGTCCAGCCTGGAGTTAATTGTGGTGCACAGTCCTGTAATTGTCTGTACTGCAAGATTAAAAGAAGGCCCAATAAATATGGAAATTGGGTTGAATGTATACAGTGTGAATCCAAAAAGGCCCTGTGTAATTGTGCATGTTGTGAGGTGTAATTTTGGGCTTTTTAAAAAAAAAAAAATCAGGATTTATTTTGGAAAATTAATATGTGACCCTCTTGGGATGGAAAGTAAGCAAGGAATGCTAATTAGTTTAATTAGTAAGTTAATTAGTAAGCAAGGAATGCTAATTGTACCAGACTGACTAGAAGTGCTTAACCAGAATACCTTTGTTTTTTCTACAATTCAGAATTGCAAGTCATTTTGTATCCTGCTGTGTACCCACACAGCCTGGGATCCGGTGTGTCTCCACATCTGGGCTCGCAGGATAATAATAATAATAATAATAATTCCTTACAATTATATAGTGCTTTTCTGGACACTCCACTCAAAGCGCTTTACAGGTAATGGGGACTCCCCTCCACCACCAATAATGTGCAGCCCCACCTGGATGATGCGACGGCAGCCAGAACGCTCACCACACATCAGCGATCAGTGGGGAGGAGAGCAGAGTAATGTAGCCAATTCATAGAGGGGGATTATTAGGAGGCCATGATTGGTAAGGGCCAATGGGATATTTGGCCAAGACGCCGGGGTTACACCCCTACACTTTTCGAGAAACGCCCTGGGATTTTTAATGACCACAGAGAGTCAGGACCTCGGTTTTACGTCTCATCCGAAGGACGGCGCCTGTTTACAGTATAGTATCCCTGTCACTATACTGGGGCATTAGGACCCACATGAGCTGCAGGGTGAGCGCCCCCTGCTGGCCCCACTAACCAGCAGCAACCTTAGTTTTTCCCAGGAGGTCTCCCATCCAGGTACTGACCAGGCTCACACCTGCTGAGCTTCAGTGGGCTGCCAGTTGTGAGTTGCAGGGTGATATGACTGCTGGCTACCGGTACCCATAAGGGGAGAAGGAGGACGTAAGGACAGGCTTCTCCACCTCACCTATCTGTCACTTTGTTCACTCATCTCCTGACACTGTAGGTTCTTCAGCAGTGTGTGAGGTTCAGTGCCCCCTGTAGGAGAGGGGCATGCATTACTGCTCCACTACTGTGCCACTGCTGGGGTGAACTGGCAGCACAGCACTGCTGCCACACAGCATTTCCGTCCTGGGTCAATTACAGCCTGGACTGCCTTCAGTACGGAGTTTGCACAATTCCCCCTTGTCTGCACCTCTCTCCATTTCCTCAGAGAGAAATCCTGTTTCCTCCCACAGCCTGAATAATCAGCATCTTTAAATTTTCCTCACTTGTGCACGTGCCCTGTGATGGACCAGTGTCCCATCCAGAGTCTAGTCCTGCCTCGTGCCGCGTGCCTGTCAGGTTAGGCTCCTGCCCAGTGATAAAGAGGTTTCTGAGAATGGAAGGATGGGCTCGTGAGAAATCCCAGTCACAATTCGGTAGTGAAGAGGACCCAGGCTTGAGGTTGTGATGTCTGGAATGTAGACTGAAACGTACGTTGGGAACAAACGAGCGTTAAGGAAAAAAAAAGTAATGTACATCTTTGCAAGTTATGAGAACATTTCCTAATTGTCACTAAAATAAAATCCCTGTTGCATCCACATTAGGCCACATGCAAACATGCCCAAGCTGATATCCACAGGCCTGTCTGTAACATGCATTATTGTACACTTGCCCTTTAACTATTTTGACAGCAAAATTCAGAGAAGGTCTTCCAGCTGAAGTCTGTGGCTCTTTCACAGAGACCTCTCACTGAGGTTTGGCGCCTGTTCTTACCATTGTGCTGGGAGATTCTAAATTGCTAAGCTTAAGCCTTGGCATGTGGCAGCCGGCTTCCCTCCTGTATTATTAATGTAGCGATGGGAGGATGTCACCTGGGTTTGCCTTATGGCCTGGACCCCTCTGTGCGAACACCACTGAGCTCTCGTTACACATTCGAAAACAATTCCTTGTGCTTATGAGCACAACACAGGGACCAGTATACTGCTCAAGTGACTCCTGATTCTGTTTTTGATTGCAGAGCTTTGGCATTTGTAGGTTTTGCGATGAGTGAAGCACATTTGTCTTCTTATTAGTAGAGTCACGCAAGTCAGGACTCTAATCTGACAGGTATCGTCTACCTAAATTTCTAGTCTACCCACAGTACAAATCTATTTTGTTCTATTTTATGTGGCCCTTGCAGCTTCTGTAACATGTCGCGTAAGTCAGATATCTATTTTTTCTGCTTGGTTCCTATAAAGTGAGGTGTCTCGCTAGGTAAACATGAGAGGTGAGATCATTATGAAAATGCAGATGAACATTACTCTCTACGGCAAGATGACAGGTAGTGCGTTTTTCTTTTCTACTACCCAGCAAGAATTTAGGGACATATGTCATGCGCACCTATCAAATTACGACATCAAGGGTGGATAATTTCTCTTTTATTCACATCTGTGCGTTTGAAAGAGGTGAGCGTGTGAGCTGCACAGGAACAAGCAGAGGTGAATTCCAAATAGAGTAGAAGAGAAAACTCTGCGCGCTGGCTGTGGAGCCTCTTCTGTGTGGAGAGAGAGCAGAAACAGGAGGCAGGGAACCAGGTTAGAGATAAAAGACAGAGAATTGGCAAAGGGACGTGTGATAATGGGGCTAAAGAAACAAAAACGTGTTGATTACACAAAGGGCTCTATGCTTAACATCCCAGCTGGCCAAGCAACACCACTTCTCCTTCAAAGTCATTTCTGGTACATCAGAACCACAGCTGTGTGGCTTTTCTGACCATCTAGGTACGCTTTACAACAGCGTTTTCTTAGTATTGCACACACAGTATCTACTGCACTAGGTATATTCTTTACTAAAAAAAATGAAGAAACGCTAGATCAGTGAGTGGTTTTCCTCCAGCTGAAAAAGCTTGTGTTTTGGAGAAAACAGTTTTGCATAGATCGCAGAACCTGATACCTGAACAGGCAGACATCCTTGCACTGCAGGCAAACAGGTGTGATGGCTATAGTGACTGTATAAGCTGGGAGGCAGCAGAGGCAGGAACTGGACTGAACCTGAGATTGTTCTCAGTGAAGCTGGTTCTGCACAAAATCATCAGGCTCTTACAGGCCGTGTATCTGTGAGAGCTGTGATCACCTTTAGGGCAGTTGTAGTTCAAACTGACCTGTTATTGGTTTGTTTTTGGTCTCATGATGATTCTATCCTTCAGTTTTTAAAGAGATTTCAAGAAGAGTATTTTTTTTTCTTTCTGAAGAATTTTGCATTTTACAATTCTTTTAAAAAATCAGGTGTTTCCAGTATTTAAATAACACCAATAAACAGCTTGAATAAGCAGATTACAGTTTTTGGCTAATCCCTCTGTATCTTCGAGTGAGATTTGGTCCACTCTGTTTTTAAATCAGTTTATATAAATCATCCATGTTGTGGTTGCCTTAATAATCAGTATGTGAATCACTTTTTTTACATTGCTTTGTAATTAGATTGTTACATCTGTTTTTTCCCCCCACAGCTTCTGAAATGAAAATTAAAGCCCAGCATTTGTAGAGCAGTCTCTCATTCTGTTCTCCAGATTTTATGTGAGAGATCACTTTGTTTTAACTCATGTGCGAAAGACAGGGCCTTCGGCACAGATACACTCAGGTAATTCATGCTGGTTTTCTGTGCTGATGGTTTCCAATTTAAAGAGACATGCCAGTATGGCGGTCAGGTCAGGTTATTGATGATGCTCAACGATCTACTTACACAATGGTATTGTCCATCCATTGTAGTGGCATCTTTTCATAGCTCTGTTTCAGTGTCTTTTGGACAACCTTTCATTGATTTACCTCTGTATATCTTAAGGTGGATTCAGAAAGGTGATCTTGGGAGGTAGTGAGGGTCTAGCGATATGATGCAGTGAACCCAGTGAAGGAATAAATAGGATATTCTTATGTTTTAAGTCATTATATTCTGTAGAAAGCAGGGAACTGGGAAAAGATGTTTGGGTAAGAGGGTGGTAGGTGTAATTTAAAAATATATCAATATTTGTCTTAAGTTAGCCATCTGTTTCAGCTTTCAGGCTGAAGTATTTTTGCACTTTCCAGACCCAGAATTACTTAATGGGTTAATCCAAGGTTACGTTATAAACTCACATCAGCATAAGAATTTATTTAAACATATACTGAACTTTTCTATAGAGATAAGTGTCTCGGGTTACCGTTTGTTCATTTTGTAAATGTGTTTGGTCAATTTGTTTTTGCTGCTATATATATATATTTATTTTTTGTTGGTCTACTTCTTGCAAACTATGAAAAAAAATCCACAGGCATGAATTGATCTTCTTTTCTCTGGCAGATTGTTATTTGCAACCCTGTGAAAGCTGTTGGCTGCCACCTGGGTTGTTATTCTTGAAATTGGACCACACGGTCTATACTGTATACGGACAGCTGGACTGAAATCAAGGGGCTGCGGATGCTGTTGTGTTAAAAAGGTCTTTTGTCAGGAAGGATATATATACATACAACAGTTAAAATACTATAACCTGAAGATACTGCAGATGTGCAATTACTGTATATGTGTACAAAAATAATCCTAGATCAGGATTTTCCCAGCACAAGAAGGTGAGCAAGTTGACATTACTGTCACGGACGTCCAAAGTGACAAACCGTGGGGAGCAGGAGAGCAGAAAAAGACCCATATGCGTAGGGGCGAGACGGGAAAAAGGCCCGGGCTCATTAGTGCAAAGAGTTCAGGAATGCCGTATAGAAACCTATGCCCTCAGGGAGCGGACGTGGGGCGCCCTGGTGCTAGGCGGGTCTCAGGACATCCGAACCTCAATGCTGAGCAAGGACAGAGTGCAAGACCCGGAAATATATAGCCCAAGGGAAAGAGAGGGACAGGAAGGACAGCAGACCGGAAACTAGGGACAGGACAGAGAAGGAGCGCCCTCTGGCTGCAGAGGGCGTGACAATTACATGCTCCAGTCTGTTGGATATTCAGCAACTTGAATGCAAAGTTTTGTGTCTTAGACTTTAAGGGGCTGTTTTCTGAACTACTAAACGGCATTTTTCTGTGCAAAAGCATGAGGAAAAGTGTGACATCAGGACAGCGAGGAAGCAAACAAGGTTGAGTTGGACGGTAGGAAGCCTGAAGAGGAGGAATGAGTAGGATTTCATTTACGGGGAGTCATGCACTGTGTTTAATTAAAGTGTGCTTCATTTTTCTACTATTACATCAGCTGTGTGCTCAAAGCTTTTTTTTTTACATTTTTGAGAGGAAGGGGGAGGGGGCTAGGCTTCATTTAGCCACAGGATCTAATCTGAGAAGCAAAACCCATCTCTCTCTCTCTGCAGCTCATTCTGTTTTATGATCCATTGCTGTGCCCATCTGTAAGCCATGTGTGCTCACACGCACTCATTTCTAATGTAATCCTTAATCCTTTGTGGCTCCTGATGCTCTTTATTCTAATAGTATCAATGAGGGTCTGCAGTGTGTCTGCATTACTTGCTGTTTCTGGGGATGCCTCAATATTCCAACACGGCACTGTCTGTTTGCATTACTTGTCCTCCCCCTGTCTCTTTAACAGCCTCCTTATCTCCTTTAAAACCTCAAATAATTTATTGAATGCTCAATTTTTTTTTATTAATTTGTCCACAACATTAATTAACAGCCTTGATCCTGCTGGACTGTGTTATGGAATGACTGCCACGTTTATTTTTTTTTACTGTTCTGGTACTCCAAATCAGATTGCTTGAGAAGATGTGAATTTAACAGATCACCTTTGCCGGGATCATCTTGTGAATCAGCAGTGTCTTGTAGGAATGATTTCTGAAGCCTGGTAAAACTCTGAAATTCCCATTCCCCTCAAGCCTAGTCTGCTACATGCTATCAAACATCGGTGTTATTTATAGAGGCATTTAATGGCATGGCATGCTTACAATTTGCTCAAAGCTAGAGCTTTCAGGACCTCTTTCATTATGTTCAATGTGGGAGCTGTGAAAACTAAACACTGAAACCATGAACACTGTGAAAAATGCTAGAAAACATGCCAAAGGAAATAAACGTTTCCACAGCTAGGTCATACACACCATCACAGCCTTTCCAGTCACCTGAACTAAACCCATGACACCTATGGGAATGGGTGGTCATCCCCAAAATTGTGATCACAGTGTGTGTGTCTCTCTACTTTGCAAAGAACACGGATTCAGGTTTTGGTGTGTTTTAAGAGCATGCAGTTGCTATGAATTATGGGAACGAATATTACTACATTTTTGCCGTTTCACAACCACCATCTCTAGAGAAGTTTTTAGAGTAAGTTGGCCTGCTGTTTGTAAATGAAATGATTGGAAAGAAAAGGAAAACTGCAAGTTGCAGAGAAGATTAAAATGCTTTTTGAAAAAGGAGGTTTTGGACAAAATTCCTTCCTCGGCTGTTTAGATCTATCTATATGTGCCCCAGTTTTATGAAAAGACTGTTACTATGGAGATCAATTCCCATCTGGTTTTGGACTTAAGAAAGAACGTCAAAACGTGCTTTTGGGTAAAGCAGTCCTCAGTGTCTACTCAAATTAGATGTGACCCATAATTGTTTGATGTGCGGGAGCTATCATTAGCTCTGGTGGGAGTATTTGTATTCTAGGTGTCCTGGGACTCTGAAGCTTTAGCAGCTTTGAAGATGAAATGGAAAAATGTATAGCATGTACAACAACAGACTAGTTCTCTTTTTGTATGATGTGCGTCATTGCTATGTTTTAAATATGCCAAAGCGTATTTGAGCAATATGGATCAAAACATCTTTATATTTTCATTTTGGTCATACGTGAAGTAAAAGCAGAACTAAAGGTTTTCGTACCTTCGTTCAGAATATTTCAGACCTCTTTTCACTGCTATTGGTACCACGTTCTTAACTTTTCATTAAACGTATCGCAAAACAGTTGCTAGGTGCCATAATAATCCATTTCCTTACGGGTATTCTCTAAAAAAAATATTACTCTAAAATAAAATCTGTATTAAATGCTTTGCCTAGTTTTCTCAGTCCTTAATATTTAAGAAAAGAAATAGTACATTGCTGTTGTAAAAGCCTTGTAATCTGTTGCCTATTGTAAAGGTTCTGTGTTTCATGCTTTAAAAATTTTAGCCGCAGGACCAAGTGTGGTGCCAGCTGGGACTGAGAACACAGAGAGCTCTTTTCCTGGATGAGACCTCAGTCCATTGCAGACCCATGGCGGTTGAGAAAAGCTCATCGTTATGTCTTTGGAGGTGGGCAGAAACCGGAGCACCCGGAGGAATCCCGGGCAGGCATTCCCAAAAAATGCAAACGCCACACAGAAGGCACCTCAATCCACAATCGTACCCGGGACCCAGGAGCTGTGAGGCACCAGTGCTACCCAACACAGTACCAGTCCGCCTTGGAACCTAAAAGGATCTCCTTTATACATTAACGATCCTGCTGTTTTTACTCATGTTTCTCCTCAAGTATCTTAAAAAAGGAGAAGTGCTCTCTTTTGTTTCCTAAACACGCAATTACTTATCCTGGCTAATTGCTCACAACGTCTTGGTGGTGTTTCATTTCTGCAGTGCTCCGGTGCAGGATGACAGCGAACCTGCTGCCTTATCTATGAGTGGATTAGAGGTGCTTTATAGAAGCCAAGGGGGATAGAAATTGACTTTTAGAAATGTGCTAATCCTCCTCCTTCTTTATAATCCCCGGCAAGAGCAAGCAAGGTGAATACTGCTTTAGTGGGGATCAAGCCTGGCTTGCAGACTCTCCGTGGCTCGATTGAGGATTTGCTGTTGGTGGTGAGTGACTTCAGGGGCCTCCTCATGCAAAACTGGTTCCCTGCCACCCTGTGCAAACACAGGCACAGCAGCCAAGGAGTCACTGTAGACGAAGGGGCAGGCCCATGTAGCGGGACTGGAAAAAAATCTGTTGATTTTTATGGGTGTGGTGTAGAGGCCGAGCTTGCCTGAAAAAAACAAGGACAGAATATATTTGCTTATTTAGCTTTTTGATGGAACTGTCATTTTCTGTCATCTAAGACTAGAATTGAGACTTATTGTAACGCACAGCAGATGGGAGAGCTTCTCATCCCACAAACTGATGCTTAGTCAAAGTACAGTAAGACAATTAAACATTTGCTGTTCACAATAAATAAACACATGAGCAAATCAATTAACCAAGTGTTTTGTTTTTACACTGGGTGGAAAACTATTCCCTAATCATAAATACAGTAAGCGTCTGCATTCCTCACACATGCTGGACTTTGTTTCGTTTCATTTTTCTATTAGTTCTTCCATTTTAACCCCATACTTGTTTGCAGCAGCTGCACTGGGAGACAGTGGATGTTTCCCTTGGCTGTGTGCGGGAGTTCCTCTGTGGACCACCCTCTGCCACAAGACCGAACGCGATTCCACTGTCAATATTTAGACTCGAATACGAGTCGAGCAGATTTGATTGTATTTACTTTTTGACCGTGGCAAAGAGTTGCTTCTGGTTGAACACATGAATCTCTGAAAAGCACGTCATGTTAGCAGTTTAATCGAGACGCTGGGGCTGTCAGTAAGGTCCATTTAGTGCTTACTACAAATGAACCTGCGTGCTGGTGATGACAGTACCATGCACTGTGGTTGAGTGAAGTTAATTGTTTTTTGTTGTAGTCTTGATTTTGATGCAAGAAAACCTGAGTGCAGTGCATTCCTGTGATGTAGCCATGACCAATCTCCATTTTCCTTTTGAAGAAAGCCTTTTTCTCTGCAATATGATAACTTGGGTCGTGATGGGAACGTACCCCTACTGCTGTTCAGTTGAGTGTCAGAACTTGCAAAGAGGCAGTAGGGAGCAGTCCAGGAGGATTTCTTTAATTTGTTTAAAAGGATTACCTACTGTCATTAGCTCATAAATGTGCCACTGAAGCTGTTATATTATTGCGCCTAAAGGACTGCGAGGGGACAGCATTTGTTCTATTAAAACTGCAGACAAAAGATGCACTTGGTGGTCTGCTGTAAAAGGTTTAAAAAAGGAGGTCCCAATATTTTAGGAGCATGTGGTAATTCTAAATTATTTATAACTAAATGTGAGAATAGGCTTGATTTCAATAAACAGTCATGGTTTCAATAGATTTAGCTCATGTTGCTGCAGGCAGGGTATCATTTTGTCACAGTAGATAAAGGGTTATTGAAAGGGCAGTGGCTAGGTGGAGTTACCCTTTAGGTAAATAATTAAGCAATTTCATCTTCTTTGTGTCTTTCCAGTCTACTTTTTAGACTTGCTCTCCACCCCTTTATTTTTTTGTCATGTATTATTAAGCGGAGGTTCACTTTTTACTTCACTTTGACATTTTTAAGGAATTTATAATCAGTTATTTTTGATCTGGCCCTCCCGACTGGGGTAGGTATGTTGTGATTCCTCAGTGGCAGTCACGATTCCTGGACATGTCACATGGCGGGGGGAATGAGGAAGTGTAGGGACACTCCCCTGACCACGCCCACCCCCAAGCTCCTCCCATTTACCACGTGACAGACAGCACAGCCCCCTGCTGGAGGTTCTGCACCAACTGGAGGAGGAGCCAGCAACCGGGATGTGGCTGCTAGCTATGGGACCCTCTTCTCTGACTTTGAGTAACAGCCATTGGTGAGGATACTCTGAATCCTGCAGGGAACTGTTTGCTATTTAATCTGGTTTTTGCTGGGTTTTTTTTTTGTCTTGGCAAGAAATTCTTTTCTCATGAGGGCTGAGCCCAGTGTGGTGAAGAAAACGAATCTGGGACTCTAGTGCTCTTTCCCGAGCATGTGGATCAGTGAAGGGATCTCGGGAAGAAACAGTATGTCTTCCACCTTGTTACAGGTTGATGCTGTCTTCCCATTTCCTGCAACAGGGTTCTTTATAGTAAACAGGTGTGCTGTTTCTACATTGTGCAAAGCTCACAGCTGCTCTGAGGTTTTTTTTTGGAAGAGCTTCACTTGTAATTGTTTGGGAGCGATCTTTTTTTCAGTGACTGTCTTCAAACAGAATTCAGCTTGCTTCCCTAACCCAGGAAGGGTTAACCCACACCGTGCTCTCAGAGAGGTCTTGACAACAGCTGGCGGCTGACAGAAGCAAGCATATGCCCAAAATTAAGATCTGTCAAAACGCATACGAGAGGTTTAAGGAAACAGTAGTATCAAATCTTCGAAAAAGGGTTTGTGAAAATGTGCAGACCAGCCTTGTACTCTGTTTTTGCTGTGTTGGTTTCGAAGATGGTGCACTAAGGCCGTTCATTTCTGCAAACTGCATGGTGTCAGAGAGATGGAGGGGTTCAGCATCGCAGCTCAGGTATTCTTTGATCTTCTGAGTCAATGAAAGGCAGACGACAAGAAAAAAAGAAGTTCTTGAATTTCTTTATGTTCAAGGAAACACATTTGTCTACTGGGAATAACCTTTTTTTATACAGTGAGCACAAAGCCCCAGCAGAAGTGTAATGTGAGATGAAAGCAAGCGAAGAAGACATCTAAAATGTTTTTACTTATTTATATGATTCACGTATTTGCACAGCTTAACCATTTTTTTTTCAGGGAGATGGAATACATCTGAAGAGTGCGAGTTCAGTCTTCATTCTCTCCCCGTTAGTTTTTATTTTGCTCTGTTGCCTTAATCTTTTGTGTTACACACAGGTTTGGAGTCACATTGTAGAACATATTTCATTTCCTAATTAAAATGAGTAGAAGGGGATGATCACAGGATGATGGCTCTCTAGTATGTGCTGTGTGGTGTTTCTGAACAGGGCTAGCTGTTTCCTGTAATCTGCAGATACACTGAGAGAGAATCTGCTGGACCAGTCTTTTACGGATAGGGCCTCCCCTTGTTGTTGGGTTACTAGGAACCACCCTTTGATTACACAACAAAACTACCCGGCGGACAGCTGTGAGGTTCCTCTCATTATGCTTTTAAGTATAAATGAAGTTTGGCCCCTGTAATGACCAGTTTTGTGTGGCGAGGCAGAAATGTCTTGTGGTTCAGCATGGAAATAAATTGGATTGCAGAAGCATCTCCGCCATTCCTGCGCACTTTTAGAACATTCTTTGGTCACTAAACTAGTAAAGGTGAATTAAAAATGTCTTTCTAGTTTTCTGCATGGAATCACCCTTTATACCTTTGCAGCCAACACATGGCTGACCCCACACAAACGTCTTGAGTCACAGCCTCATGGGTCAGCAGGACATAGTACATTAGTGAGCCTCTTATTTTCCTTTCATTGCCACTGAAGATAAGGTGCTGGTTTTCCCAGAATGCATACAGTACTTGATGAAAGAGCTTTTCCCTCATATTAAAATGTTATCTCACTTGTTGTAGACTACTGAGAGAAACACACCAGTATAAAAGCCACCCAGTGTTTTGAATTCACAATCAAGGTCATTTCATTGAAATTTGCGTTAGTCAGAGTATCTGTAGTTTCTTTCCACCCCTGTGGTCATAATGATATTACTGAAGATTTGCCGCCTGGAAATTCTCCTTACAACCAAACGGTCAGCCTGTCCTCCTGTTCTCCTGTCATGGTGTGCTTGCAATCAGCAATTTGTCTGACACAACACCTGATTATGGAACCTAAAGTTTATGCTGCAGTGCCTTCAACACTCTTGTCATATTTCCACGCAAGAAGACAAACAAATAGAAATAATTCTTGAAGATATTGAATTATGTACTCTTATTATTTCACAGAGGGGATGCTCTCTTCCACTGCTTGCTAATTATGTTGGCTGACCATGGATTCTCAGGCAATGTGCACAGTTGACTGACCAATGCAGGCGTTATACAGAAGTCATTATACAACCGAAATCAAGAAAAAGTTATAAGCTTGGTCGCGGTAAAAACAAACTCTGGTCATCTCTGCAGTCATTCATCAGTCATCAACACGTGAAAAACTTGCCATGATCCAGTTTCACAGATACAGTAAGTAAGCAGACCAACTACATTTTGAGCCATTGTAGGACCTAGTGCATGAAGCAGATTTGTCCAGCTTAATACTTGATATTCCACTTATTAAGTGTTTTGATTTTCTGCTGTTAAAGTAAAAGGGAGGAAGGTTGTTAATAGTGCCTGAACAGGCCAGAGCTGCTTCAGGTCACAGGCATCCTTACTGCTGCCGAGAGGACCAGGTTAAGCTTTACAAGCCAGAGCCTTCAATTTCGTTTTGTGACTTTTAAAATAACTGATTTATTCTGTGCCAGTGAAGCCCCCTTACAGAATCACCTAGAGGTCCCGCCTGGGTGCCGTGCAAGATGCTGTAAAGGTGTACAGAGCTCACTGTTTGCAGCCCTGATGTGTCAGGATATTTTAAAGGGCACCTTCAGATATGTATCTCTCCATACATTTGCAGTTCCTGCAACTGAGACGTGACTCTCGTCAGCTATAGATAATGGCACATGTACAGTACATGCTGTCAATTGTGTGTATTTATAGCTAACTTTGGGGGTGGGGGGAAAGTACTGTAAAACAAAATGCATTCAGTCTTATATGTACCAAAAAATGTTAAGATGTTGGTGAAAGTCAAGGACATTTATGCTAAACGTCCTACAGACCAAGATGGCAGGAGAGTTAACCTGCTGCTTGTTACCTTTAGGAGAGCTGGAAACTCCCTGCTGGACTGCAGCCCTTGAGGACCACAGTTGTGTACAGGGAAATGCACTGGGAATTGGGAATGGGAATTGTGTATGAGACTCATTTCCTCAGGGTCTGCTTGAGCTATTGAGAGCAAATGGAACTGACCCCCTGACCCACACTGGTCTCACTGTGAGTCGTGTCCTGGGAATTTCTCCATGACCAGGAGGCTGTGTTTCCAACACTTACGATCAGTTTCCAGGCATATCCAAGGCCAAGGACTTTAAAAATTCCTCTCCTGTTTTATGTGGTTTATTTTTTTGCTGGTGTTACCTGTTCCGCTGTTTGAGGAAGAGACCTGTTATTAGTACCTGTTCGTTAAGGAGCATGAGTAAATATGGCAGCTCTGTGGCACTGATACTGAATTTCCGTCTCTGCCTTTAATGACTGGCCTTCACGCAGGAAACCCATCAACACTCATCTTCAGATTGAGTTTCACATATTAATTCTTGAAACCTGGCCTACTCATCAAAGACCATCTTAGATTAAGGAGGGCAGCATGGTCGTCTGGCAGTGGGCTCTGGTACCTCAAGGCTCTTGGGTCCTGGGTTTGATTCTGGGCTGGGACGGCTTCTTTGTGGAGTTTACTAATCCACGCTGTCTGTGTTTGATCAGTTGTTCTAAAATGTTCCTGTACTTTTGGGATAATCTCTGGGTTTGCCACAGGACTCACCAGGAAAAGAGGCTTTTTGATGACAGATGAGTGGATGAATTTTAATAAAGCAATGGTTATAAAAACAAAGTGCCATTGGAAGTACTTTACTTATCCAAACATAGCACATCTAATACCTTAGAAGCACTACTGGTATACAGGACAAACTACCACCTAATACAGTACATCTTTGCGAAATGAAAAACGTTATGAGAATATTCTTACAAAGAATCATCATTTTCATAGCCCAGCTATTTCTGTAAATTCTGAAAAAAACAGTAGGTGTCCATAAGACATTGAAGGAAATGGGAAATACTATTCTACTGGCTTGGTAAGATAACTATATGGTCTGTTGTTAGTCACACCCAAAGGGATAATAAGATGAAAGCTCTGTTACCTTAAGTTCAAAGCATCAATCTTTGTGCACGAGTTAAGACATATGCTAATGAACTGTGAGGTGGATCACCTTTGCCCTGCCTTCACCTTTTCTGTTTCTTTAGTTCAACCACACTGATTCCTCAGAGCACAAAAGCACAGTACAGACTGCTGATGGATTCCACCTGAGAGCTGCACTGAGCAGGAATCTCACGATGTGAATGCAGCTGGCATTCAGCACTTGGAAGAATATCCTTGTTCTGCCTCATCAATATACAGTACAGGCTGACTTATTCCTGTTGAGATTAATTCCATGTTCTGTGATGCCTTTATCCTGTAACTTTAGAAAAGGGCATTTGTTACATTAGGATTCCATAAGTGCTCTATCTTAAGTTATTTTTCCCAGAAATATTAGTTGCATGGCCTGTGTTTTTTTTTGAGAGGCATGCCTAGAAATTGGATGAAAAGACTCTACCTCTTTTGCAAGGCTGAATTAACTCCATCCATTATGTAAAAAAGCCAGACACTTCAGACCAGTGGCCAGTCAAAATTTACCTTGATTCAGCATATGGCTTTTATAAATATTAAAGTAGTGGTGTCTATTACAGCTGCCTATAATACATGGTACATGTGTTACATGTGACTGAATGGCCATTTTAATGTTGAATATAAATGCATTTGCAGGTGGAATAAGTCAATTGTTTGCAATGAAACATGGTAAGTGTTAGCGGACACAGAGGTGACTTGTCTGGCAGGCAGGTGCATGGTGCTTGTTTGTTTTTGTCCCCTGACGTACAGTGTGTCAGAGATTCCAGAGACGCTACAGTGCAGCAGTGAGTCTATAGTGGGGGAACTGTTTGTTTGTGACTCAGTGCTGGATATTCAGAAGAAGTAAAGGTTTTGCCTGATGTTGTTTACCGAGGGGCAGATTTTGTGTGTACCAGCTCAGATGACATTAATTTTACCCAGGAGGGTCAGACTGCATCTGTCCCATCTGTCCAGAATTTCCCCCTTTTTTTCGTAAAGGTTTCGAATTAATCCTTATTGCGCTCTGCACCCGTACAGAAAATGAAAACGTAGCTGTAGAGGTTGGGGGACAGCTGCAGGGATAGCTGTCAGTTCTGTCATTTGAAAAACTGGGAGAACAACAGCAGCACACAAGTCCTGGGTTTTCTGATATCACTATTCCTTACCTCATACCTTATGTTCTCTGGGTGTAATTCCCGAGGCTGTAATTAAAGACTTCTTTGCAGCTAATATGCCCACAGTGTAAGGGAGAAGTGAGACTTGCACATTAGGCCACAAAGCTTGGAAAGGATAGTTTTTTTTTAAATAGCGCAGAAACATTTCCAGCTAGAAATGTCACTGAGAGACCTTTCTGCTTTTTGAAGGAGAGATTCAGGTCCCATTGCTCTGGGGGTTCCTGTCAGCACAGGAAGAAAGGATGGGTTTAGTACTGCTGTGAAGAATGCAGTTCACAGCAAGCAGCTGAGCTGTTGAGAGAAAAAGATATTACTTTTATTGTTGTCTATTTTGAGATGTTTGTTCCTTTGATTTGATTGCCTTTAGTTTTTCCTGTCTAGGATAGAAGACCTAGGGGGCTTTCTAACCAGGTGAAGAGCCTGGTTTGAAGTGGAAACACAAGTTTAGTTGCTCATTTGCTTAAGCAAATAAGAGCAACAATTTAACAGAGCTCAGGAACAAAACACAACCCACTGAGCCTCCAGGAATTGGGTATTAGACCCCTGCTGGAACTATGTTTTAGACTCCCATCTTAATGAAAACTAGGATCTTGTACTTGAAATACATAGAACAGGGATTGTTGTTAGGGTACTTTTGTAAAAATTTTTTGTAGCGGAATGTTCCATTTGGCAACGACCTTTTTCATGCAAAGTTACAAACATTACATTTCTTTCTGCCATTATGGTCACAGGATGTCTTCTCTGAAAAAAAACATTCACTGGAAGACATGCAATAGTTCTCAACTGATTGTAGTGAAGTTGACATTGAGCTGGTTTTCATCTATATGATAATCTGGATCATTTTGCTATTACATTATTTTAGAATGATATTTAAATGATCTCCAATCCGTTGGACAGATGTTTGAAGTACCCAACCGGTAGCATGTTTTATAAAACACCAGTTGTGTGATTTGTACCTTCCTGCTCACAGCCACAATCTCTACGACCTCACACAGAGGAGGGAGTGTAAGCAGACTGCTCGGCCAGCCCCAGCCTCAGAGCGCCCCCCCTTTTGAAAAGTCACAGAGCCCCATACTGGAGAATTGAGGAGGAATGTGTTCTTCCCCCCACGGTACTGCAGGGGGTGTTGTGTCACTGAGAGCCCAGATAGGTCTGGCTGACTAATACCACCCTGCCTTTGACATGGCTTGGGGAATCCCCATCACAGACAGTGAGATGACCCAGGCTTGAGCTCACAATTATAGAACTCAACCTTTACCCATTGAGCACCTCAGGGGGTCCTGCAATTATCCAGTTCATTTGTACAACTTGTTTTCCAGTACTGTAGTTAGAAGGTAACACACCTGAAGGTGACACACCTGAAGAAGGCTCCACGGCCGAAACGTTGTGTTTTCTTTTTTTCTCTTTTCAGCATGGAATAAACCTATTACTTATTCCTTTGCAGCCTATGCATGCTGACGCAGCTACCCACCTGAACTATAGTTAGAAGTACCTGTTCAGGGCAATCAAGAATTTGGCACCAACCCTAAAAGTGCTCAGCAGTGGAAAAGCAAAGGCTTAAATGGACTGTGAATCTCAAACCTGAGCTCAGCCATCCTTCCGGCTGTAGGCTGGTTATCAGACTTAAAATTTGGAGAAGGCTTTGGCTGTGCCTCTCCTAGACACCTTAATCTGAAACAGCTGAGGAGAAGCCTTTGTTCTGATTTGACATTGTAAGGTCAGGCGTCCTCACAGGCCCCAGATATGTGCTGTTACCTGACAGCACTGTGTCCAGACACCTGGGAAATGAAACGATAACACAGAATCAGCTGTATTTGTGGAAGAGACAAAGATTCCCCTATAAATCCTCTTTTGCATAGATTACATTTGGAAAGGTATTTATGCACTAATGTGTTGTACAGAATGGTATTTTTTTAACTGATCAGTATAAAATTAAAAATATTTTATGCAATATTTGGCTTTAATAATTAAAGCCTGCTTAGAGCAGTTTAGTATTGTGTGGTGTTGCTGCCTTTTCAGTAAAAAAAAAGGTTTATACATGGATCATACTTCCTGTTCGGTTATGAAATGGGACCTTTTAACTTCAGACTTAAACAAGCAATGACTTTATTAAACATTTTTTGCCCTTTGTAATTGTTGGCTTGAATGGAAATACTGTGATTTTTCTACAGTGATTATTATTATTATTATATATTTAATAATTATTTATTATTTAAGATGGATCATTTTTATTAGGCATAAGGGCTATAATATCTGATGTATTAATTTACTCACTGTGAGTTAACGAATGTCAAAAGCTGGAAGAGCATGTAAGATGGAGATTCTCTTGATGCTGTACAGAACCAATACATTATCATAAATGTCAGTGTCCCTCAGCAGTTAGCAGTGAAATGCAGCGTCTGCTGTATGAGCAGGGTGTTTTAAGTAGATTGGCATTCTGGGCTGCACAGCGATGTGGCAGTCAGCACTGCAACATTACAGCTCTGGAGTTCTGGGTCTGACTCCAGTCTGGTGCATCTACGAGGGGATTTCATGGTGATCATGCCTGCATGTTTTTTTTCCAGGTGCTGCGCTTCCTGTATAATTTGGCTAAGTTGGTTTATAAGGCACAAGTAAAGGTTTATTCCAGGCTGAAAGGAGAAGAACAGAAACACGTTTCAGCTGTGGGGCCTTCTTCAGGTGTTTTGGAGTTCTGCTTTCTGGTTTGGGTCAGGACTGCACGCCGTAGTGAATACATGAAGAAGTCTCACACTTGACGCCTGAAGAGGGCTACACAGCTGAAACCTTATTGTTCTCTTTTCAGCCTGGAATAAACCTTTACTTGTTCCTTTGCAGCCTGCACATTCTGACACAGCTCCCTACTTGAACCAGGTTGGTTTATGTCGCTAAATTGCCCTGCAATACTGGCATGCCATCCAGGGTCTGGTCTCCCTTGTGCCCTCTGCTTCCAGGGCCAGTTCTGGGATTCCACACGGGGCATTCAGATCATGGATAGATCAATATATTGGCTTTGGGTGTGTCCAATGTTAAGTGGTGAATTCAAACTAGAAATGAAAGTTCAGGAGATTCCAAATAAAGATCAAGTTGCTGCAATGTTGTGACCCAAAAAAAAATATCAGTTTTATATTCTGTGTCTAAAAATATCGGCAACGTTTTTGATGCATTCATTTCATTCCGGGAAGAATGAGACTGTGATAAGAGTTTTTCTTCTCCAGGCCCATTGCATACAGCATGTATTGCCAGCAGCAGCAGGAAAAGATAAGGTTAAAACTGTGAATTAATTTTAAATCCAGGCTCACCACAACTGAACTTCAGCCTTATCGTCCAGCTAATAACCCTCTCTGTCTTTTGAGATCACAGTGCCTCAGAACAGTGGAGTAGCACTATCAGGGGACGTTCAATTTAGAAAGTTATCTTAATGTGGACTAAACAGCCATCATGCCATCAAGATAAAATACAAATATTCACTAATGCATGCAGTCCTGACGCAACCCAGAAAGCAGAATCCTTTCAGTATTTTATACCATTCTTGCTGGCTGCAGCCTACGAGCTGAATAAACATTGAAAGAGATTACAGCTTCTATTATGTACTTGCCAAAACAGTTCTTTTGATTATAACGGAGGGAGCTCTACTGCAGCATTAAATGTATAAAAGGACAAGGCAGGAAGACAAATTGCTTGCTGAAGCGTTCTGCCTCGCTCAGAATGAGCTGCACACAAAGGGCAGTAATATTGTGCATTAGATGCATCAAACGCTGCACTGTACTAAATCAGTGAGGTGGCTTAGACCACCTAGACATGGGTTTGCTGGGCTTGGCCCTGGCTGAGCCAAGAAAGGTAGCAGCGGAGCTGTCACGGCCAGATGAGAAATCATCTGGTTTATCAGTGGGCTTGGGCTCATTTCGCAAAGGTAAAGAACAAAGCAACCACAGAAGGGTTTGCCTTGGCATTAATGGGTCAATGTTTTGGGCAGAATTTACTCACCAGAGCTGTGGGAAGCACAGGGACATCCAGCAACCCCCAGTGAATTCCCCACTGTCTTTTCTTCATGTTGTTACCTCATCCACAGCGCCCTCAAGACAAGTGGCTCTCTCCAGCAGGATAAAGAGCAAGCATTATGTAACTTCTGACGGCTGTGAATATGTTGTGCTTGTGGATTGCATACTGAATAATTCAAGGATGAAGATGTTTGAGTAATGACATCCAACATTTGTTGTGACATCTGAGGATGAAAGCACTGCACCCATGTCACGCAGGCTTCCCTGAAGTGGTCTTGTCCACTTAAATTAAAATTAGTGAGGGTCACGAAAGCACAGAATTAACCAGTCTTCTGGTCATCTATGACCTGTAACAATGGGAGTCTCACACACCTAAGTCCTGTCGACTTTTCATGACTGTCATCAAATGATGGTGGTTGAGTGGTATAGTGCTCCCTGCAGCTGCCCAGACTAGACAGAGCTGAGACCGCAAACTCGCTGTAACAGGCCTGCAGTCGTGTTCATCTTGCAACTTTAATGGGTCCTAACGTGTCTAATTGTGAATCAGAAACAGATCAGTGATGATGGTTTTATGACAAATTTCCACAGTAGTGGCCAATAAAGTATCTATCATGTTATTTACTGCAAATGAAAAGCTTGCCGTGGTTTACCAAACAAAAAAAAGCTTCTGATAGAAGTCGTGGAAGACTACGTCGTGCAGGGCGAATCATTGAAAAGATGTATGTGTCCTGTAAGTGTTCTGTAGTTGAGCAACCCAGTTTTCTCTAAGCCATCGGGACCTTTCTTTATGCTGCATTTGCTGACAGTAAGTGCAGAGCATCTGGGTTTCCATGGGGTGGACACAGCTATGGGGCTCGCTAAATTGCAGCAAGCCAGGCACTCTCCAGTCACTTCCTATCAAACACCCAAGAGTAGTCTGCCAAATGTGTACTGTATCGTCATGACCGTGGTCAGTCAGTGCTAGCAATCTGCAGCCTTGGCTGTTCTATCCCATTTCACTCTCTTTGTTCCTGCCGAATCTTAAAAACTGAAGCGATTGCCAGCAGTATGGTCACTTTGGTCAGTATGGTCATCGAATGCGATCCATCTCTTGATCTAGTGACCAATCCAAAGCAGAGGGCTTTAATCTGATGAGGCACCCGGGAGCCTGTGCAATTCATGTTGATATTGGTTGCTTTGATATTCCTTGTTCTATGTACTCTTAAGCTTGTTTTTGTCCCATGGTGTTTGAAAGGTATGACAAAGTACTCTCTGCAGACATTCGAATGGTGTTTTGTGTGGGAGAGGCTGGGATGTTAATAGAAGTGTCATCACTACCATACATCAGTAATACACAACTGTCAGATCATTTTTTCACTTGTAATTCGTAAAAGTGATTGAACATGTTTAGCTTGTATAAGAACAGTAAGCTCAAATATAGCCTGACTGTGACTCCTGGAAAAATGGTTTTAGAAAAAAAAAAACATAAATCCTAAGCTTCTTCTGTTAAAGATGACCCTTTTCGCAAGAAATTCATTTCAACCTGGTCTTTGACAAGCACTTCAAAAAGCACTCCAATTAAAACTGCACCTAATCATTTATGCTGTTAGTTCTGGAGGCTTAGTGTCACCACTTGCAGTAGACTCAGAGCTTAATTTATGACATGTTAATTTATCTCTATGATTTGTGAAATAATTCAAAAAAATTACTACTAATGTGATTGAAAAATGTTGTAGCATGATAGCTGGTCTTGAAGTCTCTTAGGTGAATTGGGGTGTAAGATAATGGAAATATTTTAACAAGGAACATTTAAAGTGTTTTCACTTTGTGCAATATTGCTTTCATATGTGAGGCATGATGCCAGGCTCCAGCATATTTTCCATGGTATCTATGGTACATTTTTAATAACATAATCCTAAGGAAGAAAACTGCACAATGTTAGGGTTGAGACTGCATCATTAAATGCAGCAGTTACTTTTGCTATCTAACTAAGCCTTTCTTTGTGAATAATCCACATTTACTGTAAAGATCAGGATTTAAATCTTCTAAACGTTTATACCTTGGTAAAACAGAGTGAATTGTATGAGAGCACAGTAAAAGCATGGTGAAAACAATGCAAAGCGCACATAACCATGAGCTTTCCATATGACACAGCTATGAGAAACCATGGATTGCAAGCGTAGGAAAACAAAGGAAAGTCAGCACAAATATTGAGCATGTTCATTGTGGTAGACTTTCAGAAGGAAGAGGCTGTGGTTCCCATTTTCTGTAACAAAAAAAAAACACACGCCTTCACCTTGTGAATTTGCATCGTAGGCTAGAGGAGAGGATCCAGTCCTGCTCCGGGAGGCTCACACACCTGCGGCTTTTCATTCCAGCTGAGATGAATTACCTAATTGCAGCCTTAATTGGACCGACAAGTTCCTAGATTGATGTTTGTGCAAGTTCTAAAAATATAAATAGTTCCATTTTAATGTGAGTTTAAATACAGCTAGCTAAAGATTCTGATTGTTTTTTTCTTCAGTTGTATCTGCTGTTTTCTGCTTCATTACTTCCTTAATCATGTTCAGAATGACAAAGTTAATGTGGGGCTAACAGCCTTATGAGTGTCTGAGTCCTGTCCTGTCTCACTGGTGATCTCGTTGGTGCGATTTAAATCGAAGCTCTTTTAACGACCCCACCAAGTGAAAAGTAAAAATCCTGGAGCCCTTTGGCTAGAAAATGTCTCCGTCAGACACTGGGCTTCTAATTCCTGGTTGCTGAGTGAGTTGAGGCCTTGTCCTTAATTTTTTTTAAATCCCCTTAATTTTTTTCTGCTGTTTATTAGCGGTAGTTTCCCCGATCGTTTTTTTTTTTTTAAACCTAACTATGTAAAATTTGGTGTTCAATGTTCCTAGTAAGGACCGAAGAATGTTGCCTGAGAAGTTTAGTGCTCATTGACTGTGATTCCATTTCTCCTGAGCTGCAGAGCTGCAGAGCTGACAGAGTCATTTGCAAGCACCTTTCTGTATTGATGTCCAGAATGTTTATTGCATTTGTTTTCTATACAGTTTAGCTCTGCATCCTGAACGAGTGCTGGTGGCGACTGGACAGGTGGGAAAGGAGCCATATATCTGTGTGTGGGACTCCTACACCGTGCAGACGGTCTCCATTTTAAAGGACATCCACACGCATGGGATTGCGTGCCTGGCCTTTGACCTGGAGGGACAGGTAGGGATTCCCCGAGGAAGCGTGCCTTCCATCTCAACTGAGGTCTCCGTTACCTTTTCCGCATTGCTTTGTGTTTGCATTGTTTGGCTGCTCGGGTTAGACTGCAAAAAGCGTTCGCAATAAGTACTTGATAAGAGCTGAATGATGAAAACATAAGAGTTTGTCCACCAGGTTGACTTTGTCCAAGAATGCCCTATCAAGCTATAGACTGTTGTATCGGATATACAGTAATCTATGCTGATTTGCTGGAAACACGGTGCAAATCAACAGTTACTATTTGATTAACATTTGCTTTCTGTGTGGTTTATCTATTCTGTATTTTATTGCGTCTTGGGAGAGTTGTATATTACTTCAGTTTTACCGATATGTCACCTTAACAAATGTCAGTGTGAATGCACTTTGCTTATTTGTCTTCGCAGTGTTTAGTATCAGTGGGTTTGGATTCGAAAAACACGATCTGCGTGTGGGACTGGCGGAGGGGGAAAGTACTTGCTGCAGCTCCAGGCCACACAGACAGGGTATTGTGACTTTCTCATTTCTCACAGAGGGTCGTGGTGAGACAGAGCCTCACCTTGTAATCACAGGGCTCAAGTCCCAGCCCAGTGCAGGGCACACACACGCACACACACGTGGGGGTGGGGGAACCTAACTTGGAAAGTACGTCTTTGGACTGTAGTGGAGAACCCGAGTACCCAGAGATCCAAAGCGAAGACACCCCAGGCAGGTATTGAACAGAGGACTCGAGGGCTGTGAGGCAGCAGCTCCAGCTGCCCTGTCATCACCTCATCGTACTTTCCGAATGAAATATTGATTTCACAGCTTGCCGAATTGGTACCATGCCCTGCACAGAAGAATAAGAATCGCAGGAAGCTATAGATAGATGTGTTTGAGGTTATTGATTCCAAGCACTTAAGATAAATGCTTATAAAGTGCTTAATTAAATGGAAAAAAAAAACAAAGAGTGGTTACAATTTTTCATAAATCCAATTCTTTAGAGGCAAGTATTTCCCAAACCACAAAAGGCTGTGTGTCTAAACGCTGCTGATCGAACAGGGCAACAGATGTGTAATATACAGTCGAAAAATAATAATCTGGGGATGATCTTTACAGCACAAAGGAACAGTGGAAACTGGCAGGTCAAAATAATATCCTCGACCTGCAGAAGAGTCCACTAGCAATTAAGTCAACTGCAAATGTTCAAAACCACCGCGTGTTCATCGATGATTTTTCAAAGCCTTACTCGGGATTCTTTACTGAGAGATTATGGTTGCGTGCTTCATGGCTACTATAGAGTCCATCTTATACGCATTATTGCTTTTTGACAGCTTTCATGTCACTGTGGGTTGGAACCTTTTGAAGATTTATAATCACAAATTGTCATCGGGTAATTGAATTCTGTCTCTTCACAGATATTTGACATCTCATGGGATTTGTACCAGCCAAGCAAGCTAGTGAGCTGTGGAGTCAAACACATCAAGGTACTTACAAATGGAGTTCAGTGTTTCAAGGCTTCATTGACTTTTCTTAAGAAAAACTGTAATGTAGGAATATGGCAATCACAGACTGTTTCTGAAGTTAACTATTATTTTGGGTCAAGGGATATCGTTTGAATATCCGGGTAGGGATTTTTTGTTGGTTTGCAAGCAAAGCGAGAGTTTTACTCAGGTTCTTAAACACCAGATGTAATGAGAGAATTATGTGACTTTTTCTTTAAGCTTCTGTAAGATTTCAATCTGAACCAAGTCCCTCTGTGGTTTGATCCATGTGCAAACTTTTCTACATTATAATTAGCTCATATTATGTTTGTTGTCAGCTGAGAGCTCGTAAGTTTGAAAACATTTGAAAGATTTGAATACACAGTTCAATACTTTTTGGAAACTGGATATCAGTAATGACACCTAGCTTTTGGAACATCAGTCTTGTCTTGAACCATGTGTGATCTCAATGATGGGGATAGTGCCTGGTGGTGCTGCCTTTTATATTTTGCAAGACAGTCATGAATTTAGGCCTCTGTAGATTAAGTCAGTTCTCAAATAGTTAGTAGTGAAATAGAGCCCATTCCAATGGAGCATAACCTTTTTAAGAAATGAGTCTAGCACTATGGTTGTGAATTTGGTCTGGTGACCGGCATGTAACTCCCAGTACAGTACTGAACAAACCGGCCCTCTGGTGTTAGATGTAGGTCTGTTGGTATCACACACTGAGGCCAAAGTGAACAGTCTCTGTGATGAACAGGGAAATATCACCAGATGTGTATACTGTATAGATGGACTGTATGGCTCCACACAGTCATCATGAAATGTATGAGTATCAGTGTTTTCTCCCTTTTCTACTTGCAAAATTAGCTAATTCTGCTGACATCTTTGTTTTGTGTGCTACAGATGGCAATGTTAGAGACTTGCTAAGTGCACCCTAGATACTGTATTTGCGGAAAATAAATTATTAAAGAGAAATGGCTTTTTAATTGGGGGGATGGAGGCTGGCCCCAATTTTGAGCCATATTGTATGTTTTCTAAGAAAAAAAATTGTCAGGGAGAAAACATTCTCAAGAGTGATGCTGGCTTCCTCTGGAGTTTTTTTTTTCTGTTAGCAACCAGCAGTTGCACAAAACACTTAATAATTCCTGTGTGCAAATCCATAACAAAGAGCATGCTGTTGACCTGGATGGAGAATATTTCCTCATTTTAATTTACAGCCCATTCTGTACTTCTGTTGCTATTAATTCCATAACTTCGGCTGGGGAGGCGAAGATGATGACTCATAAAAGGAGTCTAAGCCTAATCAAGGAACACAGTCAATTTCTGGTGCTATGAAATGAGAAAAATAATTTAAAAATGCAGGTTTAGCCATGACTGTCTTTACATTCAGAATGATGTAGCCTAAATACAAGCCTGCAAAATGATGATAACATTTGAAAGCCTACTTGCAGTGTTTTAGATTTTTTTTTTTTTGCCTGTCCTTGTCACTGGAAACTGTAATTTCATTAAACATGCTTCCCTTCCCAGTGACTGGCCTTGCTTACTTACTTTAATCCGTTTTGAGATTTTCTTTAATAGCACATGAAGACTCATGCGGAAATTTTATGTTAAGTTCCACGTGTTTAGTCTGCGTGGAATATATTTGTCACTGATATATTGCACGTGCTTGTGACACTTTTGAGTGATTGTTTTTTTTTTGGAACGATTAAAATTACTTTCCACTTGTAAATTTCTCTAGGGAAGATGATGCATTAAGGCACGATGTATCCATCGTAAAAGCATAGCAAAGAAGGTTTGGACAGCCTGTATTGTACATAAATTAATGGAAATAATTTAAAAGATAATCCCAGATATAAACTGATGGACAACTGTGGCAATGCATGAAAAGGCATGGTGTAAATCTGCAAAAACTTTGAGGCCCATGAAAACGTATCATGTTTAACATCTATAAAGGGTAGCTCAACTGCCAGTGATGTTCTGTCCTCTGCCATGGTAAATATCTTCAGTCAGAAGTGGCACCACTGTATGCTGCAGTATCTAGACTACATGTATTGTTCGCTGGCTTTTATGGTTGTTTTTGAAATATCTGTTTCAACTAACTCATCAATCCTATCAGCCCTTACTAACCCTACTCAGAGCCCCATGCAGGTCTATGTGTTTGCTGGATTTGCTGAAAACATCTTAAAGCAAAATCCTTTCTCATGAGGTGAGCAATCAGAAAAGCATTGTAATATAGAGTAGTATAGTGGAAACAACAGCACACTAGATCTACATCAGTGTGAACAACAATAAGGAGGCCTTTTTGTGCAGTCTCCTGTTTGCAGAGTCTACAGTTACGTGACAGCGATATTAACCTTGAACTGTCAGCTGTGCTTCATGCAGCGTTTCAGTTCATAGAGTTAATAAGCAGCTGCAGAATATGAAGCACAGTGGTCATGCATGCTAGTTTTGGGCAAAAGTTTTACCGAAAAACCCAGTTGTATTTTTTCCCTGTTAGAAAGCGGTGTCTGTTTCCAGTCAGTTTTATTTTTTAACCACCTGACTGCAGAATTTTAAAAACTGTGTTCGCCGTGTAGAGTTGAGATCATGTAGCTTTCAGACAGACATTCCACATCCCAACAGCTGGCCCTCCTAATTCCAGTGCCCCTACCCTCTAAACCATGTGACAGCCGCTTCAGGGCACCACACACTGCTAGCGATTATAGCATTCCATGCATCCAGGAGATTTGGAAATATTAATCCCCCAGTCATAGAAAACTGTCAGTGATGTGTCTTCCACTTATTGATTTAGCTAAAAAAAATCGAATAAGAAAACTGCACATGGTTGAAATGAACTGGGTTTTTTTTAGGTGGGAGCTTCTGCTGTTCCTGACTCTACAGGGCTGACATTCTGATAGTGTGGATTTTTCTTGGCTCCCTGTTTACTGGGAAATGACCCTGATCAGCCACATCTACTGTGTCTTATTGCTAACCCAGTAATCTGTCCAGCCTTTGTTCCCTACAATTTGGTGAAATTTTTCAGCACTTCCTTGTTGCTCTTATCCTTAAATAAAATGGGACTTCAAACAGGTTTTACCTCCAGAAACAAACAGGATAACAGGATTCTTTGATACTTAATTATGATACACTGTGAATGTGAATTAGATCCACTCCAGGTGGATTGAAATTAAAAGGTAGTATCTTGAAATTGTGATTTGCTAAAACACTTGGTCAACTTACAGTCTGAAATGTGTATTTTGACTGAAAATGTACATAATTACATAAATCTTATTGTTGGTATACCTTTCACTGGAACTGAACTGGGTGTGGTGTGGGAAAGAGCTTCGCAACATCTGTGGAATTAAATACTGTAGTTTAAAAAACGAATTAAAGACTGAAACCAAGACCTGGCAGAAATGTTAGTAAACCCCAGTAAATGCTTCTACTGGCAGTTAGCTTTTCTAGTCAAACTGAGAACTGACTGGGTTAAGGAACTAGAATTCTCGTACAATATTAGTGCAAGGTGTGATGTTTGTATTAAACAAAATCTCATTTGAAAGCTGTCCTGGCAAACCGAGAATCCTGCTGAAGCAAGGCTATTGATTCAATATTTAAATGAGAAATTGGAAAAGGTGCAAAAAGAAATGAGAGAAAGGAGAGCCACGTCAAGCTCTTTTCTGTCAGTGATTAATAGTGACTCCCCCCCAATCCTGACACAGTGGGATTTTTAACCTTCATTGTCCATTATCTCTGTAATGAAAGTGGTTCAGCGAAGTCATTCATTTCCTTAGGAGAGGTTGTTTTTATATTTATCGCAGCTGAGATGATGTCTAAATATATCCCTCAGGCCTTCTTAGAAAGCCCTGCTCTGCCCCCAGAACGGAGCAGGGGTCTGGCACAGTGGGATTAAACTCCCCTTTTCTCCTTATCTGCCACAGATGGGGGGGTCGAATCCCGGCACACATCCTCCCCGCTTTGAGATGACAGTGATTAGGCCTTGTGTGACCATGTGTGTGGCAGTCGTGCTGTTCTAATGGCCCTGCCTTATCACGCCCAGCAAGGCCGACGTGCTTTTCTGCGCAACCAGAGCGAGTGAAAATCAGAGCAACTTCCAAAAGTTTTCCGGGAGAGCGACGTCTGTAATCAAAGACAAGCGTTAGTTTAAATTATGCCGTAGGTGTGGAAATATGACCTCCATGTGTAACTCAATGTGGGTTTCGAAAAAGAAGACTTTTCTTTTAGGTGAATGAGTAGGAGCAGCTTAATTAAATATAGAAAAGGTTAATAAAACACTTAAATAACTGACGACAGTTACATTTCACAACTGTGTTTTCATTCATTTCCGCATTTGTAGAATTCTGGTTGTGTAGTATATACCATAGGAAATGAAAACTGGCGCTCATAGCCCAGTGAGTGGGTAAGACAACCTGAGCTGCAGTCTTGTAATTTGCTGAGTGCTGTTTTGTTATGCACGCTTAAAACAATTACAGATGCAGTGAATGAACAGACAAAATGGTGATTGGAATGCCTGGGCTGTAGTGGTAACTGAGAGCTTCAGGCATGGGCGTGCATTTAAATGACCTGATTCCAAGAGTGGACAGAGAGGAAAACATTCATCTCTGTTCGGCACCAGCACGGCTATCAGTGTATAGCTCCTGCTGAACCATCCATTAATGGAGAAAGAAGGCAGATAGAGGATGAGGATTAGACTCCTACAATGAGCTGGGAAACACAGATGGCTTTAGCAAAGGAATGATTAAGGATTTGTGGAGTCCAGAATAATGGAGCTGATGGCGCAGGTTTGCAACCAGCTTTGTACCGGCGAGCAAAACAAACCAGTCAAAGCTGATGCAAAATTGCCACTCAAAGCATTTAAGGCGTGGAGTCATTTTAAAACCCATATTGCTGCGAGGCAGTGCAATGGTGGACATCAGGCCCAGTGAAAAGTTTGAATGTGTGATCAACCCAGAAGCTCTTGCGTTAAGCTTTTAAAACTCAACCACAACGCGAACGGGGTTCAGAGTTAACTGGCATTCAGCAAATGTCACGGTTTTGTTTTAAATGATTAAATTAGAAGATTGTGAGGCTGGAAGAGGTCTTCATTTGAAATGTCACCACAGCTCTTCCTTGCATCAGTGGCACTTGATAGGCTTCATTCCACACTGATCCCAAATACACGCCCTCCCAGAACATTTCAAAGCAGGACCAAAACTCCACAAACACTGCTCAATGAATCGCAGTTCAAACACAAATATTTCTTTTTGGGATCTCTCACAGCCTCAGGATTCTAACCCTAACCTTGATACAGTCCTTAAGGCACCATAGGCTACTTGAACTTCACCTTCAAATGTGAAATGAATTGCTTTCTCAAAAATATTATTCTCCAGAGGTTTTCAGTGAGGGCCTTGGCCCCAAGGAACAAGACCGGAAAAACTACATCTTTCTCTTTTTAAAGTGTTAACCTTAATACTCATTTTCATAGAATTGTTTTTCCTGGATTTATACATGGAAAGCAGTCAAGAATGCACAGTACTGCAAAGTGCAGTATTGTGCTTAATTATTCTTTATTTTTAGATTGTTACATCTCTGTAGTGCACAAAAAAAATGTAACGGCAGTCGGTTCTATAAAAACGTGGCAAGATTAAACTGGACCAAAAACTGCAGTGATTTCAGTCATTGTACTTTTGTTTGTTTGTCTTCAGTTTTGGAGCTTATGCGGCAATGCTCTGACCCCCAAAAGAGGAGTGTTTGGTAAAACCGGGGATCTCCAGACGATCCTGTGTCTGGCCTGTGCTCGAGATGAGGTCACTTACTCAGGAGCTCTTAATGGAGACATTTATGTCTGGAAAGGAATCAGCCTTGTGCGAACTGTGCAGGGGGCACATGGGGTAAGTACTATTACCTGTGAGTAGCCAGCAGGTTTTATTCTGGCTGGGCGTAATTCATCTCAACACCCCACTGTACCAGTTTCAAATGCCAGTGCACCAGATCACAGGAGGAGGAAGACGCCCTGCGTTTTAGACATACTGTACTGTACCGATATGTTTTTTTTTCTCCGTTACGTTCACACAATTAATCTTTTCTGGAATTATTTGAAAGCACGTCCTTCTTCTACTGAACATTTGGAAACAGAACGGCATTGTGAGTTTGTGGTATACTTTTAGAATAACATGCTTCTGCTATTATGTGTTCACACTGAGGTAACAAACCTTGGTGTGTGCAAATGCAAGGTTTAAGACCAAAACACTTTTATTTAATCAGAAACTGTTGTCTGACACATCAAAGCAGTCACATAAGTCATACCACAAATCATAAAGCCATATTTTCCATTTTCCACTTTTTGATTATATGGCATTCATGTGCTTGATGAATTCTACTTTTGTTTGCCCAAAAATGTCATACTTCACATTAGAAACTAGAGGATATGAAGTTTGCTTGTTGTACTTTTTTCTCATGGCTTGCTCATTCATTTTCCACACCTCTTCTGTGTTAAAGATTCTTTCTTGTTGTGATGAAGTGCATTACGTTTATGCAAATCTGAGTGGAGTTTTTCTGAAAGCTGCGTGCTTAGTGTTGCCCTTTTTTGCACTAGCTTGAAGCACAAGTTCTTATTTTAGACTCCGGGGAGTCAGCACTGAGGCTGACTGGGAGCGAGACGGAGCCGAACTCCGGCTGTGGACAGCTCCCACTGACGGCCGCGTTCCTCCAGTTCAGGCCACGCAGAGCAAGATGTTTTTTCTCTGCTTGGCCGTACATGTGATTCATGACACTCTGTAAAGTGAACCCTTGCTTTGGTGAGCCAGTTTTGAGTCGGGGCATGTAATTCTGCCGGCAGCTGTGCACTTCACATGCTGCGCGTGCCGAAATATAACCACCCACACACTTACAGTACAAGCACACTCAGCCATGTACACTGTACTGTACACACAGTCTCACCCACAGCAGCATATGTATTCAGCATGTGGATGTGCGCCTCCTCATTTTGTGCAAGCACATTATGTAACGGCTTGCACTGCATGTAGATGAACATGCAGAGTGTATGTGGGGAGCCGTGTCTGCGTGGGGTTGGCGGAACTGCAGGCTGTCCACATGAGCTTGAAGGAATGTTTTGAACTGAATTCACTGGCTAGAAACAAGGTGATGGTGAGAGAGGGTTGCCTTCCCGTTTTCACATGTGCCGAGGATGAGCCTTCTCTACTAGGGATTCATCCACATCTGTGATCTCAAGAGCAGGCTGCTGTCCCAAGGGGGGCAGGCTGCTGTAAGTAGGAAAATGACCGCGGAGCGCTGTTAAATATGGCATCTATTTCATTTGGTTGAGCACTGTCTGGCAGCAAAATTCCATTAAAAAGAGCAGAATAACTATTTTTAATTTTACTGCTTTAAAAAAACAAAAACAGGACAAGTCACAAGACAATGATTCCTGGTTTTAAGCAGTGCTTCTATTGGAATTGCAAAATTGAAAATAATTGCAGCGCAATACGAAACCTTAGATGTCAGGCGGACATTTTTCCTTGCTCTGCTCTTTGTGTGGCGATGATGGCTACTTGGTGTTGTTATGTGGTAAAAAAACCTGACCTTTTAATTTCTCCAGTCAGGAATTTTCAGCATGAACGCTTGCGAAGAGGGCTTTGCTACTGGGGGTCGAGACGGCTGCGTCCGCCTGTGGGACTTGAATTTCAAACCAATTACAGTGATTGATCTCAGGGAAACAGACCAGGGATATAAAGGTGAAATATTACTCATTGCATTCATCTTTTCAGAGATCAAGCAAACACCCTCCCCTGCTATCTCCTCAGAAAGGGACTGCTGTGATTAACAAGCCCGTCTGCTAAAGAGTAATGACATCGGACGCAGACCTGAACACCAAACTGATGGTGTTCAGGGGGGACTTATGCCATGATTCACCTGTCCTCTTCAGAACTGTTTTTTTTTAAAGACCACCGTCTTCGTTAATGAGACACCTTTCTTTTCATGTTTGAGAAAGGGGATTATTAGCTGGATTAAAAGGGCAATTCTTTTTCCCACTCACTAATTGGTGGTTTGTCTTTCTTCTTCTCTATATATACTGTTTGAAAATGGCACCCCCCCCCCACCAGTAACTAGAGGTGAAAATTGCAGAGGTGGGTAAAGATGATGAGGGTAAAAAAATGGCTGTCCCCACCATTTTGTACATATTAGTCCCTGTATGCTGTATCTTTTCTCAAAGCGTCTATATATATTTGTATGTAAATATATATGCATACCCTCATCCTTGTTCTGCTTTTCCTCACCCACCCCACAAGTGCCGTTATCCCGGAAAAGTGTCTTGGTGTTGTTGTTTTTTTTTGTAGTCTCCCTCCCGTTTCAATCTCAAACCAGCCGAACCACAGCAACCAGAAAGACATAAAAAAAAAACCCAAACGAACAGACTGTGGTCTTTGAAAGGGGGGTTGGCGGTGTGTGTGTGTCACCCCCACACCCCCACACCGGCTGCGTTCTCGTTGTTGTTTCAGGGCTGTCGGTGAGGAGCGTGTGCTGGCGAGGCGACCACATCCTGGTGGGCACGCAGGACAGCGAGATCTTCGAGGTGGTGGTGCACGAGCGCAACAAGCCCTTCCTGATCATGCAGGGCCACTGCGAGGGGGAGCTCTGGGCCCTGGCCGTGCACCCCACCAAGCCCCTGGCCATGACGGGGAGCGACGACCGCTCCGTGAGGTCGGTACTGCCTGGCCCTGGCCGGGGGGGTCGGGCCGCCGGTCGCGGTGACCTGTGCGTAATCACGCTGCCGCCGCGCTATGGCCAACGCCGAGGGAATCGGCGTTTCCACGCTAGCTTTCCTTTTCACGCCCTGCGTGGGGGGGGGGTCTCCGTAGGAGAACACGCACAGACAAGACTGGTATGAAATGCAAAAATCCACCGCCGCCCAAACAGAGAAAGAAAAGTGCGGAATCGGTACCCTCGCACCGGTAACAGAGCGCGTGAGCTCGGCAGGCGGGGTCACTGCAGGTCAGGGTTGCCGTGCAGAGCCACGGCGCTATGTCTCGGGAATGAAAACCGGCACAAACGCAGCCCTGACGAGTGAGGTGGGTTTCATCATTTGTGCTGTTTGTACGGGAGCTGGACACGCATCAATACAGCACGCTTGGAACAGGATTCAAACGGGCTTCCCCTCCCTTTAGGGCCTGCAGCTACCGAAGCGCAGCTTAATGGGCAAGGATGCGTTTAATTTTCTAGATGGGCGCATGAACGCAACGTGAAAAACGTTGTGTCGAATCACAGAGCACGACTCGCATAAAAGGAAGTTAAGTGAGCGGTTCATGATAGAATAAGCCTGAACATTTGTAGGACCTCACCGCATAGTTGTAGCCGCTGGAAGCTTGGTTTTCCCGACAACAGACGAGAGTGTATTTGCTTTACGTTTTCAGGAGTTAAGACATCTGCAAACCGATGTTTTTGTCGGTGGTTGGTCTGCGGATTGTGCATAAGATAGTGTTTCTGTTTTCAAAATCCTAAATCATTTTGCCTGAAAGTCATAATGTTCAAGAACCTGTGTATACAAGACTCCGAAAGGTTCCCTGGGTTAACGTTTGAAAAGCTTATGGAAATTCTTGCTTATTAAAACATCCTAACCACATCTTTAGGGCACTGCTTTGCAAAGTAACAGTAGCAACAGAAAGGCTAATGTCTGTCTTCTGCAGGTGTTCCGCTTAGGAGAAACCTTTTCTAGCCTTCATTTGTAATTATTTACAAGCCTCTTGGGGATTTGGATGAAATTACACTATTTCTTTTCTGCACAGTAAAAAAAGAATCTTTCTATTGATTTCTTTTATGCGGTGTCACGGTGTCATTCTCCTGCTCTAAATTACTGGGTGCCACAAGTGTCTGTTGCTCATGGGAACAAAACAAAAGAGAAATGGAGAGAAATAAATTCCATTTGGCAAAAACGAAGTTGATAAGCCAGTTAAAATCAATTCTTTACTCTCATACATGAAATGTATGTTTTCAGAATTTCCTTTTAAAATGAAGTGGTGAAAATAAACAGACAATCACGTCTTAACATAACTGTTCCAAGTCCTTTGTTGATTCAAGTTATTCATTTGGAATTAAATTTTTGAGGTCATGCTTTACTTGAACGAGGCTAAAACCACAGTCAAAACTTCTTCATGAGCACTCTAACACCCATAACACACAGTATAACACCCGTACAGCCAAATAACACTGCACAGGAATAAGTTCTGACTGGTTTTAGCCTCATTCATGTAAAGCATGACCTCAAAACAATGTTCCTGAGCTTCATGACCAGGAACAATGTTACCGAGCTTCAGCTGCAGAAGTCCTTGTCGGTCCTTCACGACTTCAAGACTTCCATGATTTTCACCTGTCTGAGTTCTGCTTCCGGCTTTAAACTTTCGTCTCTGCACGAACTGTTACAACATATCTTGTTCCTTTGTTTAATGCAGAAATTGTTGTCAAGGTAATGCGTGTTGTGTTATATGATGAGGAGGTTATCACAGTGTTTTTTAGCCTTGCTCAGTTAAAGCCTTCCCCCCCTTTGCTATTTTCTATAGCCTACGTGCGTGTCTGGGCTTCTCTTCTTCTCCTGTCACTTACGCTACTCCTCCTGCAGGATATGGAGCCTCATTGACCATGCATTGATTGCCCGCTGCAACATGGAAGAGCCCATCCGCTGTGCTGCCGTGAGTACGGATGGAATCCATCTTGCTCTCGGAATGAAGGATGGCTCTTTCACTGTCCTGCGGGTCAGGTAGGCAAAACCTGCAGCCTTGTGACCTCGGTGGCCTTGCCTGCTGTGGTGTCAGGAGTCCATCATCTGTGCTTGTATTCCCTTGTATCAATGCATATATTGTCACATAAGCCTTAGAGCCTGTTAATGCTGCCGTCTGTACACAGTCGAAACTGTAATGTCCAATAAAGTGAAATGTCCCAGTTTCTAAATTATTTTCTTTAAAACTGATCTCCTGGTTATCGTCCGTTAAACTGAATTTCCTGCATGTAAAACACCACGGTTCTGATCAATTTTAGTAGTCGTTGCTCCCGAAACGATCTCACGGAAGATGAGAAGTATCTGTTTGATGTTAGCACCCACGCAGATCCCATCCCTCAGCATTGAGTTCACCCCGCAAGGGGACTGCAGGGCCTCGGCCTGTCGAGGCGTCGGTGGCGGCCGCCGTGATCGCCCCGTGAGGGCCTGACGGTGCCCTGTGCTCTCCCCCGCGTCCAGAGACATGACGGAGGTGGTGCACGTCAAGGACCGCAAGGAGGCGATCCACGAGCTGAAGTACTCCCCGGACGGGGCCCACCTGGCCGTGGGCTCCAACGACAACGCGGTGGACATCTACGGGGTCGTGCAGCGGTACAAGAAAGTGGGCGAGTGCATCGGCTCCACCAGTTTCATCACCCATATGGACTGGTCCGCGGACAGCAAATATTTGCAGACGAATGACGGGAGTGGGAAAAGACTGTTTTTCAGGATGCCGGGTGAGAGAGTGCATGCTGGGTAACAAAAGATTGTGTAATAACCGCAAGGTTATGATTTTGATTAAATACCCTAGTGGGAAATCCAGCTTGGACCAGTTTGGATTCTGAGCTCAAATACACCTACTGTATTTGCTTCTCAACTGTCGACGGTTCACATTGAAGAGAGCACAGGCAGTCAGTTTGCAGTGACCAGCTGACGACATCATCCAGTGAGTAGGCCCAGGCTACCCTTGATGGCGGCACACTGACTGGCCGCAGTTGGTCTGCGTTAACGGTTTCAGTGACGTATTCTCACTCAAAATGTGAAAAATCAGCTGCAGCTGACGCAAGATAGACAACCATGCTGATACCAGCCCCAACTGGTTTTAGATTGGCTACCAGCCTGACCAGCTTACCAGCTAGAGCTGGGATTTCCACTAGGGTCTGGAGCGGAATTTAGTTTTAGACAACGCGTGGTCCTGTATGACTCTTGTACATCGATACTACGATGGTGATGAACAATAATGCTAATAAATCCTGGCTTTGTGTATGTAAGTGGTTGCTCTCTTATTTTTCTGCTTTCCTTCCACAGGCTTTTTGATTGAGTATGAGGCTTTAATGTGCTCAAGGCCTTATTTCTTATTTATTGCAATCTATGAATAGTGACTTCAATGCTTTTTTTTTAAGTGCTTGCAGTTAGTGCAATGCCTTTTTTTAAACGGTACAGGATTTGTCATGTTTGTTGTGCTATTCATTTCTGCCTGCAAGGCTGCTAAAATAAAAGCTCTTCATTCAGGCTGCCTACAGCATTTCATTGTGTGTTCTCAGAACCTCATGGGACTGTTTTAGCGTATTGATTTTGTTGTACTTTGTGATCACATTCCATAACGCTAATCGTCGGCCTTGGGGTAATTGGAATTTTCTCCTATTTGTTTAGGTGGGAAGGAAGTCACGAATAAAGAAGAGCTGAAGCTTGTTCAGTGGTCAACGTGGACCTGTGTTCTGGGCCCAGAAGTGAACGGAATATGGCCCAAATATTCCGACATCAATGATATAAATTCAGTAGACGCAAACTTCAACAGCCACGTTTTAGTTACGGCCGATGATTATGGATTAGTAAAGCTTTTTCGCTATCCTTGTTTAAAGAAAGGTAAGATCCCTTTGTTTTCTTTGCTAAATTCAATTTAGCTTGACCTTTTTTCTACTTGGATCGCCAGTAAGTACTTTCCCGCAGTTCGGCTTTGCCCTCGTCCTGGATCATTCCTGCAGCCCAGCGGGAGGATACAGAGAACCGCATGCAGTGATCTCTCTGGCCACCTGGCAGGCAGGGATGCCCCTCACTGACTGTCCCACTCTGTGCCCCTTCTGGACTGCTCAGGGCTGGTGTCAGGGGGGCGCAAGTGCGTCCGAGCCAGGGTTTGATGTTGGTGCCAACCGAAAAGTGAGAACACTGGCAGGAGTGGCCTTTACATTGTGCCCTGGAGCCCTGGTAAAGATAGTGTGAGATGTGTCTCTGCTAGTGGGTGCCTTTAGGCACTGGTGAGATTGTAGGAGTCACACTGCTATCCGCGCGGAGGAAGTGTGCAGTGTAAATGTATGTAAATATGTGGGTGCAGAGAAATTAAATGGAATATCTTTGACTTCTCTCTCCACTTCACTATCAACAAATCATTCCAAGCTAAGTCATGCACAAAAGGATTTTTGTGGCATTGCTAGCGCAGGGACACATGACGTTAACACACTGTGACTTCACCTCCGTGGATATGGGGAGTATTTCTGAAATCGAGGTAATTGGTCTAGCTTTGTCCTGGAGAGTATTTCTGAAATTGAGGTTATTGGTCCAGTTTCTTCCTGGGGAATATTCCTGAAATCCAGGTTATTGGTCCCGTTTTTTTTTCCTACATATTTCCATGTGTGTTTCTTTTGTGGGGCTGCTTTGGGTGACGTCCTTCATTGCTTTCTGTCTCCTAGGTGCAAAGTTTAAAAAATATTTAGGCCACTCTGCTCATATAACAAATGTGAGATGGTCACATGATTACCAGTGGGTTATTACTATTGGTGGAGCTGACCACTCTGTGTTCCAGTGGAAGTTTGTCCCTGAAAGAAAAGCAAAAGATGCTCTTCACATAGCTCCTCAAGGTAGGTCAGCATCCCCTCAGTGTTGCAGCGTGGTGCTTTGTTGATGGTATTAAGTAAATGCAGTACCAGTTTACACTGTGAAAGGTACTGACCAATGTAATAAGAAATATGGCTTTATTTCTCTCCCTTTAAAATATCTCGGTTTGTGCAAGGGTGAGAGGATAAAAGACATAAATAGGAAGGAGGGATCCCAAACATGAAAATGTAATTGTTCTTATGGTTTAAAAAATCAAAGACGATATCATAGGAATATCCCTATGAGGGTCTGCACTCCACGATGCAGGTTTTTAAAAGAAATGTGGTCAGAAACAGATGTGAAGTCCAAGTGTGTTAACAAAAACCTGAAAGGACATGATTCTTTGTTTCTTTAAGTTGAACTTGTCCATTCGGAAAATAAATTCAATTAGAAAAGACACTATTTGTGGAGTCATGGTTCATTGGACCTTATTCCACTGGAGGCCAATGAAACTGCAAAGTACTTTTCTCTAAGTATCTTTCTTCCAGTTTCTGCGGTGCTTTTTATAATGGGTCATGTTGTGAGCGTGTTTAGCGTACAACAGTCCAGTGCTTCTGTATTTCCGTGTATCAGCAGTTCTCAGTGTCAGCTTGAGTAATGGTACTCTGTGAACTGCGTTTGCCCATTTGCACACTGATGGGCTACTTGATGAATTGGAGATGCCATTCAGGCAGGATCTCATCTGTAAATGACTCTATCATGGCTGGATTTAACTTTAGGGAATTTGGCAACACTGTCCCTTGAATGAAAGTATAATGTGGGTGTTAAAACCTTAGGTATGAAAACAGTGTGCATTCATAGTATATATAAGCTATGGATACAACATCATCAAGTGTGGTATGCGGTCTTTCAATAAATTGCTATGTTACTTTTTTCTATCCAAAAAAAAGAAAGGCTGTTCTGAAGATGTGGAAAGTTTTAATAAGATGAAAGCTAAGACATAAAGAAATCAGCATAAGTCTCAAGAAGTAATTTCTCAAGACGAAAATCCTCAGGACTAGACTGGACTTTAGATGATCTCGCTTACAGTATTTCAAATCTTGCAAAGTATCCATTTCACCCGTCCATCCATTTTTAAACCACTTCTTGCAATTCAGGGTTGTAGAGGAGCCGGAGCCTATTCTGGCAAACAGTGGGCACAAGGCAGGCAGGGCACCCCCTGGACAGGATGCCAGTCTGTTGCAGGGCAGCAAATCAAGCTAGAAATTTAAAAATGTAATTTCAAATTTGATCTGAAAGTGTCAGAGTCAGAGAGTGAGTGCAAGACAGCATAGCATGTTGGAAGAACAGTCAACCTCTTGCTGGAGAAGTTTCATAACGATTTCTGCTCCCTTACAATGAGGATGTCCGTCCGTGGTGATAAGAGCCTTGCCGCGCAATGCAAACATTGAAAATCCCAAGCAGAAGGGGTTTCGAATTTGCGAGCTTTGAGTTGGGTTTAAGGCGTGTCTTGTACTTTGCGATCGCAGAAACCTTAGTGGACTCCAACAGCGAAGAGTCAGACTCCGACCAGTCCGACGTGCCTGAGATGGACTCGGAGATCGAGCAAGAGACGCAACTCACATATCGCCGGCAGGTGCGTCTGCTGTGCCCCTAGGTCACTGGGCACTTTCTTGCATCTTCTTGCATGATATCACTGTCGTGCTCTCCATTCTGTACTGCTTCAAGACGGAACTCTAAACAGACCTGTGTAATCCTCCTGGTATGATTTTAGTACAGTGCGTTGCGTTGTGTAGTGTTACACCCCAACTCCAGTAGTTAAGACTATGTTGTTCAACAGCAGGACAAACTATTGATGTTTTTCAAGTAGTGAAATTCACTGCTCTCATCTCGCATTCTCCCTTCCTAGATACAGATCTGCCTCCTACAAGAGGCACCAGACCAGCAGACACAGCACTGTCTGAGCAGATCAGCCTTGCCCCAGTAGTCAGAAACACAGGCTGCTTTTTAATGAGCCACAAGGAGAATTCCATGGGCTTTCACAGATGCAGTATGATTAAGACCAAACGTGTCCCTTTTCTAAGAAGCGCCTGCTTCTGTAATGCTGTTTGTGATTCAGTGCAATTGCCCAAAGCCTGCCCTTTAATTCAGCCTGTCTTATAGATTACAAAGCTGTAGTAAAAATATATATATGGGCTTGTTATCATTCCATTAGCCCTCAGTCTTGAAAATTGTATCCTCTCATAAAAAGATGTGACTTAGAGTAGCCATGATTAACTCTTTCCCCTAAAAGAACAAAGTCTTCTTGATTTGGTATGATAATCTCACTAAGAAATCTCACTGGTAAAAACAAAAATATATAATGTTAAACTGTTGCTCGAAAATATTGATCTTCTTTCTGGTCATTAAGGTGTAGCGATACATTTGAAAATGTGGAATATACTGTACCGCTGTTGTCTGTGTTTGACAGAAGGTCCGTACCTAAAAAAGACGGACATAAATATTTGAATATAAATATTCAGTAAACGGAGAAGTGTGCGCTGTGGTTTTTTCCCCCATCCAGGTTTACAAAGAAGATCTACCTCAACTTAAAGAGCAATGCAAAGACAAACACAGAGGCACCTCAACGAAGAAAAGGGAGAGAGCCCCAGGCAGCACTGTCAGACTGCACTTTGTGCACGGGTGAGAGGAGAAAAGACATCCCAACAGGAGGCAGGGACCGTGGTCTGGCAGGGAGACTCAAAGCTTGAAAAATACTCCTTTGAGCCTTTTTCCTGAGTAGGAGCTGGCCTCTTGCTGGCTTCAAAGCCTCTGAAAGTCTTACAAATGACTTGAATTTGATCAGTTTTTGTTTTCCCATTTTTATTGATGTTTCCCTCTTCTCAAATACTAATCTTGGTTCATATTAATCAGCATTAATTCTGGTTTAAATTTGTTGTGTCAACTTTAAATATAAAAATAATGTACTATCAAAATAATCCATGTATATTATATATGATGTATATTTTTTTCCTTGCTGCTAATTCTCCTCAATGTGAAGAAAGGCTTGGATGTAATGAACAAATGCTCATTCTGCCCGGCAGAACTGAATCTTTCCTATATTATATGGCAGTGTACTACTGGTTTAGTGCTTATCTTCTCCAAAAACTCTGCACATTTGCTATTCTTTTCTGTGAACTGCTTTCCTATATTTTGCTGTGAATGTCAATAGTATGATGGTGGAGTACAACAGATTTGTTTTGGAGATTGCAAATTAAAACCCTGCTGGGATTTAGGGAAAAATGACTTTTTCAGAGACAGTGAACAGCATGGCCCCAGAAATTTACTGCATTCCTCCTTTTGCACAGGTCTGTGATCAGCTTTTTCAGGCAGCTGCTGACTTCAGTGATAGGAGCTAATTAATTCAGCACTTAACACTGGGTATTAGGTTTCCTTTAGATTGTATACTGTATATAATGCTTTAACTGCCTAAAGGGGTTTATATATACTCAAAAGAGAGTGAAATTAGGTGAGTTTTCTCCATCGATCGGGCACGAGTCAATGAAAGCACTCTTTCACGCTGATGTAAAAGAAATGGACTAGTGTTTGCTTTTTCTGCTTGTGTGCTCCATACTGCACTTAGCCTAATCCTACACAGCTAGAGTCACTAACAATCTCCAGTCCAGACTGAACAATTCGACACCTCTGTAGTGAGCTGCTCTGATAGACTGCTCTAGTGCACGTCAATGTCAAAGCTTCCTGAGAACGGTCATGTCGGGTTTTAGCAGTTATTCATCGGAATTAGCGTTTACCTAGCTTCAGAAACCTGGATCTATTGCTCATGAACGTTTTCTGGCATATATTGTGGTACATGTGTTGTAATAGTTCAGGTGGGTAGCTGCGTCAGCATGCATAGTCTGCAAAGGAACAAGTAATAGGTTTATTCCATGTTGAAAAGAGAAGAGAGAAAATACAACGTTTCATGTTTCACCCGGCACCCAAAGAAGGCTCCACAGCTGAAACGTTGTGTTTTCTTTCTTCTCTTTTCAGCATGGAATAAACCTATTACTTGTTCATGTGTTGTAATGCACACTGACATCATTATCGATTTACGGTAGATTGTAAGAGCCTTGGAAAGCCCCGATACAGACTTTGTGAAACAAAGTGAATGGATAGTACACCCTGTAAGCATTTTAGAGCTATGGAAAATACAACACAGTTCTATTTTGGTAACTTTTGAAAGGCTGCTGTACTTTGAATCAGTGAACAGAGAGTTTTCTCCTTAGTGTCTTAAAGGGAAACTGCTATACTATTTTTATATTTCAGGGTTAGAAAGAATTGGCATTGATGAGTGCATTTCAAACCACAGTGAAGTAAAATGTACCACAGTAACTTGTAAAATTTCCAATTTACATCACAAAATAGACAACATTTCCAGGTATGGGCAGCACCATATTCTCTGATTCAGAACAAGGCAGCCAAAATTCCAGTGTGGTGAACCAGGCCCGTTATATTGTAAACAAGCAGGCTTGTGAATCCATCTCTTTTATTCTATTAGAAATACTACTCTCGACTTCGAGATGTTTTTGCCGACAAATACTAATGTTGCGTCCGCATGCAGATCACTTTGGAATATTTCTGTGGTGAAATTTCTGCTGCACAACCAGTGCTTATTCGCTCGTGCATCACATTACATTAGTCTTTGCAGTGACTAGTGAGCAGGAAGGGCTGCTTCATGTCTCAGTTTGCACAAACTCAGTTTGCTCTTGTCTGTGGTGAGACTAGGGGTTTGTGACAATATGGCGATTACACAGTACTTTCACAAAGTTTGCGATTTTGTGCTCATTCCGGAATTTGTTAAATTTTTGCGATACTGTCAGTTCATTTATTTTGTTACCAAGATTTAATAACCAGTCTGAGAAATTAGGACTGCAGTTCTCCCTTAAGTTAATAAAAGCACTTTTGTTCCGGGCAGCAAAAGGAAAAGAAAATAGCGCAGGATGTGTTATCATTCTTCACATGAATACCAGCATGAGAGGTTACAAAGGAAAAGAGGCCATTCAGCTCATGTACTGTAGTTCATTTGACTGCTGCAAAGTCGATTTGACCTTTTCAGGGCATCGGCTTCAACAACAGGACTGGGTAGATTGTTCCAGTCTCCGCGTCCCTTCTGTAGCAGGTACCTCAGATTCTAATTTCAATTGCACCTCCCTGCAGTCCGTGTTTCCCTTTCTCATTCTGAAGAAGTCCACTCAGCCGACTTTGTCAGTGCCTTCAGGGATTTCAAATCCTTGACTCGGGTCCCATCAGAGCCTTCTCCGTTCAAGACTGAAATGATCCAGCTCTTTTAGGCCGTCAGTGCAGGGCACGCCTTCAAACCTGAGGATGTATGGGCTCACTCATCTCTAAGTATATTCCATAGAAGGAGTATCTTTTTTGTCATGCGGTGATCAACATTGTGCGCGGTATTATAAACGAGTGCACTGTGTGTCGTCACAAGTCTGATCTTCAGTGCCTGCGGGTTCTCTTTATTGACTCTGCATGTGTGTGTTTTTCCAATAACCCAGATACCGGGGTTATGACTGCAGGAGTAACCTGTTTTACACGCAGACTGGAGAGATTGTGTACCACGTGGCTGCAGTGGGGGTGGTGTACAATCGACAGCAGAACACACAGCGTTTTTACCTCGGGCACGATGATGACATCCTCTGCCTGGCAATCCACCCTCTCAAGGACTATGTAGCAACAGGCCAGGTAAGACTGCAGTAATCCCTAGCAAAGCCACCTGGTAGCATTTAAAATATGCAATGAAAAAGCACACTGTGTTTATTCTGACATGCATCAGTGGGAGATACTTTTCGTGTATTTCAGATAAGATGTATACATTTTCCAGTGTTTTTTTTTAACCAGGTGGGGCGAGATTCTTCTATTCACATATGGGACACCGAGGTGCTGAAACCCTTGTCTGTCCTGAAGGGATATCACCAGTATGGCGTTTGTGGTGTGGATTTTTCAGGTAATGCATTTAAAACAAAAAATGGCTTTTTCTCCCTGTAGTTGACTTGTTGCATAATGGCGTTCGGGTTTGCTTATCTTTGTGGTTTACCATGGCTAAAGAGAAAGGGCCAAAAGAATAGAAATACTTCTCTGGTAATCTGCCTGACATTCAGGCTTTGCTTTTACTGCAACGAGAAGGGAAGAAATACATTTGATTATAATAAGATGTGATTCAGGCCTTCTGTGTGATATACTGTATGTTTGATTCAGGCCTTCTGTGCTTTACAGAAGGGCATTCTGAAGCTTTGTTGTGTAGTTGTTCTTGTAGGTTCTTCTGTGTCACCAATGTGATTCTTACTTCTGAGACAAGCAAGATATTATTTGTCGCTCTACACGTTTTATCTGGCAAACATATCTGAAGGACCTATAGTGACATCATGTCCAAATGATGGAGCTAATGAAGAGACAAACAATCCCGTGCCAAGCTGTTGTTAGTTAAGATTACCACAAATCACCACAGAAATGCTGCCTGAAGCGCAGATTTTAGTTCGGGCCAAAATAGATTGTGCCTTCACCCATTGTGTGAAAACAGAAATTTCATGTTTGAAACACTCACTACGGTCGGTAGTATGTTCACATTTAACGAGTACGGCCCTGTGCTCGCATGTTCCTGGGGCTGTGCGGCGTGTCTGCTAACAGACGACTCTGGAGCTGCTCAAGCATGTTTTGAAGAGCGCAGTTGACGAACATGACACACGTTCATGACTGGTAGTTTACTGTTCGACCTTGTCCAGGCCTGACGGGGTCTTCACAGTCAACGAACCAAAAGCTCTGACGGTATGCCGGGCTCACTGGTTTCAATTTCACTCAAGAACAATAGGTCTTTTTCCCATTACCTTTTTTTCTTTTTTTTTTTTTAGCCATTTACAGGGCTGCTGTGACAGCAATGTAAACGAACGGAGGCTTTTTATGGGGTGTACTGTAACGACCCCTTAACAAGAAAGCTGAACGTGCTCCTTTGGGTGAGCGCTGGAAGGGAGGGTGTGTTTTGAGTGCTGGTCTCACTGTATGACGTGGCTGTTTGTCCTTAGCGGATGGCAAGCGCTTGGCTTCAGTGGGGCTGGATGACAACCACACTCTTGTTCTGTGGGACTGGAGGAAGGGAGAGAAGCTCTCGGCAGTCAGGTGGGAAATATACCTCTTCACCCCTATCGTCATGAGCGACATTGTTATTGGTCATGGCTGAGCTTCGTTGTTCTCCAGAGTTACTTCAGTTTGGGAGTTCTCTTATGTGTTTTATCATCTGGTGGACTTTGAAATGTACAATTATTGCATTTGCATTTGTAATAGGTGTATAATTGATTTTGTTTTCATTCACTGTGTCCCTAAACCCTGAGCTATTTGGAAACTCCATCGTCTTCTGCTTGACAGAAGGTGTTTCATTCTTAAACGGACTATGGGTTATGAACCGTTATATCATTGTACGCGAGAAAGAATGAAATATTAATATTTTTTAATGAACGCATCTTTCACAACCGCTGCCTGCGTTCACATTTAGATCCTATATGACTGTCTGTGGAAGTGGCTCTTACTATGCTGTGAGAAATATTATCTACTTAGCACCACCAAGTTTAACGCCATAATTTATCCACGGGCTGCAAATTGAGTATCTCATATGTGCTGGTGATTGATTAAAAGGAAGCTCCCTGCTGACTTTCAATCCATTCTTTCTAAGACAGCTCCACTTAACTCTGCCATAACAAAAGCTGAAAGTTTAATTCTGCCGATCTTTCTGATCTCTGACAGGATGTGCCCGGATTTGTTCTTTTTTGGTGGCGTTTCCTTACTGCATATCATTTTTGCCAGTATTACACAGCCTGGAGTGGGCTGTCATAACCAGAAACATTAAAAGACAGGTTCTGATAAAACAGACACACAAAACAGCTGTAGGGTAAAGAGTGTGTGTTCTTTAAATAAACTGCAAGGAAACTAAACGACGCTACAAAACAAAAAACAAATGTCTGAGCTCCTTTTTGAAATTGAAACAAGACTTCTTCAGTTTCCTCTATGGACAAACAGGAAGCTAAGCAGTTAACTAGCAACAAAACACACATGTCAAAAACATACAAAAAGTCCACCAGTCATTCTCTCAGTTAGTTGTTTTCTTCCTTCTCTCTCTCCTTCTCAGAGAATTTGTTCTCGGTCTACAAACGGCTTGTATTGACTTACTCTGGAAGCCTTAGCTTCTTGGTTCTTAAACTCTCACCCTACATGTGAACTACTTCTGACAAGAATCTCCATCTTGCCTTAATCTACTTCCCTCTCACACCCAGCTTGAGAGCTTTTAGGTATCCTGTCACAAATCAGTTTTAAATTCACAAAGGAAGGTGGTCTTTACGTCTAAAGCATTGACCAAAGAGATCATTAAATTGCGTAGCTATGCATGGATTATTTAATTGATCAAGGAAGTAAGTAAAACTCTGAAAGTTTATGTTTTAAAACCTGTGTTCTGTTGGTCAATTGTATTGTACAACAGCTGCAACCAACACAATTCATAAGGAGCTGGAAGTTTTAGTAATCTGTGTTACAGACACCTGTTGGCAGTAGCCTGATGTGTTCAGTGCTAAACTAATCAGAGAGACTTGTTGAGCACAAAGCAAGCTGGAGTTGGTACACTGAGGAGCCCTGTAGATAATTACAGAGGGATCTATCCCCAGGATCTAAGATGCAAAACTGCAGGCATCTCTCTTACCTGAATAATTCCTTTGGCACTGATTATAGTTTTGCCAAATTTGCCATTGAACAATCATAAAATTGTACAATTATGCTCTGCTTCATTATTTAAAGTGTCATCTGACTGTTAATTTTTTTTTTCTAGAGGGAGCAAAGACAAGATTTTTGTCGTTAAAATAAATCCATACATGCCAGAGAAGCTCATCACGGCTGGAGTGAAGCACATGAAATTCTGGCACAAAGCAGGTATGGTTCAAATAACATAACTCCGTATTTGATTAAGTTGATCTTTTTTTTTTTTTTAGAAAAGCAGTCCACACATTCTTACTTATCCACAATAAAGAATGCAGTCAGATTTGTCCGATAACAAACATGCCTATCTAAAAGTGGGGAGCTCTGTCAGCATGTATTGGCCACAAAGGAACAAGTTAAACGTTATTTTAATTTTGATAAAGGGGCGCTGTAATATCCCATTGAACGGCGAGGGTCTGTGTTTTGTTGCAGGCGGGGGGCTGATAGGGAGAAAAGGCCATGTGGGGAAGATGGAGACCATGATGTGTGCTGTGTACGGGTGGACAGAGGAGATGGTCTTCTCAGGAACCTGCACTGGAGACCTCTGCATCTGGAGGGACATGTACCTCATCAAAACCGTCAAGGCTCATGATGGGCCTGTGTTCAGCATGCATGCACTGGAAAAGGCAAGAAGATTCTCTTAGGCAAGGGTGTGAATGAACTGTTCTTTTTTTAAATACCTCTGAAGGTCCTGGTACCACCTTCTCCTCTTGCACTTGTCCTGTAATCCTCGTGCCTTAATGTGGCGTAACCTTCGGTTTTTGGTCAAGACCTCCTACTGGCTCTGGTCCTGTGGTCCTGAAGTGTTGAGATGCTGCAGCAGGGAAAGTGCGGTTTAGCCCTGAACATCCGCGCCCCTTGTCTTTCCCTCAGGGGTTTGTCACTGGAGGGAAGGATGGAGTTGTCGCTCTCTGGGACGACACCTTTGAACGATGCCTCAAGACGTATGCCATCAAGAGATCTGTGCTTGCTCCGGGTTCCAAAGGTACAGTGTGTGCATGTTCGCCTAATAGGACTCATTTATCGGTGGCAGTGGTTGGAAGGCACAAGTCGGTCAGGAGTATTCTTTTAAATCTCATTCACAGATATATTTTGAATCTGTCTGAGCAAATGCCAGGACCAGTTAGGATTTCATTTCAGCTATTGCAGCTATATATTGCAATACTATATATTTATTTACTGCACTATCTACTGTATATGTAGACTTTATAGTTTATATCTAGTATTTTGTAAGGTATTATAAAGAATTTGTAGCTTGAACTGGTTGCTAACTAATTCAAGGCATGTCAACAAGTTACACAGCTAATTGGGGGGAAAAACCCCACAAAAGACTCTTTTCTGAAGTACAGTGTCAATACCCAGCCTGTCCGAAAACCTGCCTGAACAGTTTGTTTTCGTGTTTGAAGCGCTGCAGTCTGGAAATTGTTCGGAAACCCTCTCCTCTGGTGGGCTTGCTTTCAGGTCTGTTGCTGGAAGACAACCCCTCCATTCGAGCCATCTCTCTGGGTCATGGCCACATACTGGTCGGCACCAAGAACGGGGAGATCTTGGAGGTGGACAAAAGTGGACCGATAACACTGCTGGTTCAGGTGAAGATGAAGATTAGTTTGGAGATATTTCCTTTTTTCCTCCTGTGCATCATCTGGTGCATCTTTTAACTGAAGTCCAGCTCGATTGCTAAGCCCAATGTAGCTTACTACTGGAAACATTGTGGCACTCCACTAATAAAAGGGCTTCAGATCAGGCCAGGCTGATATGCTTCTAGGACAGCTTTGGTTTATACCTGAAGTCTCAGATCATACAAAAGGTAGCAAATCTTGGACAGTTAAATCTGTAGATTTACCACATTCCGGTGAAATAATGCCTGGAGGGGACAGAATAAGGAGCCAGCTCTTGGTCTGATGATGGGAGGGTTTCTGTGCTGTAATCCAACAGACCCTCTCAACAGAAAGTAGAGCACTACCCTCTTCCTGTCCCGGAATGTCCTTGGCCTGTTATTGCCCCCTGCTTGGGTAATTAATTGCCCCTTCAAATGCTTTAGGGCAAGTAACCCACTTTTCATGAGGTAAACCAGTATGATTGTATGCTTAATTCCAGCATCTGAGTAAGTTTTAATGAAGCAGACCGCAGTTGAAAATGTTGAACATTGAACATGAATTTTTATACATTTAAGCATCCTTTTTTTATCAGAAATATATATTTTTAAATTTGGTGCAGCTGTTTTCATAAATATTGTACTTACCTAGTGCCTTATTTATTTTATTTTTTAAAGAATCTAAATACAGTACTTCCAGCCTGCTGCTGCTCATAACGTTTTATCCATTGAAAGGGCACTAAGGTCAGTGTTTCAAATTAGGAGTGACTCATCTGCAAAGGATTTCATTGCTCAGGTCTGATTTTAATGCACTAATGCACTTGACTGGTGGTCAGAAGCAACTATGAGAGACTCATTACTATTTTGTCTATGAGTTTCTTGACTGAAATAAACCCGTGTGCGGGCATTTTACAACTTGGCCCCCTGAGAGACCGTGTCTATCCCACCTGCTCATGGGCCGCCTGTCTCTGCCGACATCATCCGACAGGGCCACATGGAGGGGGAAGTGTGGGGCCTGGCCACTCACCCCCACCTCCCGCTCTGCGCCACCGTGAGCGACGACAGGACCCTGCGGATATGGGACCTCTCTCCGAGCCACTGCATGCTAGCCGTACGGAAGCTCAGGAAAGGTAAACCGAGTGTCTTTCAAGGGATCCGAGCAACGTCTCGTTCGAGGCCTTGCCCGACGCGTTCGCAGTTCTTCAGCACCACGTGGAGCGCTCAGCAAGCGGAGGCGAACACGTGGGGTTTGTCATTCCAAAGCGCTAAAAACCTGGAGGGGCTGCCTCCCCTCCTCCAGGAGGACAGTAATGGAGTCCTCCGCGAATGCTGCTTCCTTGTTCCACGTCTTTCAGTCTCGCGCCTCCTGCTGCAGCTCCCCTGTAATGGCGGCACGCGGGCCTGGTCTTGACGGCGCAGGTAAATGCAGCGGCCCGGGACCGTGTGGCTCCCTGGTTCCCGGAGAGGGTGACCGGTGGAGTGTCCTGTGTCTTTCCCAGGGGGGCGCTGCTGCTGCTTCTCTCCCGATGGCAAGGCCCTGGCTGTGGGGCTCAACGACGGCAGCTTCATCATCGTCAACGCCGACACGCTGGAGGACCTGGTCTCCTTCCACCACAGGAGGGACGTCCTTTCCGAGATCCGGTTCTCGCCAGGTGAGCAGGTCCGGGGCAGCGTGTGCGCGCAGTACAGTTCAGCGGGTCGGCACCCTCGAAAATATTACAACCGGCCACAAGTATGGCCTTCCCTCTGCTTTTTATTCTCCTGACAGGAGTTTCCAGGTTTTCGGAATATAAAGTGGGTTTAACTGTAAGCTGACCCGCTTGCCTGGTGGCTGATGGTGAAATGAAGATAGGGGTGGGGTGGGGGTGTTAAAGATTGCAGTAAGGGGAGGGAAGACCCCCGAGGCTAAATCTTCTTCCTTGTGGAGCAAAGCAAACCAGAAGGCTCTCCTCAAATACGCAGCAATCCTGTTCGTCTTGCTACATTAAATCAAAGCAGTTACTCCTGAAACTTATTTCTCAGCTGACCGTCATGCGATATTTCAAAGACTGATTTAAGCTTTACTTCCTTGACCTTTATAAATAACGTCCTCACATATTTGGTTCAGCAAAGCTCCCACTTACCTGCTACTTTAGACCTCTGTAACAAGATTCCACAGGTTTGCAGCAGGTCAATATTTCTCAGTTTGTTTTTGAATGTGACTAACATACACTGTCAATACTCCCTCATAAAGACTCCACAACACAATAAAACAGCCACACAGCAAAGCAACATTTCACATGAACATAACCAGGACCACTGTTACTGAGGGGCACTTACACAAAGTCATGAACTCTCAAGTCCTTAATGGTGTTTATCCATCATTTCCACCTGATCTCTCCCTACCCGGAGCTCTGCTCTTAGCCTTCAACCAAAATGATATCTTGTTAGGAACTGTTACAAATAATCATGTAAGCCTGTAATTGCACAAATGGTGGGAAAGAGTTATACATATATTAGGGCGGAGTGGTGGCTCTGTGGCTTAGGATCTGCGCCTGTGGCTGGAAGGTTGCCGGTTCGTATCCCATGGCCAGCAGAGGAATCCTATTCCGTTGGGCCCCTGAGCAAGGCCCTTAACCCCAACTGCTCCAGGGGCGCTGTATAAGTGGCTGACCCTGCGCTCTGACCCCAAGCTTCTCTCCCTGTCTGTGTGTCTCATAGAGAGCAAGCTGGGGTATGCAAAAAGACAAATTCCTAATACAAGAGATTGTATATGGCCAATAAAGTGATCTTATCTTATCTACATGTTGTTATAGTGTGTATATTAACCAGTAGTTGTTACACACTTTGTTTGTTTGCACTTTGTTTTGTTCTTGATGCACTGTTTGCACTTTATTTTGTTTTTTACACTTGTTTTACAATCGAGAGACTTTCTGTAAATAAGAATTACATTGTACCAGTACCGGTTACATATGGCAATAAAGTTCAAGTTCACAAAGAAGCAGCCAGATGAAAACTCCTTCGTTTTCCGCAAGGACGTTGCGTGTTGTTTTTGCACTCTCATGGCCGCGCCGCTCCGCTGGGATCGTACTGTCGGAATGCCTGAGGGAAGGAGGCTCTTGTGTTTCGTCAGGTGCTGGGAAGTACCTGGCTGTGGCGTCCTGCGACAGCTTCATCGACATCTACAACGTCATGAGCAGCAAGAGAGTGGGAGTCTGCAAAGGGGCGGTGAGCTACATCACTCATCTGGACTGGGACAAGAGAGGTGTGTGACTGAACAGTCCTTCCCTACCCTACAGCAGGGGGACGTGCGCGAGTCTCCAGTTTCTTTTTCCCCGATGAATTTGTTTTTATACGAATTTTAAACTGAATCTATTGCTGGAGACGTTCTCTCCAAAATGAAAAGGCAAACGTAGTACCTGGAACTACTCATCCTAGAATGTGCTTTGTCTGTTCATTTTTTTATTTTAACAGGGAAGCTTTTGCAAGTAAACAGTGGTGCTAAAGAACAGTTATTCTTTGAAGCCCCCCGTGGCAAAAAGCAGACGATTCCAGCATCTGAGGTAGGAACAAGCCGAGAACAATCTGGGTGCAGCTGCAGATAATGCGGTTGTCCTACTTTTAAAAACTCCTGAGGACAAGGGTGGGAAAAAAAGTGGTTTGGCATTAGTGCGTCCTAGTTTTGAAAAGGTTTGATAAGTCTAATCTTGTCAGTTTTGATGTAAGAAGTTACCAGAGAAGGGGACCTCAATTATACTTTTAAACATAAACTGCAGAAACAGACACAGTCAAAGGCACATCAAGCTAATATTGTTAATTTGGTTTCTGGAAGCTTATTGATCCGAGTCTCTTGTTCAGCCATTTTCCTGAAAGAAACCAGGATGTCAGGTGTGACCGTATGCCTGCACAGCTTGTTCCCACACCAGTTGGTGTTCCTGCCTGTTCTCACTTTTTTTTTTTTAACTGCACTTCCCTGTGATTTCCACTTGTGTCCATAGCATTGACCTCGCCTTGTCATTTTCCTTATAGTCACTGTTCCAGATGAACAGGGATTCAAGGGATTCTGCCCTGTCAGTGTAGAAGCAGTCAGGGCATTTCTTTACAGAACGTATCCTGCTGCTTTTCTCTGCACTCTAGAGCAGCAGTATTTCTAATGTGACGACCAGAGCTGTACAGAATATTCACAATGAGGTGCTACAAGTGCATCACGCAATTTTAACATTGCTTGTCTTGATTTAATTTCTAAGTTTTTAACCGTAATCCCCACATTCTGTTTGGCAAGGCGGTGTCTAACTGGCAGCTAACTGCCTTTCTCTATGCAGCTTATGTACACATTCCCTCTTAACCCACCTTGAAATCTTTCTGTTCCGTCCGTGTTCCTGACCTCTCCGCAGGTGGAGAAGATCGACTGGTGCTCGTGGACCTGTGTTTTGGGCCCCTCGTGTGAGGGCATCTGGCCTGTGGTCAGCGACGTCACAGACGTGACCGCTGCCTGCCTGACCAGCGATAAAAAGGTCTTGGTCACTGGGGATGATTTTGGCTACGTCAAACTGTTCAGGTATCCCGTGAAGGTAAGAAATGTCCATGTTTCCCACTAATGGGGCTTCTTCTTTGTAGTAACTGATGTGTTGAAAGGCAAATACGTTCAGGTTACTGCAAAAAAAAAAACCCAAGAAAAACAGGCCAAAGCAACAGAGGAAGGAAATTATGAGCCACAGAGAGAGGAGGGTTGGTTTACTCGTGGCACGTTTTTTTCAAATTCATTTCCTTCTCACTTTCTTAAAGAAAAAAGGCAAAACATTGTAAGTCATTGATAGCAGCAGTGGCTGGATTTCACATGGAAGACGGTTCTGTTGTTGTGGCCCCAGGGAAAGTTTGCCAAGTTCAAGAGGTACGTCGCTCACAGCACGCACGTCACCAACGTGCGCTGGACACACGACGACGCCCTGCTGGTGACTGCGGGAGGGGGGGACACTTCCCTGATGATCTGGACCCACGAGCCGGAGGGCCACCGGGAGAGTCGGCAGGGCGACAGCGAGGAATCGGACATTGAATCGGAAGACGACGGGGGTGGGTGTCCGGAATTGCTGAGCTGACAGAGGAACAGCTGCATGCTCTCTGAAACAAAATATTCCTGAACAGAGTAGGCCCTTGATGATTAATATCATTGAAATTGTATATATGGCAAATGGAATACAGTGTGTTATATCATCAGGTATATGTGGATTAAAGGGTTTTGATGTCCAAAGTGCAGTTTCAATCTATGCACTAGGAATCTGAATTTGTCCTTCTGAATTTGCTCAGATTGCTCGGACACCAAAGATCCTATTGGCGGCTGTGTCCAAGCTGTCAATAAGCATTAAGTCCTGGTTTATGAAGATGCTTGTGCAGGGGGTCTTTCCCCCAGAGGTGGGAGCCCTACTCTGACCAGTGTAAGTCAACTAGTGAGACTGGCAAAGCTGAAAGACTACCTGCAAGGAACAGTGAGCTGAATAGGGACTTCACTCTTTATTACTTGGACAGCTGTGGAGCTGCTACAACACCCCTGTTTCTCTTGCCACCCGCTTAGGATACGACAGCGATGTGACGAGGGAGAATGAAATCAACTACACCATCAAGGCCTTATCGACCAACTTTCGACCAATGTCAGGGATCAAGCCACATCTGCAGCAGAAGGAGCCAACTGTTGACGAAAGGTACCTGCAGAAATTAGTATCAGGAAACAGTTTCCTTGAAGAGAAATCCAGAGCTAAGATGTGCCGTATGTTCCTTGGAGAGGTCTTAGTTTTCCAAACTCCAGTTTTGTGGTGACTGATGCATTTCCTACATTGTTCTTGAACCTTAGGTGTTTGGTTCCACGTGAGCCACACCTTTCCACCAGAACACTTCGGCTCTGGCTTCTCTCTTTCCTTTTATCTGACTTGATCAAAATTGACAGTTAGAGAAGGTCTGTGCTGCTTCTTCCTGCTCTTCTGTAATTTTCTCTCTTTGCTTCTTTCTGCTGTGCTGTCCTTTGTTTCCATTGAAGGCAGGGAGTAGTCAGGTAAGGTGATTTCTACAAAATAAGTAAATAAGTCAGTCGCACACATTACCAATCACACTGCTGATTTATTTGCCTTGGACATTCCTATTTATTACATTAAAGGGAACGTTTTCTTCTTCCAGGCTCCTGAAAGGCAAACTGCAATATATTACACATTATTTAATAGACCTCTCAAGTCTGCTTTTTTGTAACCTAAATGGGATTTCTCAGTGCACCCTGGAGGATCAGTTAAGATGAAAGAAATAACAGGGTCTAAAGAAAGGTCTGAGAGAAGACTTCTTCCTCTTTCTGTCAATATTCATGTTAAAGAAGTGTTAATACAAAGTGAAAAGAATCAATTTCATTCATGGGGCAATTTTTAATATGCAACTCTGTAGTAATACAGTAAGGTAAGAAATAAAAGCACTTTATAAAGTAGTCATTGATCTTCCTGGATGATCAATGAAACTCTATGCATTCACTGGGTATTCCCGTGATGATGATGATTATTATTAATATTATTATTGAGATATTTTATATTCAATTGAGCAGTCCAATACAAAGAGTACATAGAAACACACATTTCCCCATTATGCAGGACACTGTTCCAGCAGTAGTAATAGCACCACTGGAATAAGTGTTAAATGCATTGATATTAGGTGTAGTTCTACTGATTTAATAGCACAGCTTTGAGCTTTAAGCCAAAGAATGTAACTGTTTTTTGTTCTGTGTCTCCTGTGAAGGAAGTGTTGTGTTGTGGTGTAAACAGGCAGGACACTGTATTCATGTAACTCTCTTTTCTGTTGCCTGCTGCTGGGAAGAGGGTCCAGGTAAGCAGAATTTCATAGTCCTTTGCCTTCACCGTTAGAACCGTAAGGAAAAAAACTCAGTTCTCAGTGGATCTCATCCTTTTGTGGGGGCAAACAAGCATAGATTCCTTCACACAAGTTAATTACACCTGACAGTTTTCCTACTGTTTCTTCCCCCTGCACTTATAGCAGTCAACTTTGCACATTTTTTCGACCAAGCGGTCTGAAAGGCAGGATCTCAGTGGATTTGGCAGGCTTGCAGCAGCCATTAGGGGCTGGGAGTGAGGGGGAGAGGTCTTTCAGAGCCTTTTAGCTATACAGGGTCTGAGGAAATAACTTTATTTCAGTGTTAGAATGACATCATCTGGTCTTCTTCCGAAGTGACGCAGTTTAATGTCATGTTAATGTTCAATGTACTGCTTAATTGTGATCCTGTAGTCATTATGGGAAGTCTGAGGGATCTGACTGGGCCACAGACACTCGAACTGCAGCACTGCAGCGTGAGATAACGCATCCTGATAGGCTATCGCATCAGAAATAAAAATGTAACACGCCTCCACAGCTCTTACCTTCTTGTCTAAAGTTCAGTCATTATTTGATGAATTAGTAATGCTCTATGGCTACTAAGATCTTCGAATTGTTGATGCTGTAAAAAGTGAACCTGCTGAATGGCACAGTTAAAAGGTCCCTAGGGCTTCAACCAGGCATTTTCATGCACATAATCCCACTGGAATGATTGGAAATGACTTTCCAGACAGTTATTTGCTTTTGTAAAAAGTCTGGTTAATTTGAACCTAATATAATAGGTATGCTTTTAAATAGCAGTTGAACATAATGGTGTAGCTGCTTATTTTCTGTTGTGTAGGCTACAGCCGTAAGGATTATGGAACAGGTGATTGTAATTTTAAGTATGATGGGACTTTTAGTTCCTGCTGCAAACTAAAAATAGCAAAAACCCCATTCAGGGTTTTTTAGTTTTGCATTATAACATTAGAACTTGAACGGTGGTCAGATATTCAGATGCACTGTGCTTGTCAGCTTTGTGTTTCTAAGTTACATGCCGAAGCTATTTTGGGGCTAAATAAAGCTCAGGGGAAGATATGAACTTTGGATTAAAGCCTGCTGTTATGTTACTTCAACCAGGGCCCTGGGATCAAAATATTCCTACAGAGTGGTTGGGTTTTGTGGTTTACATTCGTGTATACAATTAATCCTGAATTATCTTTTACGGTGGCTTGCCTGCACAAGGTACCCTGTGCTTAGAACTTAGAGAACTGAGCATATGACAATTTGATTACAGGTCCTTAATAGAGTGGCCCTCGATGATTTATATTATTGAAATTCTATATATGGCAGATTGAACACTGTGCATTATATAATTACGTCCTTAATTAGGTATATGTGGATTATATATGGATTAATGGGTTTTGATGTCCAAACTGCAGTTTCACTGTAGCTCAGGTCGTATACTGCAAATCACTCAGCACTTTCAGATCCTTTCTCAAAACTGCTTTAAACTTGGGCTTTTAATTCTGTTTAATGTGCTGCTTCATTTGTTTTGTTACTATTAAATGAATTTAATTGAGTATAGGTGTATCTGTTGGTTTTTCTTTAGTCTTGTTTTGTTGTAAAACACCTTAAGATCCTGTCCCGAAAGGCACTGCACACAGTAAGGATTAATAATACTGTTATCACCTAGAGCTGTGAACACACGCAGCAGTAAAGATTTTACCCTGCTATGACGCAGTCTGTCACTGCAGGTTTCCTACGTTAAAAAACTGTAAAAAGAACTGAAAAGCATCATACACGTACATGCAAAGTTGTAATTTATTAAACGGATTCCTTCCAGTCATTCCAAAACACTGTGAAAGCAATTCTGATGGACTCGTGCGATTCATTCTGCCTTTCCAGAGCACAACCGTTTTCCTTGTGCTTGCATAGAGAGAGCTCGGAACTCGGCTGCTCTAGTCTGGAACGGGTGACAGACCAGCTCTTCTTATTCACAGTTCTCTGTTTCAGACCCCCTGTAAGTAGGGCGTTGCCGCAACCTGAGAAGCTGCAGACCAACAATGTGGGTAAGAAGAAGCGCCCCATCGAGGTGAGTGAAGCCGTCCGAGCCCGTGCTTACTGGACAAGTGGCAGACACCCAGAATGTGCTCCAGACTGGAAGCTTAGTGTTGATTTTTCTATCTTGCTTCTTGGTGTTCACTAGAATGATGCATAATAATTCCTTACGCTTGTATAGTGCAGCCTGTAAAGTGCTTTGAGTGGAGTGTCCAGAAAAGCGCCATATAAGTGTCAGGAAGTATAATTATTACCACCAGTGTGTAGCCCCACCTGGATGATGCGACGACAGCCATAGTGCGCCAGTACACTCACCACACACCAGCTCTCAGTGGGGAGGAGAGCAGGGTGATGGAGCCGGTTCATAGATGGGGATTATTATTATGATTGGTAAAGGCCAATGGGATGTTTGGCCAGGACATCAGGGTAACACCCCTACTCTTTTCGAGAAACACCCTGGGATTTTTCATGACTACAGAGAGTCAGGACCTTGGTTTTGCATCTCATCTGACTGGCGCCTTTTTACAGTATAGTAACCCTATAGCTATACTGGGCCATTAAGACCCACAGAGCGCAAGGTTATCGCCCGCTACTGACCCTACTGGCAACCTTAGTTTTTCCCAGGAGGTCTCCTGTCCAGGTACTGACCAGGCTCACACCTGCTGAGCTCCAGTGGGTTTCCAGTTGTCAGTTGCAGGGTGATAAGGCTGCTGGCCGTCACAACAGTGAAAGGATTGTGAATCTACTAAAAGGAGCTCTTCATGGAAAAAAATAAACCTACAATAACCAATACACCCCCGCTTTGAGAAGCAACGTTGTGTCCCGAAGTGGAAATGGTGCTTCTCGTCTGGGGATTGGGGAAAGGGCGAGGAAGTCTGGAAGCCGGCAGCAGGTCTGGCCCGGATTTCCGGCGGGCTCTCAGTAGCCTCTATCCTCCCCCTCGCAGGACCTGGTGCTGGAGCTGGTGTTCGGCTACAGAGGCAACGACTGCAGGAACAACGTCCACTATTTAAACGAAGGAGCCGACATCATATATCACACGGCCTCGGTGGGGATTGTTCTCAGTCTGACTACAGGTGAGGAAGTGGCCTGCAGTTTATTACGCCTGTATAACCCCTGAGGCTCAATGGAAGCTTCTAATTGCTGGAGGCTTCTTCCTTTCACACAGTGAGCTACTGGAATTGGTTCCTCTTTTACATCCAAGTCTGAATGAAACATACGCCCAATTTTGTTTTTATTTACCTCGGTTAAGAGGACCCTTGTCAGCATTTTCTGCTTGGATGAGTGAGGTTATTTCTTCCTATTGAAATTTGCTAGTCGTTTGAGAGGAGATGTGCTGACTTGTGTAGCAAAAAAAAGGATTTCTTATTTCACCGGTTCAGGTTTGAAGTCTATTTCAGAACATCCTTTGCATGTTGAATTCCGTTACAGAATTGTAAATTAAAACAAAAATACCTATAGCGTAACTATAATGCTGAATTATTCTGTTTCTGCTTGTGCCTGTGGCTTGCAGGGATAGGCTTTGCTGTCCCCTCCCCTGCGACCCAGAATCAGAAGCAGCAGTTCAAAAATGGATGGATTGTTGTTTTAGGAAAGAATTTCTTGTTAGAAGTCATGATTGTTGCACATTATAATTAATCTGCATGTTAACGTATTTTGTTCTTTTGCTTGATTTGGTGCTTTTGTATGTTTGATCACAGCTTGTCAGAGTTTTTACATGGAGCATACAGATGACATTCTGTGCCTGACCATTAACCAGCACCCCAAATTCCCAAACGTGGTGGCAACAGGCCAAGTAGGTATGTTTGTGAAAAATTAACAATAAATCACATTTACTTGCGCCTATGCTGTAGGCATTAAATAAAATCTAACATTTTGCATAGTTCCGTGTGGGTACTTTGAAGCATGAAACACATCAGGAGTTACCAGTGGATCTACGGTATTAAAGTGTGATATAGTTTCTGTGCTTCAATTCTCTTAGACATACAGTATTTAACATCTAGATGTTTTCTCTCTCCCTTTTTGCAAATCTTGCATCCTTTAACTTTTGCTTGGTCTTGAACTAGATTGCAGTATCGCATTTTATACACTAAATATTTGCACAAAAACATAAAAATGAGTGTTAAACACATGATCTGCTTTCCACACAAGCCCTTTAGACTCGACAAGCCTTCTATGTGTAGCGAAATTTAGTTATTTTTTAGATTTTACTGTATGTTAACCAATTTTATTTTTAAATTTTAGGTGACTCTGCAGACATGTCAGGTACTGTGTTGTTAAATTTCTAATTACATATAAGCTTAGCCATTTTGCTCATGAAAATTGAATGCATTTAATTTCCTTGACATTAATTAATGCATTCTCTGCCTGTGTGAAACCTGATATTTTGTTTGATTTGTTAATTTAGATGATTTGTCTGATGCTTTCAAAGCATCTTACGTTTCTACACAGCTGGAACTTTAACTGATGCAAAACAAACAAGTTCACTTGCTTAAGAGTACAAATAGTCTTGACCTACCCAGCACTTGAACCCAGAACCTGCTAGTTCTGAGTCCAGAGCTCTAAACACTGCAAAATCCTCATTACACAACAACAGAATGCAACTTCTGGTAGGTTATTTTCATATAGCGCTTTGCCACAATCCAAAATGATAATAGATTTAGTTTTGGCAACATACTGTACCCAGGTAATGGTTTTTTCTTGCTCCCTTACTTTGTTGCAAACTACTGCCACCTAGTGGAATAAAGACGCCATGCAAAAGTCTTTCAACCACAGTACAGCATTTCTATTACTGGGTTTGGTTTTCAGGTTTTAAATAAATAATCCTTACATTTATATAGTGCTTTACAGGAAATGGGGACTCCCCCCCACCACCACCAATGTGTAGGTCCCATCTGGAAGACAGAAGGGCAGCCGAAGTGCTCCAGTACTCTCACAGAAGGAAAACACTGAATAAATGAATCCAGTTCATAGATGGTCATTATTAGGAGGTAGAGGCCAGGGTGAAATTTGGCCAGGACATCGGGGTAACAACCCTACTGTTTTTGAGAAACACCCTAGGATTTTTAAGAGTTGGGATCTCAGTTTTATGTGTCATGCGAAGGATGGCAACATTGTACAGTAGAGTTTCCCCAGTTATACTGTACAATACTGTATATACTACACCTAATGCCCCACTAATACTGAGAGCTCACTGGCCCCATTAACACCTTTTCCAGCAGCAACCTTAGCTTTCCCAGGAGGTCCCCGCTCCTGGCGCTGGCCAGGCTCACACCTGCTGAGCTCCAGTGGGCTGCCAGCTGGGAGTTGCAGGTGATAGAGCTGCTGGCTATTTATTTTTACTGACACTCCTTTCATTGAAACAAGGATGTGTCATGTCACAGACGGTTGCTGCTAATCTAAAAAACCGCTAACTGGATAACTGCAAGAGGAAGGAGATGTGAAGGGACGTTTTGACAGATGAGTGGTAAAATACACAAGGCCTCCATCTGCCTTATTCCCTTGTGGGTGGGAGGATTAGACAAAAATCAAGAATAGCGCACCAGCAGGCAAGCTTTACATCTGGAACAATTTAGGGGTAAAAATATTTGCTTGTTGGAAAGGTCCGTAAGGAAGTTTATCCCAGTAATCTAATAAAGGTGACGAACGAAGAAGAAGCCGTCGGCCCCAAGGCATTCTGGTCGCTTTCCTTCGGTCTGACCACACGGGCTCTCCATCACTCTTTCACTGTGATTGGGCTCTGCGCCTTGGCTGTTAAATTCTGCTCATCACCATGCAGTCGGGGGATAAGCAGCATCAGAATGACACAGGCTGAGTCACCGTGGGGCTCTGCTTCCTCTCCTCAGCCACCTCTCCCTCCATCCACGTGTGGGACGCCATGAACAAGCAGACTCTGTCGGTGCTGCGCTGCTTCCACACCAGGGGCGTCTGCTCCGTCAGCTTCAGCGCCACGGGGAAGCTGCTGCTGTCTGCGGGGCTCGACCCGGAGCACACCGTCACGATCTGGAAGTGGCAGGAAGGTAAGGGGCCCCTTCACTGCGCTCTCCTCATTCGCCGTCGTTGGCTGTGCGTCTGCGGTGGTCTGGCGATGCTCTGGAGCCGCTGGTGTGGCCCGTGAGCGATCGGTAAAACCGTACCGGAAAGGCAGGCGAGCCCAGTGTCAGACGGGAGAAAACTGCAGTTTCCGCAGGCCTGCCATGTCTCTCGGGCTAGAGCAGGGGAGTCCATTGCCACCTGTACCTGTACATTGCGCTGATCTCTCAGGACATACAGTACACAGGACAACAGACAACAGGACACAAGGTGGACGTTACATGACGAACATAATAAATGATAACAACCAGAACAATTCATATATTGTAGAGAACAATAAATATGTAGTACTGGAAAAAAAACACAGTAGACCATGCACAAAGTGCATAGTGCAGAGGTGCATTGAGTCGGAAGCACTGCCTTCAGCTGTTAAGGATGTGCGCTGCAGTAGCGTGTGCAGAAGAGCCACAGCTCTACTGGACAGACTGCGGGAGGCTTGACCCGTGCCGTGCGGCCGAGAAGGCTGCCTGAAATGCAGAGGTTTGAGAGTGTCTTCAAACTGCTGGGCACAGAAAGCTCTGTGAGGCGGAAAAGCCGTGCCTGAGCCCCGACACGTTCCGAAATCTTGCCGGTGGCGTGAGGATCACATGGGGGCGGGGGCCCGGCTGCCCGCGTGGAGCTCACGGGCGGTCTGTCTGTGTCCCGCAGGTGCCAGGGTCGCCAGCCGGGCGGGCCACACCCAGCGCATCTTTGTGGCGGAGTTCAGGCCGGACTCGGACACCCAGTTTGTGTCGGTGGGGATTAAGCACGTGCGCTTCTGGACGCTGGCTGGGCGAGCGCTGCTCAGCAAGAAGGGCGTGCTCAGCTCCATCGAAGAGGCCAGGATGCAGACCATGCTCTCCGTGGCGTTTGGAGCTGTAAGTTCAGCACTTTTGGTTTCCTTTCACAGTCACCAACAGTCACCAACAGTCACCAACAGTCACCAACAGTCACCAACAGTCACCAACAGTCACCAACAGTCACCAACAGTCACCAACAGTCACCAACAGTCACCAACAGTCACCAACAGTCACCAACAGGGACTATATTTCTGTGCCTCATTGCTGGAAAATGTCCTTCTTCTGTGTCCCTCAAAAGTTGTAGAAGGATTTTTAAAAACAATCAAAGGGAGTCTTCCGTGTGAGCTCTCAATTTGAAACACTTCATAAATGAGATATTCTGGACACAAAATAAGTCTAATTTATTGTAAAGGGGCACCATTTATCTCCAGAAATATCACTGAACTGACCAGTTGGGTTTCACTGGGACTCACTGCTCACTTTCAAGTGGCTCTGGGTGCTTCACCGCGGAGTGAATCCAGATGTCATTTAATAGCAAAAACATAAAAGGCATTAATCTCCATCTCATTAATTCAGCTCTGCTCCTTTGAGCGTGAGGAGACTGGAGAAAGCTGACTGGAATTCATGTTGGGGAAAGACAAATGCGTGAACCACACACTTAGGATCAGCTGAGCTGGAGTCTAATTTAGAGCGTATGTTAAATTTCCAATGCCTCAGGATGAAGCTTCATGTAAATCCTCAGCCATGTTTTATGAAATGAAAGGGCTGTCACATACTTCCATGAGATCTGTCTCCTGTAGCACACTTGAATGTTTGTTTTTCTTTCCAGCATGATGGATGAACCGTTGTTTGCAATGTTTTTTTTTTCCTTAGGTCACTAGATTAGTGCAGGTTTGTTTTCTTTTCAGAATAACTTGACATTTACAGGTACCATAAGTGGGGATGTGTGTGTTTGGAAGGAGCACATTCTAGTTCGAATCGTGGCCAAAGCGCACACGGGCCCAGTCTTCACCATGTACACCACGCTGAGAGACGGGCTGATAGTCACAGGGGGCAAGGAAAGACCGTAAGTACCTGATGCCAGCTTCCCCGCTCTGGGGGCTCTGGCGCTGTGATAGCATGCAGCCTGTATGAAGGGATTACAAGTAGGGCAAATTCCTACTTCATGTTACAAAAATGATACAAGTCCTAAGATGGTATAAAAACAGAATATTTGTATTGTTTGGTAAAGGCGTTGAGATCCTGTGTGCTTCTAACCATCCAGCTTCATGTATTTCCGCTTGCAGTTAATAAAAGAGGGAAAGGGGATTTGGAAAGTGAAGGAAATGTGGACAATGCTTCTTGCAGGTCAAAGGAAGGGGGGGCCCTGAAGCTTTGGGACCAGGAGTTAAAGCGATGCCGGGCTTTCCGACTGGAGACCGGCCAGATCATCGACTGCGTGCGCTCCGTGTGCAGGGGCAAGGTGAGGCCCGACCGCTTCCTCCAGAAACCCGCTTCCTTCCGCCCACCCTCCAGTCCGTCCGTCGTCTTACCACTTCATGCAGTTCGGGGCCGCAGGGGAGCAGGAGCCTGTCCCAGCAAGCAGGGGCCCAAGGCAGGATACATCCTGGACGGAATGCCGGCCCATCGCAGGGTATACACACACACAGACGCACGCAAACACACACACACAGGGACCAGATTTCCCAGAAACCGGAATACCCACCAGCACTTATTTAAACTGAGCACCTGGAGGAACCCCCAGGCGAACGAGGGGAAGACGTCCAAACTCCACGCAGACAGCAAGCCAGGGAGTTGAATTCGGGACCCCGGCGTCGCTGTACCACCCGTTTCCTTCTGTCCCCTTGATCCAAGTGAAACCCGACAATCCGACTAAGGAAGGCGTCTTTCACAGGCTGTCCGGCTCACTGCGTGATAAGCAGTCTGCATCTGTTGGCGTTTGTGAAACACGGAACAGACAGCCCTGAGAGAGCTTCCTGAGAAGGCAGACTTGTGCAGTGAGAGGGAGACACTAAAATACCAGCATGAGCAGTTTCGGTTTCACCAGGCCATGATCAAAGGGTTTCTACATCGTGTTAAACATGTCCCTGCTGCCAGCTGGAAGAATACCATTCATGTTTAACGTGTTATGATTTTAGGGCAAAATCTTGGTCGGCACCAGAAATGCAGAGATCATCGAAGTCGGGGAGAAGAATGCGGTGTGCAACATCCTCGTCAACGGGCACATGGACGGGCCCATCTGGGGCCTAGGGACCCACCCCACGCGGGACGTCTTCCTGTCTGCGGCCGAGGACGGCACCGTGCGGCTCTGGGACATTCCCGAAAAGGTGAGCCGGGGGTCACTTGAGGCGTGAGGTGAAGAACGGGAAAGCAGGGCGCCTCGGTCCGGTTCTTGAAGTAAAAACTGTTTTATATAATATGTGAATTAGTATCGTTAGAGGTGGAGGAGAATAACACTTGTTTTATAGCTAACGGATCTAGGAAACCTGAGAAATTGCATGTTGAAAACATGACAAGGTCCAGTCTGTAAGCAGATACTATGGGACTTTAAGGGTGTTCTCCTTAGAGGAGGATTCGCCCTGTTGAGTGTTAGTGGAGTTCTTGTCGAGCTCTGATGGGACATGAGTGACGGATTGTTCTGCATTCTGTGTTCCTTGCCAAAACAGAAGATGCTCAACAAAGTGAACCTGGGCCACGCGGCCCGCACCGTCAGCTACAGCCCCGAAGGGGACATGGTGGCCATCGGCATGAAGAACGGGGAGTTCATTATCCTCCTCGTGACCTCGCTGAAGATCTGGGGCAAGAAAAGAGACCGCAGGTCCGCCATTCAAGACATACGGTGAGAAACCGGAGGAAAAATCACACCGTCCAAAGGACGAGTGGCAATGGCAGTCTTCCACTGTAAGTGGTGTTGGAGGGGCCTGTAGGTGGCGCTCTCCCTTCTGGATTTGAATTTCCAAACCTGCTTCCCACTATGGTGACCAGGGACACTGATGCTGAGAGGTGCTGTCCTGGTTTTAAACCGAGGTCCCGACTACATGGCCATTACAGATCCCATGGTACTCTTCCAAAGAGCAGGGGTGTTAAACCCAGTGTCCTGACTTTGGGCTTGAACTGACTGCCCCCCTAAAAGCTGTATTTTAAATGGAAAATAGAAAGATGTTTCCCACTTCTGTGCTTTAAAGTGCTCTGGGATGAAAAGCACTATAGAAACACCATTTTTTTAAATTGGGAAGCCCCTCTGATGTGTGTTCTGTGTGCTTGTAAAAACATACAAGTGACAAGAGAAGATACGAAGAGTTTAGTGTACATTTGGATTCTGATTTGCACTACTCTCTCGGGGGGCTTTGGAGCTCGTTTGGCTGTTAGTAGCTAGTAGAGCCATGGTCCTTGTTCAGCTGTTTCTTGAAGAAAGCCTGGGCATCAAGAGACTCTCCCCCACAACCTTTTTAAACTGCAGCTCCAAGCGGTGTCCTCTGGTTTATATTTCAGTGTCACTTCCTGTGAGAATACTGCTTTGTGTACAGCACACAGTAGCACAGCAGCTGTCGGGTTTGCCTGTTTCCGGTGAACTGACCCTGGTAATCAAATTACTGGTTCAAATCCCTCAGCCAGCAGAGGAATCCTACTCCGTTGGGCCCCTGAGCAAGGCCCTTCACCCCAGCTGCTCCAGGGGCGCTGTACAATGGCTGACCCTGCGCTCTGACCACAGGCTTCTCTCTCCCTGTCTGTGTGTCTCATGGAGAGCAAGCTGGGGTATGCAAAAAGACGAATTGCTAATGCAAGAAATTGTATAGGGCTAATGACGTGATGTTATGTTATAATTGCTGTCTCTCTAGGTTCAGTCCCGACTCTCGCTACCTCGCTGTGGGCTCCAGTGAGAGTGCTGTGGATTTCTATGACCTGACTCTGGGGCCGGCTCTCAACAGAGTCAACTGCTGCAGAGACATCCCCAGCTTCGTCATGCAGATGGATTTCTCCGCCGACAGCAACTTTATTCAGGTGCAGCGTGCGGGCCGCCTTCGTTTAGGTTAATTATCTGTGCAGTTAAACTTGCTGGATGGAAAACCATCTCCTTTCCTATATTCTGCTTATACTTAAACCTCAGCCATTTCTAAGTCTAAAGTGAGGATTGCACAGCGTTTTAGAAACCTGGCTACATCTCTAAACCAGAGCGAACGCTTCCTTCCCGTTCAGGTATAGAATTAAACCGCGCAGTGGGCACCTTCCTGTGCCTGTGTGGAAGATTGCCCTGTCACAGGCTCACGATCTGCTCTTCCTCTTGCCTTTAAAGTTGTCGACTGGAGCCTACAAACGCCTGGTATATGAGGTGCCTTCAGGAAAGCAGGTTACAGAGCAGGCAGTGATCGACAGGCTGACATGGGCTACATGGACTAGGTGAGTGTGAATGTGTAAATGCTTGGGGGGGAAGGGTTTTTTCCCCTCTGTTTGTGTCAAAGTATTGCTGTTTTCAGCATAGAAAATAACCGTTTGAGTGATTTAGAAAAATGCCTTTAAGAAGCCATTTTCTGAGTGCCACCCCCAACTACCAACTCAGACAGATATTTCGCTCCTTACAAATATACCCAACTCTTAGCCTCTTTTGAGGCTAGCATATTAAGAGGTTGCCTTATCTGGTCCTGGAGAGCCACCTTCATTAACCATCTGTGTGCGAAGGGGCGTCTGATTAAACCATGTCCTGCGTCATGAACTCAAAAGCAGACAGAGCTGGTTTGAGACTGCTACATGCTGTTCGTGTTTTTTTTTTTTCCTGAAGGATCTCCCTATACCTTCCATTAAACAAGAAATGTGCTTAAGTAGCTTGCTAATTTGTATCTCCTAAGATTTGCAAGAGTGTCTTGTTGGGGGAAAAAAAACATTTTTAGATTGTGTCTAATCCAAGGCCAGGAAAGAAGATGGGCAGCCATGGCCTTGTAGTGTATCAATCACACTACATATTGAGTATTACATATCATATATGTGTATTACATTTATAACATTATATAGTGTTTCAATTACTCAGTGAATTGTGTATACTATATGTTATATGTGATATATAATCTATACCGTGTATTATATAATGTATCAATTACTGCTTATTATATATTACTTATATAGCGTATCGATTACTTTATGTATTGTATATAACATACACAGTATATAGATTATATATAACATGTACAGTATTATACAGTGTATCTTTTACACTACGCATTGTGTGTCGATCATTTCACTTGTTGTAAAAGCTGCCAACAGCAACAGAAAGCTGTACTTGCGCTCTGACTGACCACTCACTGCTCTGCTGGTTCCCAGTGTCCTGGGTGACGAGGTGGTGGGGATCTGGTCCCGCAATACTGATAAAGCCGACGTCACCTGTGCCTGTGTCTCGCACTCTGGTCTCAACATCGTCACAGGCGATGACTTCGGAATGGTAAAGCTGTTTGACTTTCCATGTCCAGAAAAGTTTGTAAGTATAATCTGTTTATGATACACTGGTTGTGTTTTCTTTGTGAATTATGCTGATAACTTTACCTCAGTAAAAGAATGTCTAAAAACAGTATTAAACATTAGTGTTCAGGATATGGACTTTTTTTTTTGCTATTAGGTTTCCTCCTTGCTTTGTTGTAACTTAAGTAAATGAAATACTGTATATTGTATATGTGGAACTTAAGATTTTAGCACTATTAGTGTATTTGTTTTTATAAATAAGGAAGACTAAAAATGTTACTCTCTATACCAGTTATTACATTGTAGGGGTTTTTAGATCACTGTTTCGATACTGATTTTGAGTAAATGATATTTGCAGTTGTTTTCACCACTGTTATACATGTGTACTGTTAAAATTTACTTTTACCATGAATCAGTATTAACATAAATTTAGTTTAGAGCTAGCATTGCAAAAAATATTTTTTCCTCCTGTGTTCCCTCCCTTTCCAGCCTGTCAGCTCTTGGGTTGCTTTCTGCACTGTGCACGTACAATATTTACAGACTGGTTTCATGTTCCTACAGGCTAAACACAAAAGGTTTCTTGGTCATTCCGCTCATGTGACAAATATCCGATTTGCGTGTGGGGACCGGTACGTGATCAGTGCCGGTGGCGATGATCGCAGGTAAAGTGTCGATTCGTAGAGTGCCCGTACTTCTGTTTCAATCAATGGTATCCCACCAAAACAAAAGCCCTTTCCTTTTTAACCCTCACCCAAAGCGTTCAGAGTGGGCACGCCGTAGGGACCCTGCTGTTTCTAACTCCTGTCCCCTGTGCCCTCTGCTCCTGTCTGCAGCCTGTTTGTGTGGAGATGTGTCCATGCTCCTCACTGAAGGCGGTCCTTGCACAGGGGCAGCATGGGGAGATGTCAGCATGACCCAGGAGGAGGGGAGCTGTGAGAGACGTCCTCCTTCAGGACAACTGCATGGTTTTTTTTTTTTAAAAAAGGCAAATGAGAGTCTGGCAGCTAGAACAATGTAACTCAACTTACTCACTGCCCAAGATCCACTTTTTCAAAAAAAGGTACGAGAGGTGTGTGTCTGAGATGCTACAACATACAGTACACCTCCATGAACCCAATTCCTGTGCATCAGACACAACCTTCTTTTTCTGTGGTACACAAGGAGAGCCTTTCATTCAATCATGAGGACTCTAAAATAGCCACCAGCTTCACCTTCTTTTAATTAAAAAAAAGTTTTCTTTAAAGTTTTTGATATTTTTTGGGGGGCAGGATTGTACCAGTGAGATAGATGCAGATTGTAAAATGCCATTTTTCATAGGTGTAGCAAACATGTTGAGCCTTAAATGAACTGTTTTCTTTTTTGGAACATCTGTAAGGCTTAGGTGAAACATTTCAGGTTGGTTTTTATATTTTGAGATTTTTTGTTTGCTAATGAGTGTTTGAATGAGGAAAATAAAGTATCCCGAGGCCTTCTTCCTGAATGTACCATCCGAATTATGTCCTGGATGTCAGCATGCCAAAGCATACTATGCACTATATACTTGTACCAATCACTGTGGTAACCCTGATGGTTTGTTAACGTAATTGTGCTGTTTACCATTTTAACCCAAGAATATTGTGTTAATAACTTAAAAATGTGATCCTGTCAACCATAACGTAGCACTGACTTGTGCAAATGATCTGATACCTATGTACATATTCACTGTGTGTGTATGTGCGTGTCTGTTTGTGTGGGCGCGCGCATGGCTTTAATGAACTAAGAACAGACAATCCCTTTGAACCAAAAGAAAAAAAAAATCAGAACTTTGGCTTTTACTGCACTTGTTTTCCTTCTCCCTGGATCACTATTTTAAGTGTGCTGCTAAAACGTTTTCTAAAATCATATCAATGGAAAACTGAGGTATTGTACTGTAGCTATTTTTTACACAAAAAACCATAACAGCTCTAATCTTGCTCAACAGGAATGTCTTACTGAACTGAGAATCCGTCTAAGTGCAAAAATGTTTTTTTCCTGATTATCATTATTTTGTACATAAGTTTCATAGGTACAAGGTTCAGTGCTACTGAATATTAGTTTTCCTGATATCAATATGTATAATTTGTAAAGACATTCTTTTGTATATTTTTTGTGAAATGTTTCTTAAAAAAATTTTAATAAATCATTTTCGGATATTTTTTTTAGATTATTTTTAAAAGGAAAAGTTCAAAGTTTAATATTGCTGAAACCACTTGTAGTGCGGGGAAGTCAATGAGTCAATTCATATAATTATGGTTAAAGAAAACACTTCAGGCGCTTGGAAAAGTCATAAGACCTTCAATGAAGCAACATGACAAAGTGACTGAAAACAGAAGTCAACTTCTATACAGTACAGTTATAATGCACGTTTTTGAGAATTTAGTTTACAAAAACGGATAAATCTTCTTTAAAAAAAAAACAGATCACAAAGTTTGGAATCTTTTTATGCTAAAAACCTGGGACCCAGAATGAAATTAGAAATAAACAAAAATTCAGAAACCACGTTTTCTTCAGCGCTGTTGTCGAGGGAGGACTGTCCATGCCACATGATCTTTAACTGATGGGAAGAAAAAGATAAATATGTAAGTATAGAATAAAGTAAAGTTCAAATCAACAAATTTGATAATACGTCTGGTAGTGGAAATGATGAGATATTCTTTAATGAACTGACCTAAAGTTACTGGCAATTGGGAAAGTGTCAATGTTCTTTTTTTACAGTCACAATTGTTGAGATTATGCATTTTTAAAATGGCCTGAGGTTAATCATCTACAAAGCAGATTAAAAAGTGAAATACCTGTTTTGGGCTTTTGTCCATTTCAGTGCGTGTCTTGGAGGTAATGAAACAGATGGATGGTAAAAATTACAGTCTGGACGTTTACACTGGGTTGTAAATCGACATGGCTGCAAAATCAAGAAAATAAATTACAGGGGCAACATTTGGTACCATGTAGAAGAGTTCTCCACCTTACAGAGGAACATAGAAATTCTTATAGGGTAAAACATTTCTTACTTTAGGGTGGTAAAACTGGCAATCCAACTTCCTGCAGTCCGGGAAAAAACGACAGATGTTGCCAGATGACTGAGGCACTGAAAAACAAGAGACGCTCGGCCATTCATACAGAATTTCTCTTTGCATTTCGAGCAACATAAACCGAGAAGAGAGACCATGAGCTTTGCAAGAGTACAAATAATAACGAACCGTTCTCACACCTGTAAAAGTCAAAAGCAAACTAAGATTCAAAGCTAACAGAGATTCTGACTGATGACAGGGGGTGTTTTTTTAATTCTAAAATAATCTGAGCCCCATGAGTCAAGGGTTTGGCCCTTTAATCTAAAGCCTCCCCAAGCAAAGAATAATCTTACCTGGCTTCACTGGCAGAGCTGGGCCTCTCCTGCTGGCATGAGTATACGGACAGTCTGCTTTGGTGCACTTGGCATCATATTTACAATTTGGATGAACAAATAAACATTTGTCACCAAACTTGCAACTGGGAAAGGTTCTGCAAAGGATAAAAGAGTAGAAAAAAATGAATCATAAGATGTTAAGACTAATTCCTCATGTATATTTGGGTTTTACGTCCTAAAAGCATTCCAGAGTATGTAGAAAGCCATTTTTGAATTTTAAAGCCAGTTTTAAAGCAGAAAGTGCCTTTTGTGGTTTTGTTTAGTTGATCTACATTTCTGAAGCAAAGGCATACCATGAAGGCTTAGTAAATTAATATTAAAACACTTTAATAAACATATTTTTGAAAGCATTAACTGAAAATAACCTATGAAAGTATTAATTGATAATGGAGTTACATATCTGGAAAAAACAACTGTGTGTTGGAAAGATCAGGCCAAGTACTAGCAAGAGCACGACAATCGGGGTATGGCTTTACTCTCCAGCTTACTTGCACAATGTGGTGGGGTGATGGTACACACACTCAGCCCCGCTTTTGCAGACTGGCCAATACTTGCAACGTTCCAGGACCTTCTGCCGTTTAATGGGGACGACATCCGTTTCCCCTTCATCTACAGAGAAATTTTGACAACATTTTGAAAAGGCACAAAAACGACCTTATCTCTACGTGGAGAGGTCATTTAAACAGGCTTCCAAGTTGTCTCCACTGGTGAAGGCTCTCGCCCCTATGGAGGTTAGGTTCGATCATCTCGGTGTCTAGTCAAGTCACTGGCCGACTGTAACCAGGGTAAGATGGGAATAGTCAGCCAGGACTCTCGGATTCCAAGACCCCTGTGGCTTCAAGAATTCTTCCACAGTCGAGGTGTTGTTCCAGAGGGATTCTCCTCTCCTCCATTAAGGGCTGAGCCTCCTGCAAGGGGCTGGACAGCCAGCAAGGTGCTACAAGTGGAGTGGCCTGAAGGTGGGCGGGTCAGAGGAGTGTCTACACTTCCTCCTTTTCCCGTGTGCGGCTGCAGGGTTCACAGCCCAGACACGAAAAACACAAAACTGGTGACTCTAAATCGGGTGGGTAAACATTAAACCGCCGGTGATCGATAAGAAAGTTATTCTTTATATATACAAATGTTACACAGATAAAGATATGCTTACGATGCTCAATGTATATTTAAAAGGAAATGTAAATGATGTCTGCAATTATGCCGTTTGTGTACGGGATGCTAACACCTCTTATTAAAAGAGTATAATTATTTAAGTGGAACTAACAAAAAAGCTAAGAAATCTATACAAGTTACAATTACTATTCATGACACATGTACATGACATCATTTCAATAATCTTTAAATTAAGATTCCTCTAGACATAGAACTATTCGTATTTATATTCCTAATATTCTCAAATGGTAAAATAGTTATGGTGGATAAAGATAGTTATTTTTACCATCAGAATAATCCAATTCACGTTCAAGTCGCTGGTGCACATTCATCTTGGGTTTCCTATCCAGTTGTCTCGCTGACAACTTGCTCTTAATTATTTTTACATTTTCCTTTAAGACAGTGTCCTCGGCGTCCCTGTCCTCCTCGTCCATGTATCCCTGGGGACTGGGAACCCCGTCCAATGTCACAATAAATTTAGGGCTCGGACAGTGTCTAGGCTCAGATGCATCCCTGCAGTAGGAAGAAAAAAGTACAAGGAGTGCACAAGAGTGGATGAAAAGATCACCACTGTTATACAGCAGTATCAGCTCAATAGCAAGGTCTCTCAAAAATAAATACGAGTCATTTATACCTTGTAATTGCATAAACCAGGTTTTTCATTTCACATATTCAAATTGCTTTAACAAAATTCCAAAACAAAGCCTAAAACATTTTCATTAAAAAAAGACATTTAGTGTACACCAGGTGTTTCCAAGAGCAGAACCACTGTGATTCAAGTTGACAGCCATGTATTGCATTTTGCTTTCTGTGCAAGTATTTAACTGCATTCAGTGAAAACTCAAAATCTCAGAGTTGTAAATACCTCGTCTGCGCCACGCTAGTGGACACCTCTTTGAACTCCACAGGCACCAAGGTGCCAAGCCTGCTCCTGACTGACCCCACATCTTCGAGCTGAGACCTCTTCAAGATGAAGGAGCGGGTGTCATTGGGCTTCACCGCTGACATCTCAGACACCCCAGCTGGTGCACAAACACAGCCATCAGCACCATACACATGCAATCCTCATGTCTTATCAAACACAAGTGTTCAATCATCTAAGAAAAGGTCTTGCTTTACACTGCAAGCAACCAACGGCACAAATTAATAACCTATATGTACACAAATTAAGAAAAAGACCAGTTTGTTTGTTATACGATGCAGCTCAATGCATATAAAGCTCCCTCCCTGGTATGATCAATTCTCATCACTGACCTTGAAGTCTTCTCAGACTTTCTTCTTGTGTGTCAGGCTGAAGCCGGGAACCCAAAGACCTTGTCTGCACTAGAAGATCAAAGGATCTTGTAAAGCAAGTAAAACTAAGTGGAATGTACTGTAAACTCTTGAGACCACAGCAAACCCAAGAAAAGTCCCTGGTGCCTATATCTTCCGCCATTTTAGTTTTTATCAAACGAAAAGGAATGCTGGGTAACAATGATGAGCAGCCATGTTCATCTGAATTACCGGGCACTGGAATCCCGCAGGTAAGTGTTGGAGGTTAATGCGGGAGAAGATATTTAAGAAGTCAAGACCACCAACCTGGCCGTCTCTCTGAAACGGTTTCCATGGGGGCTCGTGTCTGGAGTGAGAACTCCGCAGACCGAAGGGACTCCTGGACCTGCTGGACAGCTGCACCCATGTCTTCACTGGCAGAGCGAGTCCGGGGGGCTACAGGGACCATCTGCCTCTGGGGGGCTGCTGCTGCAACAGGATGGAGCAACAGCAGAAAAAGGCTGGTCAAAGGACCTGACTCGTTACAGATAACCAGAGTTTGGGTCTAATTTTGGGTTTCATGTTCGTTTCTTTCCGAGAGGAATGACACAAAACATCCCAATGCCAGATAGAGAGATGCCCTTCAAACTTGAACCTGGGGCATTTAGTTTGCTCATTTGAGGTACAGGGATGGTGGTGCCACAGATGGCGGTGTATAAAGTCATAGAAGGAAAGCACATATCTGTGGTACAATCCCTTACACACTGGTGCTTTGGCTAAGGGTTACATGAACATGGTTCAAAGACCGCAAAATCATTTTTTAGTTGTCCTAATAATTACTGCACACTGCAGTTTCTCTATAATTCTGCAATGAAACAGAAGCTTTCTGAACCTCGGTTGCCTAGAACACACAGTATACACATCATATCTGTTACCTGTAGGATAATTAGTCGTTTTAGAGACAGACTCCTGGGCCTCAGAAATGGCTTTTAAAATCAGATTCTTATTTGCTTGCTTTGAGGGTGGAAGAGTAGGCCTGAAATAAAACAGAAACACAGCTTTAGACCCCACAGTTCGCTTCAAACCAGGTGGGCTAGGATAGCTAGAAGAACTGCTCAAGGCAGACTCTTCAGTGGCCAAACTGAAGCTCACACTGGCTCTAGTATGTTTTCTACACGCAAATATACGTATAATCTTACATTGCACAGCACATGGAGAGAAACGAATATTGTGTAGTAATGGAGGATAACACAGATGTTTGTGATCCTCGTGAATGGATTCATGAGACAAGGGTCTCCAGTACTCACAAGCAACCCCAGAGGTGTGTGATGTTTTATGTTTCATGCAAAGGAACGGGGATGAGTGAATGAACTGTGCTGTACAGATCTATTAGTGTTCGGATCTCAGAAAGACAGCAAGCCGGGTCCAAGCCCTGTGCAAGTAGTGGCGAGGCATGCAGCACCTTCGCTCGGGTTTAGAAGGCAGGGAGACGCTGCTGGAGAGGCCGCCACTCCGTGCACCATAGTTCTCTTCTTCCTCTTCCTCTTGCTCATCGCTGTCCAGGTCTTCCTCCGCGGTCTTACTCACTCGGACAATAGAGCTCACCACCGGAGCCTTCCTCTTCCAAGACATGTCCTCCTTTAGAAAGACCAGGGAAGTAAATCCTTCTTACTGCCCGCTGACTCAACCCACTGCACCCACTGGCGTGAACAGAAGATGTAACAGACAGGTTTCTCAATGGGGAAACCAACTTTTAAAATACCAGTTAATTCAGTTATCATACTATGCCCCCTTCTCCGAAAAAAAATAAAAAGAAAAACCGTAATGTAAAAAAATCCTAAGTTAGAGACAAGAAAATTAGTTATATGCTTCATAGCACACAGAGAAAAAGAAGCCATTACCAGGACAAACTTATATGGCTCAGTCTGAGCTTTAGAAGGGGAAACAAATTCTTGCAATAGGTATTTCTCAATAACTCCTACTCACTTCTCTGGGAGCTCTGTTGATGTGTAACTTGGCTGATCTGATGCTCTGTCCACTGCTGTCCTGCAGCCTGCTGTAGAGTCCTAGGGATGTTTCTGTGGGTCCAAGCGCCTCTGCAGGCCTGTAGCTGCACGGCCTGCCTTCGTCTGCTCGACCGGCAGGCTGCGAGCTGCTGTCCGACATGCTGGCAGATTGCTGGCTGCCCGGCGGAGGCCTGGAAGGCTCTGCTGTGGGTCGACCAGAGCTGTAGGTCAAGGTGACCAGGGGTCTCTTCCGCAGGCCCGCGGAGGAAGCCGCGTCTCCCGCAAACCTCAGGTCCTCATCGATGAGGTCATCGTCAGGCTCAGGCTTGATGTCAATAATGGCCTCTTCAGACAAGGGCTCTACGAGGGGCTTCACCGTTGACATCAAACGCGGGACATTCCTCTCCGTCGACCTCCTGTAACGGGGACATGAAATTGGCGGCGTCTGACTTTGCATGGTTCATTCCGGAGTGCAATAAAATCCCCTAACGAGGCAAGTCATTCCACACATGCAGCGCATAAAACACAGCTTAGCATACACTGCGCTTGAACGGAATATGTTCTAGTCTTCCTGAATCTATTCCATGCTGAAAGGAAAAGAAAAGAGACAACATCTATTACAGTTAAGACCGAAAAAATAGAGACTGAAACAGATGAAGACTAAGTGATAGTATTAGCACCCCTACTAAAAGTACTAAGAAAGCTTAATTTAATTTGACCCCTGAAGCAGCTCTGTAAAGCCAGGTCTTCACAGTCTGGCGAGGAGATAACCTCTCTCTTCTTCCTACACAAGGACACGTTAGGCTCCTCCTACCTGCCGCTGGAGACCTGGTGCTCCTGGGAAGAGCTGGTGGACACCCAGGAGTCCGTGCGGTCTGCGCGAGAGCTGGACACGGCCAGGCCCCGCGGCTCCTCGTCCCGCCGGTTGGCGCTCCCGCCGCAGGGCGGCCTGCCCTTCCCCGCCAGCAGCTCGGCGCTGGCGTCCGTGCAGGCGAGCTGTGGCTTCAGGACCGAGGGCTCTGCTCGCACGAGAAACAAGACGAACCGCAAGTCAGCTCCGCACAGGAAGAATACACCTCCTCCTTTTAAAACTAAACTATAAATCTGATTAGACTGGCACTGTTAATTTTACTGTAGATTACATAGTTTCCGCAGTATTAATAATAAGAAAAGATCACTTTATTAGCCCTATACAATTTCTTACATTAGGAATTTGTCTTTTCGCACACCCCAGCTTGCTCTCCATGAGACACACAGGCACACAGACTGGGAGAGAGAAGCTTGGGGTCAGAGCGCAGGGTCAGCCATTTATACAGCACGCCTGGCGCAGCCGGGCTTAAGGGCCTTGCTCAGGGGCCCAAAAGAGAAGGATTCCTCTGACGGCCGTGGGATTTGAACCGGCAACCTTCCAGCCACAGGTGCTGATCCTTAGCCACAGGGCCACCACTTCGCCACATTCCTCACACACATATAGCACAGGCAATGGGGATCCCCACCAATGTACAGCCCCACCTGGATGATGCGCTGACAGATATAGTGCACCAGTACTCTCCCCACACATCAGCTCTCAGTGGGGAGGAGAACAGAGTGATGAAGCCAATTCATAAATGGGGATTATTAGGAGGCCACAATTGGTAAATGCCAATGGGAAATTTGGCCAGGACATGAGGATAACATCCCTACTCTTTGAGAGAAACGCCCTGGGATTTTTAATGACCACAGGTCAGGACCTCAGTTTTACGTCTCATCCGAAGGACGGAGCCTTGTTTAACAGTATAGTGTCCCCATCACTGTACGGGGGCAACAGGGTGAGCGTCCCCTACTGGTAACACTAACATCTCTTCCAGCAGCAACCTTAGCTTTCCCAGGAGGTCTTCGAGCTAGGTTCTGGCCAGGCTCACACCTGCTGAGCTTCAGTGGGCTGCTAGTTGTGAGATGCAGGGGGATATAGCAAATGCAATACATTTAAAATATCTGGTAAAAAAAACAGATTTCGTTTTTTTTGTCAATGGTGTGAGCTTCTCAACTGTTAAGAATTCAAGCTAATGTGAAACCTAAAATGTGAATGAAAAGGAGTAATTGGTGAGGGGTTGGGAGCTGGGAATTATTTTATTTCTTACTTACCAACAGCAACTGATCGCAGTTTTTCTAGAACACCGTGTAACCTGGAAGAGAGGATAAGGGAATGACTGTTTCACCTGACATAAGCCAAAGCTCCTACAGGAGAACCGACATGAGTATGAGTCAATGAATGAATGAAATCCACAATTCTGGACAAGAACGCCGACATAAAACTGCTCACAAACCTACCAAATGGTGAATTTGATGGTGTTGTTCCCAAGGAACAGAGAGAGATCATCCGCCATCTGTTGGGCATTCTTCTTATTAGCCACCATAACCATGATGTAATCGGGAAGTTCTTCATCTAATGAACACAAATAAAGAGACCTTGTTTAGCAGTTTGAGCACCACCCCTACTAAACACTAGTGTCATCCAATTCTACTAAATGATACACCACATATAAGAATGAAAAGACTCAGACAGCGAGAACGGTAATTGATCTTGTGGGGGGAAAAAGCAGTATGCGATTTAGTAAAATAACTTGGAAAAAGTTTATTTCCCTTCTAATAAAAGTCTAACTTACCCACATAAGCGCCCAGTTCCTGCAACTTCCCCTTAATTGCAGCCTGGAAAACAGCATAAATAAACTGATGATTAATTAAATAATTCATTTCCGTTTCTCTCGAAAAAGAGGGGAGTGCAATTGTCGCTTTTCAATCGGGCATCAAGCGTGTAGAAATGAACTCGAAACAATATTTGACCCCAAAGGTTCTGCTCAGTTAATTACAGATTCACCTCTGATCCAAATCTTTCGAGGAGATACTATGAAACAATCCTTAACTTCATTCTAAAACGGTGTCTTCGAATACAGTATTTCCATCATTATTTTATTGAAAAGCATTAAAGCACAAGTTCGGAAATGGCGTTTTATACCTTTCAGCGAAAAAACAAAAACCGTACGTAGCAGATGGTAGCTACACCTAGGAACACATCACATACTAAGCACGGAAGCAATAACAATGTTTTTGTTATTGCAAGGTATTTTGTTTGGAGATTTAGTTAGAAATCTCAGAATGAGAGTGACGGCTTTTGTTTTAAGCCAGTCTAACTTAAGCAAGCGTTTCCACTGAAATCTCCTGAAAGAAACACACATCGTAAACAAGGCCCCGAGCGCCCCGGCTCACTATTTAGGACGTTTTAAAATGAAAGACAATGAATGAATTTACCCTTATTTTCTTGCTTATCTCCGTTCCAATCTCCATGATAGTTTTAAAGCGGTATTTCAATGTATTCAATGTCGTTTTGAAATATTACTCGCTTATCTTTAGATCGGCATTGCTTCAGCCTTGGTTTAACAGACACAACCGCTCTAAAGCAAGCGACTCCGCTTCCTCTCGTCGGTCCTCGGAATATTTCGGGTGTTTCCGGCTCTTCGTGGCCGGCGCGGGGGAGCCGCAGATGTCGCGGTCTTATGTCGTCGATTCCTGCAGCCTTGCGCAGATCTGCACAGTTGAACACAAGTTCTTCGATGGCTGATGGTAGATGCAGTATTTTAGGAACAGATCTCAGAAAATCATGACAGTTTTAGAATATATTTAGACTCCGTAGTTTTTAACTACCTCAATTAAATACCCTAAATTCCAATAATTTTCTGTACCTTATGTGTATTATTAGCAAACGCGCTTATTCAACTCAAGCTACGTTAATGGCTTTCATAAAATGTACTTTCGGTGTGTCACAGCAATTTAATTTTACAAATAAAATAAGGGTAGAACAAAGCAGAAGGGCAATGCAAACGCTGGACAAAATTAAACATACTGTTTCATTTAAAGCAATGTATCGTCTATGGATAATAAAAAGCAGTGAGGCAGCCTAGTGATTTAAACTCCATGTCTCACATTGGCCATAGGACAAACACACAGCTGAGAGTCAAGGACACCCTGCAGAATTACACTGAGAGCTGAGAGATCGCAGGCCCTGTCCAGACAGGTTCAATCCTCTGAGAGCAGAATGGAACCAAAAGGTGAAGATTACGATACCGGGAGCTGAAGGCAGGCCCGATGTCCTTTATGAAAATGGACAAGAAAAATAAAATCTGGACCAAACCTGACCAGACTCCAAAAGCATGTCATGTCCTTTTTGGAAAAGTGTTTTGGTGATCAATAACGGGCAATTTGTAGTAATCTACATTGAAACACAGAACGAAGTCCTCCAGCCCTCAGAGGACAAGGGTTGCCTTGATTGATAGATATTTTATTGATCCCGTGAGGGAAATTGCAGAACTAACTGAAAGAAACGAAAAGACCTTCGAACATGCCTTGCACAACTGACAAACAAGGCCTCTTTAAAAATGAATGATTTAGAGTCTGTCAGACTGGTTAAGGCAGGGGTCTCCAGTCCTGGTGGGCTGCTGTGTCTGCATGTTGCACAAGTCTCTTTGAAGTGCCAGCAGCGGAAAATTTGGAAGAAGGTGTTCAACTTCCTAAATACGTCAGGACATCTAAGAAGAAGAGTCATCCCCTTTCCTATCGCTAGGGGCCGCGACCGCCTGACTAAAACCTGAAACACCAGCAACCTTAACCTTGTTAACCCTATGAAGAAAGTCTAGCATGTCCTGTTTCAGGGTTTTTTTTACCCTCAAAAAACAAGACGCGAGTCCTCTCAAATCTATAACAGGGCGTCTTCAGTCTCGCCCCGTTGATGGAATCTCTTAGCAAGGAAGGTCTCTCAAAAAAGGACCCTGAATGTGGGTGTAAAACAAGATTTAAATCTGTTCGTCCTCTGAGCTGCAGGCCACACAGCTTTGTCATGTCCATGGTGTAAAAGAACCGCTTTTTTTCTACCCCACCAAAAAGTTGGGATAAACCCCAAAACTCGTGTTAAAAACTATACATTCCCTACACAACACTATTCCCGCGCCCATCTGCTGCCTGCACAGCCCTGTGTCACCGGCCACAAGCGCCTTTACTGGGAGGAGCCGGGCTGTACTTGTGCAGGAATAGGGGTAGTATCGAGAAAATAACACACAAAGCGACGTCAATACATGCATGAAAAGATAACGTGCTGGTCACGAAAATAAAACTCTACAGTTAAGTGCCGTTTCTTCTGTGAAATTTAATTTCTATGTTAACAAAATCAACCTATAAAATGTATTTGCAGGACCCAGCTCCCCCTCCGTGTAACGTCTAGTGAGACACTCTGTTGTGAGCGCTTTGTTAGGGGCACATGCAGCCGGGAGAAGCGGTGTTCGTGTTATTTAGAAGCTAGGATATGGGTTTCAGACGGAAATACGCGTATACCAAATTGCTTGAGTTTTTATACTTAGTGTAGTAATATTCATATAATTCCAACAGTGCGCCGCGGTGCAGGTTAAAGCAGGGCCCTGGATCAGCGGTAACAGCCTGGGAGTTTCCTGCTCTACCGACGCGGACGTTGTTGCTCCACGGTGGGAGAGAAGAGAGATTGCACCTTGGAAACGGTGCCTGCCCTCCTCCGGGTTAGTTTTCCTCATGTTTGCAATTCGATGCGCGTATGAATAGTGTTTCTTTTTTCTTTATCAAAGAACGTTTCAATTTATTGCAGTTAAGTCATTCGAGACTATAACCAAGCAGACGTTGGTCCACTTGCTGCTCGCAGGTGATACTGCGGCGGTAACCACTGCTAACATCATTATAATTAGTCTCCCATTCGTTTCTAATGAGAAAAGTGAAGATTCGGAACTATTTCAGCGAAGAGTGTAGTTGCTTTTTGTAATTTCAGAAGTTGCCGTATTCTGTATAGTACTGTAAAATCGTTCACTTTCGCCATGAGTATTTCGTCTTCATGTGGCGAAATGTTCCTTCCCGAATAAAAAAAATAACCTCTACAAAACACAGAGGAGCCATGTGCGGACCTAAAGCTCAACGCCTCAGTTTATCCAGCTGAGGAACCAGGTGACCGTGAACTTATCTGCACGTTCAAACGTGCTCACCGCATCGAAGACTGAAGTCGAAACGTTTGCTTGGCCGTTTCGGTGCTCGAGACTCCCGGGTTACCTAAGATCTGAGTTCTGTTCATTGCACTTTTGTTATCCTGTCATCTATGCGCACGTTAATCGTCGGATTTTGTTTTCGTGGCCCCCAGGAGAGCGCTTCTCCGGGCTAGAGGAGGACACTTTCCGTCCTCTGTCCGAGGCTCCCCAGATGAGTTCCCGCGTGTGCAAGAACTGTGGGTGCACAGACATCGATATCGACCAGGCCCGGGGCGATGCGGTGTGTACGGGCTGTGGGTCTGTGCTGGAAGACAACATCATTGTGTCTGAGGTCCAGTTCGTGGAGAACAGTGGCGGAGGGTCGTCAGCTGTCGGCCAGTTCGTCTCCTCCGATGGTAAGTGAAGCCTGTATCGATTTGGAAGTGTCACTTCTTGTGTCAGCTGGGGCGCTCTCAGTGCGTACTGTCGCGACTGTCACACCTGAGGTTTTGGAAGTGTTGAGGTAGCTCAAATGACTCTCATCCTTTCGTTTTTTTTTTGTAATGTTAAAAGTGCCAGTTAAGCATGAAGTACATTTTGCCAGCAGCTGAATCTCCCTGCAGCTCCCAGCCGGCAGCCTACTGGAGCTCAGCAGGTGTGAGCCTGGTCAGTGCCTGGATAGGAGACCTCCTGGGAAAAACTAAGGTTGCTGCTGGAAGAGGTGTTAGGGGGAACATGAATGTGTGGGTCCTAATGCCCCAGTATAGTAATAGGGACACTATACTGTGAAAAAGCGCTGTCCTTCAGATGAGATGTAAAACCGAGGTCCTGACTCTCTGTGGTCATTAAAATGAGTAGGTGAGTAGGCATTTCTCTATAAGAGTAGGTGTGTTATCCCGGTGTCCTGGCCGAATTTCCCGCTGACCTTTACTAGTCATGGCTAATAATCCCTGTTTTATGAACTGGCTTCATCAGTCTGTTCTCCTCTCCACTGAGAGCTGATGTGTGGGGAGCGTTCTGGCGCACTATGGCTGCCGTCGCATCATCCAGGTGGGGCTGCACATTGGTGGTGGAGGGGAGACCCCATTACCTGTAAAGCGCTTTGAGTGGAGTGTCCAGAAAAACGCTATATAAGTGTAAGCAATTATTATTATTATTATTATTATTAATAATAATAAAATTATAATATCTAAATTTGTAATGAATTAATTGGAAGCTAGCATTTAATGCAAATAAATGATTTGATAAATGTGAGTCGGTATCCAAGTCTGTAATAAAGTGTAACTGTGTTATATACCGGTTAAAGATATGATGCTGAATTGCTTGATGTATTAAACGTTTGGCATCAACATAGAACATAGGAGTTTAGTATACTATACAGGTATCGTACAGGAAAATTAAAGCAAATGTACCTCTATGGGTGGGGGAAACTGCATAGTTAAGTTTTCCCTTCATTTTAGATTTCAAATGGAAATTTAGCTTAATAAAATTCAAATGGACAAATCATTTCCCCAAGTACCTTTATATTAGAGGTTTTCCCTTTATAAGGCAAGAGCATAGTTTTCAATATTTCATAAAACTTTAATAGGTAATGCAGTTGCCTATAGTATCTCCCTTCATGAAAGTGTCTATGCTCATGAAGTTATTTAGTGTTTTGTCCTGCAAAGATACAGCCAATGCAATCTGTAGGGAGGGGTAGTAGCTGAGTGTGTGATGTCAGAGCATCAGTGTGGCTGAACCTGATAAGCAGTGATGATGTCATCTTTGTAACAGATGGAGATAGTATTTTAAAAAAGTGTTTTAAGGATTTATCCAGGTTGCGCAGTACTGTGAAACCCAAACTCTTTAAGGACGTCCCCAAATACTGTAGTAATGTTGTTAATTCAAATAAGGATCTTTCTAGTCTTGAGTTTTCAGGAGAAGTGAAAGTTACACCTTCTGTATGAATTCAGATTTTTGGTCAGTTTTCTTTAAAAATGTTTCAAACTGTGTCACTTCTTGCACAAAAAGAAAGGAAACCTGTTTAACACCTATTTTAAAGATGAACTTTTGAATCCATTGATTTTAAACCATATAGTCTGAGTACAAAGAGTGTAGGATCATTCTTTAATTTCTTTTGGTGTACATTCTTGACTAATTTGAACTCATTTCTTATCCCGTCTGCATGTGAATGTCATTCAGGAACATACTAAATCCATTTAAGCAAGTTTCTTTGGAACAGCTGTGGTTCACATACAGACTTAAGAAGGAAAAAGTGAAATGTGGGAAAATCAAGAATAACTGGTGGTTCCCGTTAGCTGACAGTATTTTTAAAATTAAAAAGGTGACAAGGTGGCATTAACATTTAGCTCTGCTACCCCACAGCTCTTGGGTCCTGGGTTTGATTCCAGACAGACGTGCTTTTTGTGTGGACTTTGCATATTATCCTCAGATGTGCATCACTTTGTTCTCCACCATTCAGATACTGGAGTGCTGGCCACGTTAAAGGGAAACTGCAATGCTGTTTCGGGGTTAGACAAGTGCATTTCAGTCCACATTAGAAGTAAAATGTGCTCAATAACTTGTAAAAAATTTTACATCACAAAATATATATATTTAAATTTCCAGGCATGCAAAATGCCATATTCTGCAATACAGAATGAGGTAACAAAACGTCCAGTGTCGTATGTGGCCCTATTACATTGTAAACAAGCATGATAGGATTTGTTAATACAGCATAATAGCTTGTGAACACATCTCTTTTAATTCAAAAGAAATACTGCTCTTGACTTCGACACCGTTTTGCCGACAAAAACTACTTGTTAACTCTGCATGCAGATCACATCAGAACATTTCTGTGGTGAATTGTCTGCCGCACAACCTGCACCTATTTGCTTGTACATCACAGTACATTATTTATTACAGGGACTAGTGAGCAGGAAGGGCCACATCACGTCACAATTCGCGCAAACTCTCGCTCTTTTCCATGGGTCTGTGACACCATGGCGACTTACAATATTTTCACAAAGTTCACAATTCTGTGTTGAATCGATTTTATTTCTGTATTGTTAACTAATTTATTTTGGTACTGAGATTGAATAATGGGTCTGAGTAATTGGGACAGCGCTTTAACTGGTGTCTCTAAGTTAGTTTGGGTGTGTCTCTTGGGATGGACTGGTACCCTGGCCAGGACAGAAGTCCCTCCTTGTGCCCTGTGTAACTGAGGGGGTCGTGGGTTACAGTGACTCTTGAAGGAATTTTAATTATGGATGTATTTACGGATATTTATTTTATTTCTTTAATATTACTGATTAAGCAGCAGGGGGCAGTCTTCCTGTAAGAAATATATGCACACTCCACTGTAATCACATGAGGGTGGATGCTTTTACTTCTAATGTACATTTCTGTTGGAAACAAGCTCAGTCCTTTGAGGTCATATTTTTTAATAATAAATCTGTTCTTTGGGAACACTGGTCCAGTCCTACACCAAAATGTTTATTCTTGTACAAATTATTTTCTGCTTCCTCAACCAAACTCTCAGATCCTAAAGTAATTTATAAATTGTAAAATGTATCAGAAGTGTAATTATAACTGATCTGGACTTGTAAAGTATTTGTTCTATAAAGTTATTATAGTTATATTACAGTTATTATAGTTAATTATTGTAGTTATTTTCAGTAAAGGTTTGCTCAACTGGGTGCAGTACAGTGTTAAGCACACTAGAAGGTGCTGCTGTTCTTTTTCCGATTGAGGAAGTATTGACCAAGAAAATAAATGAGTGAGTGTGCGGTGTTATGGGTTGAGGACTGGGAACTGGCACAGCACACAGTGGATGTCTGAGTCGAGATGAAGACGAAAGAACCAATCAGAATGTCACAACCACAGATCAAGTTTATCTGCTTTAATTGCGATAATGCATAAGACAAATCCCTCAAGCCTAGTTTTGTTCTTTCTATGACGTTAAACCAATACAGATTGATTTTTGTTGCTAATTAACTGATGGATAAAGTGACCCAGCATGACAGTCAGTCTTATCAAACACCAAGACATCAGACATACTGTACAGTGCTAATTAATCACGCTTTCAGGTTGTGCCGAACAAAAAGCTTTGAAATGAGGATTCTGTCTTGGGATTGTCAGAAGGGCTGTGTGAGTCTCTTTCGAATTCCTCTGATTACCTGAACATGGGTTTTGGGGTGAGATGGAATTGTTTCTGATCGAAAAAGAAAAACCCAGGACCATTTATTTTCAGTTTCTGAATTGGCAAAAAGACCAGTTCTTTGCTAATTTATTGGTGTAGAGAGTTGAGACAAACGTTTCCTTAACATGAAAGTTTTGTATTCATGTTGCATGTGCTAAAGCAAGCACATTTCACACGTCACAGTCTTTGTTTTATTACTTGTTGCCGATAATCTTTGTTTTAATAAAGACTTCTCTTTCCCTGCCTAGACAGCTTGGCTTTAAGAAAGCAAATGATCTTTTTTTTTAACAAAAGCTGTTTGTTTCTTATCTTTGGAAGAAAAAGTAGGGCTTTCCTATTTCAGTCTGTGTTTTAAAGCTAACTAAATTACACAGGACTGGGAGAGTATTGTATTGTTAATAACAGTAAATAACAACAGAAAAGTGACTTTGTCGTGCATCTTTTGCAAGAAGCTGTTTTCAAGAGTATCAGTGAGATCTTCCTTCAGAGGGTGTGGTTCTCATTCAACAGTTCATTTTCATCAAGAAAAATCATTAAAATGAGTGAACATGACCTTACCACATTCAGTATCAGGGTAATAAAGATGTGAAAGGGTGAGTTAGTCATAGTCAGGGCTATGGTAGAGAAAGATGAAACTTTTTAACTTTTAACACGACCAAATTAATGTACCAGTACAGGTGTCTGTACCACAGGTTGATTTGCTGCCCCAGAGAAGTCAAGAACTAGTGCTGTCATGGCAACCACTTTGCAAATAAGTGATATTCAAATGCTGATCTCTTGAGGAAATGTTTTGAGAAGCTGGGTTATGTTTACTAAACTTAAGTGGTTACAGTCCTTTCATATTCTCATTATAAAAGGTGGTTTAAAGTTGAAAGTTTTTGTAAGTTGCAGCATCTTTTTTAATTCTGACAAGTATCAGTTGTCATCCGTGGATTCTACCCGGTCATTTCAAGACCTGTTTGCAAAACACATTCAAAGTACAGTGACACTCTTCTGCCTTTTCAGGTTCCGGGAAGGCGCCAGTCCTGGGAACAGGGTTCCACACTAGTCTGGGGAAGGAGTCCAGAGCACAGACTTTACAGAACGGTATGTCAGATTAACCAAATCTTCCCTGCTTAGGCCCGTTAGAGTTTCCATAGTGTAATGTTAAGATAGTGACTTAAGTATGTTAAAAGTAACGTTAGTTGCAGCACGACTGTGAGGTAGCAGTCACCCTTGGTGCAGTTTATTAACAGATCTTCTGTCTCCATTGGTTAACTTCCTGAAGGCAGTTTTAACTCAGTGTGACCCAGTATTGTGCACGGTTTGTATTTTATTTGTTCCGCTGTTCTGTGTGTTTAGGTTTCTCCTATCCTGACAAACAAAGCAGAGTAAGACAGTGCACTGACTGCAGGGCATCTGCTGTCAATCAGTCTAAAGTAGTTGTATGAATTAAATAGGAACTTTTTTTTTCCCTGGAGTGTGCAAATGGTTAGCATGGAGAAACACCAAAGGGCACGTGGTGACAAAGCTGTGTGTTCTGGTCATTGTGCCTCCTCCATTAACCTCCTGCTAGCTGTGTCAAGTACAAGTACAACTTTATGGGCCTGATAATCCCATCTTGATGAGTGCCTGCCTTTAAATCCTGTAAAATGACCTGGGGAAGGGTCATTTATATTTTGTTTCCTGATGTAGCTCACCTGTGTCTCATTGTTTCGCTGCATAGGCCTTTTCCAAAAGCGGGTCAGCTGGTTCTCCTTGGCGGCCATCTTGCTCAGGTCTATATCAAGTATATTAAGTGTTTCATTCCAGAAATAGCGGTTATAAATGACCCTTCCCCTGGTCATCTTACAATCCACATACATTATTTACTTCAGCTCTTTTTTTCCCTTTACTGCCTTGTAAACAATCTTGTTAAATCAAGACAGTCAGCGGATATTTTTGTACATTATTTTTTTTTCATTCATTCCCCTACACCTAGCATAATATTACACCATGACAGATTAAATACCCTTTTCAGTGAGGTATGTGAAGATGGACAAATTTCATAAAGTGTAGTTTGGCTGCTCATTAAATGGAAAGGCTATATAAGATGAGTCATGCAATTGTTATTACTTATTTTCTTTTTTTTAATGAAACTTCTAGAGTTAATGCTTAATGTAAGGAGTCTGCTGCTATATTGCTGAGGTTTCCAAGAAGAGACGTTAATGTGATTTGTTATTGAATGTCAGAGCAAGCAGACTAATAAAAAAGGCCTCTGAAAAGCAGATTTTACTGGGAAAGGAGAGAAGAACCCTCTAATGGTAGTGCTATAATGATGAGTGTCCACCCACAGTCTAGTTTATTTGAAAAGTCTTGATTCATTAATCCTTTGTGGTTACCTGGTCTTTTGCTTTGAAGTATATAGGCAGACATTTGCAAGAGAACCATGCCCAGCTGCAAAAGCTATTTAGTGTACTCAGTTAAGAAGCAGTATTAAGGCAGTGTCCATTGGAAATATGCAGTGGGTGTGCCTTGGGTATTGTAAATACCTTAATAAAAGGTCAAATACTATGATGCAAGCTTGTTGATATTTATTTCTTGTCTGTAAGATCTGGTTGGAATCAGGTGCTAGCCGACAGATATGTTTATTGTAGCACAGTAAACCAGTGCATATTAGACATGCAGGAGACCAGAGTACATGCAAATGGTTGAGATCTCTAAATGGCATTTGTATAATTCCCAGAGTTTTATTCTCAGAAGGGTAAAGAATATCACGATGAGCGCGATCAAAGACAGATTATCTGCGGGAGACATTTCCTGGAGAATTAGATGTTGTGCTTCACCAATCAGCTTGAAGAAACAAGCTCTATAAGGGATATACGATGACTAAGAAGGCAGAGGGTCGGAAATAGCCAATTTTCTATTTTTTTTAGACTGTGGTGGCTGCAGCATGAAAATCCCTTGGGTAAATAACCCACTCGTTGTAAAAATGCCCATAGCTCGCTATCTGAATGGATACAATCAGTGTGTTAGCGGGTCATTCGGTCGTAACACGTCTTGGAGTCATGGACAGTAACATTCATGGCTGAGAGACAAAATTTAAAGAGTCTTCTGTGGGTCAAAGAACATCTGAGGTGGCAGCTGAGAGAGTAGTGGAGTGTTTAATTTTCAGCCAAACGTCCTTTTGGCCTTAACAGACCTGATGGGAAAACGATGTTCTGGTGAACTGTTACAGAAACGTGAGATGGCAAGGGGGCTCTAGGCACCTTTAACACAAGAGTGCCTTGGGTGCAAAAGCTTTAAAATCACACATTACAAAAGTCCTTGAGCCAACAATCTTTCCATTCCTACAAGCCAGTCTAGGAATTTTGAGATTTTTGTTTTTCAGTAGGACAATGCAAAACTACAGTGCTAGGATTACAATTTCCCTCACGGGATCAATAAAGTATCTATCTATCTATTACAGTGGCACAACTTCAGGTCCCGGAATGGAACAGCTTCTGACCAGAGTTCTGTAGCCCAATCTGTGGATGTTTGTCAATACCGTCAGCTGGACACCGGCTGACCAGTTAGGTACAGCTGTGCAGGAGGAGTGGCACAACATTAGAGATGAGAGGCTGTTCGGTTCTGTGTGTCAGTGCTGCCAGGGTTGTGTTTGTGTTTGAGGAGGTTATACCAGACACTCACTTCATTAATTTTTTATTTTGATAGCGTGTCATGTTTCAGTCAGATAACGTGGACCTGTGTTATTGTTTATATTTGATTAAATGAATTAGTCCTGAGTGGTACATCAGTGTATATTGCTCAGTAAAGCTTTATATTAACTGCTGAAAAGAGAAGACACTCGGAGAAGACTCCACAGCCAGAACGTTGTTTCTTTTCTTCTCTTTGCAGCCTGGAATATACCTTTACTTGTTCCTTTGCAGCCTGAGCATGCTGACGCAGCTCCCTACTTGAACCACTTTTTATCAAGTGCCTGGGCTGATGAGAATTTTCACTTACTGTCTTAAGTACTTTTTTATTTTGGGACTGTATGAATTGTTTAAATAAAGATTAATTCATGTATTTTAAAACGGACATTTATGAGGTTGACAGGGTCACATTTCACTTGCATCTAAATCGAAATGTACTTTCAGTTCCTTTTGTATTATTTGGTACGTAATACCAGTGTTAACTGCATCTTCATTGTGAGGGACGTTGCATGTGACAAGAGAGTTGCTGAAACTACAGCAGTGATATTTGCCTAATAACGTTATGCAATGTGGATGTCGCTCATACTCGCAGGGCTAAATGTGCACCTGTAGTATAATCTTCCTGTACGGATTTAACAGACTTGGGATTACTGTTCCAAGAGTTTGGAAAGAAGTCTGGTGTAGGAGCTCCAAATGGAAACATTATGCTCTTAAAAGCTTTGTGTGTTATTTCTGGTTTTGCATCTTATCATACGTCCATCCCTAAAGCTGTTTCCATGTTGGCTGTTAGATTTTTCCTGTGATTGCACAGCATGTGTGCACTGATCTGGCATCTAGCATTAAAAAGATGTACGGTACGTAGTTCCAAAGAGGAAGTCAGTGTTGTAGTGCCTTTGATTCATTGCTTTAATTTCCACTATAATCATAGACTGTATTGTTAGTTCAGTGATAAATGTGCATTGCTAACATTCTGATGGAGGTTACATCTTTTGGGATTTTTTTTCCTATATAAGAAAGCAATAGTCTCGACTCTCAAGGGACTTTCTTTCTGCATACAATATTGCACCTACCAAAGCTTTCGGTGTTCATAATGTAACGTTAGAGTAGAAGCATTTGTGCATTGCTTATTTGGCATATGGTTTGTTTTTGGTGTATGAAATTCAAAGTATGGGCTGATTAAAAAGCGACAAGAATGGAGAGAGGACATGTTCTTGCTTTAGTTTTTGTATGGGATCCATGTGGTTTCATATGGGGTGGAAATGGAGATGTATGTGCTGGGAAAAGGCTGTAGTACTAGTAATACTGGAATCTCAATAGCGAAACAGTGGAAACCCGGATCTGGGTTGCCCTTTTATAATTTACTCAATCAGCTTATATACTGGGAATGAAATGAAACTGCAATGAATTCAAGAACTTATCAGGAAAATGACAGTATTGTGTAGTGGCTGTATTGACATTTAATTGAATGGACATGACGTTGGTAAATTCATTATCCAGCTTAAAATATGTCATCACTGTGCAACAGTGGCTCTGCCGTGAAGGTTCCAGTCTCGTGGTATGTGTCCAGCTTTGCAAGAGCTACAAGCTGAACATCTGTGGCACCAGGTTGGAGATGGTGCCTCATGAGATTCTGAGCCTGAACAAGCACGTTCACTGGTCTCTGAATCCTAGACGCCACTTCGTCCCAGTTCATCTTGTGAACGTTCAGTGGTGGTTAGTAAGGCATCTGCAGTATAACACTGTCCACCCCGAGTGTGATGTCGGAATGAGCCCGGACGAATAGCAGCGAGTCCCTGGACTTGATCAGTGCAGCGCTGTGCAGTCAAGCTGACCTCGTTTACAGCACACAGGTTTTTGTAGCTGCAATACACTGTTTCCCAGGCCGTCGCAGTTGGATGATGTGATGTTGACCTTGGAGAACTCCAGATCGCGGCGCATCTGTTGTGGACTGTGTTTGGCTGTAATGTCCTATCAGAATAGAAACTGTTGCCTTCAATATACCATAAATAAATATAAGTTCTTCTTGATTTCCATCAAGATTAACCTCCAACAGGTTAACGCGCCTCATTGCTGGTGCCCAAGTTGGTCTGGAGCTGGAGCAACAGCTGGAGCCACTTGAGTGTAGCGCAGCCAGTCAGAATGGTGCCAGAAAGTAGGATTAGTATCCAAGATCCACATACTTGATGCTTCTAAAAACACATTAACACGTGGAGTGTTAAAATTCTTTTTAACCTCTTTTTAGGTAAAAATAAAATTCTCTCTCCTATTGGGCTGAGACTAAACAATCGGAATATTTCCAACAAATCAAACTTAAACATTTTCTGCAAGTATCGTTTCGATCTGAGTGAAGATAAGTGCTCTTAAGATCTAAACGGAAGTCTGTTTTCGTTCCAGTTGTGTTGGCAATGCGGTGAAGAAACCCTCTCCCGAGTTTTTTTTCTTACTCGAAAGCGTCACTTTTCCCGTATGAACGTTTTCCCACTTTTGTCCCAGGAAAACGGCAGATCCACAACCTGGGGCACCAGCTGCAGCTGAATCAGCATTGCATGGACACGGCCTTCAACTTCTTCAAGATGGCCGTGAGCAAGCACCTGACGCGTGGCCGGAAGATGATGCACGTGATCGCGGCCTGCCTCTACCTGGTGTGCAGGACAGAGGGCACTCCGCGTATCCTTTCCTGGTGACTCCGGCAACACGCCTTGATTGTGGGCATGGTTTACATGGCCAGCGTGTACCTTCCTGCTGCTGGTATCAGACACCTTGATCTCCAGCTGCAAGTGAGTGGCGTTTCTGAGTCGGACTGGTGCCTTTTCTCAATTAGTAACAACAGGCACTTTTGTTTTCTGTTCAGACATAGGACCTCCAAGTACAAAAATGGGTTGTGGTATATATGTACATAATTATTTATTCATGGTGAGACAATGTCACATTTTGAGGATTCCAGAAAACGATGGTGGTTTTAAATCCAGAAACAGTACAGTTACCATTTGTCTTGGGCATATTGCTTTATGAAGCTTTCTTTCATCTTAGATAAGAGTCCAGGTCTTGATTGCCTTAATCCCTTTGTATTTCTTTGTCATGTGCTTTGCAAAAGCTGGAAGTAAGAAATGAAACAGAACTCGGGGTTTGGGGCTTAGCAATGAAGAGGTGAGATGCTGAATTAATCCAATCACCATTGTGCTCGATTTGGAAATCGATTTCCTCTCTTTTCGGTCATCTTTATTGACGTGTGTGGACCTCATGGCCTTCAGCAGGATGTCATCTCTGACGTGTGCGTATAAACTGAACTTTCATCTTTTCATTTATGAACTTGTAGGTTCTTATTGTAGAACATTTTAGTTTGTGATGTCAAAGGCCTTTTTGGAGTTTATTTCTCGGACCGTTTTTCAAGTTGAGACATTTTGAAATTTCAGAGTAGCGCCACTGTCAGGCTTTCTTGTTGATTAATGCAGGAATACCATTGTAAAAAAAGTCATAGTTGTTTAAAACCACAGGATGTGAAATATGAAGTTTGGTTTTCATTGGTGGAACGGACTTTGAACCGAATCAAATTGGGGGCAGCGTTCCCGTATTTCAGTAGCACCATTTCGATATGTGAACTGATTGTGGGATCTGGTACTGATCCAGATGGGTGTAAGTGTGGGTGCTCTGCTTTCCCATTGATATAGATATGCACCATTGATATAGAGGCTGGCAAGACATGGGCCGTGATAATGATCCTACTAGCAGACTTAACTCTTAAGGGTAGCTTGAGGAGAGGAGCCTCCACAAATCCTAGTTCAGGTCCCAAATCCAAGAGGATTTCCTACTCTGGAAGGCCATAGCCCAAAGTTTCCCATGTCGAAACATAAAGCCGCCATCCCTCCAGGACCAAATCCCTGGCCTTCGGTGATACCCAGTGATCCTCTCTCTTGCCGTGACTTGATTTTGTCAGCTATAACTGTATGAGCTCCCTTACAACCCTGGGTTTTCACAAACTGTTATGAGCCTCTCTTCTTAACCTTTGACCCTAACCCCCTGCGCAGTTGCTTGAGCCATGTAAACCCCTCTCAGTGTCAGTTACAGCAGGACCTCGATTTCTCAGCATCTCAGTTGTGTTGCCGCCAGAATGACGAGCCTGGAGTAAAGTGGCCGAATAGTTTGTGAACGGTTGTCGGTAGAGGCTTTGTTATGCTGTACCTAGAAGTTAAAAACCCATTGTGGACGTAAACATCAGCAGAAGCAATTGGTGAGGCGAGAAATCCGCAGCAGGCTTTGGGTGTCGATGAAATCGGTGGAGGCAGCAGGTCGCAGGGTTTTGACGTTCTGCGTCCTGGTCATGCGTGACTGATGAAACGGTCACCTCTTCGCAAGGAGAGGCAGGTGCTGTACTGCAGGTATCCCTTCTGTGTGTGGTAAACAGCAGGGATGGGAGGAGGGCTGTGCTGCTCTCTGGAGCCTCGACACAACACGGAAATTTGGAAGGGTGTGCTTCACCCTGGGGGTTAGGAAGGTTTTAGTCAATTCAATTATTTTTAATCCGTGCTGAAAGGAAGTCTGGCAGCTTGTCAGCAAGATCTAGAGCCACTCCCAGCACAGAAAGGGGGGGGACTCTTCTCTGTTATTGCTGCCAGCTGCAACTACTGTTGATGACCATGAAACACGAGCAGCGCAATGAGCTTTTCAATATTCAGATCTTCTTCGGTTTTGAATCCTAATGACGAAGCTTGATTTGACTTTTATATTAATTAGATCTTAAAAAAAGAACTTCAAACCACAGCAAAAGTTTCATACGAGCTCTGTAAACTGCATTACTTTGAATGCAGGAGTCCTGCAAGACAAACCATTCTGTAAATGGGCATTCTTAACCTCAATTTTCGGTAAAAGATATGTCAGCATATTTTGTTTCATGGTATGTTTATTTTCAATGTGTCCATTTGGTGTCTACAAAATCTAAAAATTAAAATTGAATCTAAAAAGATTAAATGTGGCCCGGTTTTTAATTGCATGCTCTTTAGGGAGTCTTTAAATGTTCAGAAACTGTACTGCCTTTTTTTTAAAATTGTTTTTCATTTGAACCTACTGCCTCATTTTTACTTGTCTGATTTGTTTGGGCTTCATCTGACAATAGTTTGTTAAATTTAAAGCCTCCTTGAGTAGATGTAAACACTTTTGGCTGAAAATGCTCTTGGTTTCTATTGCAAGCATGTTGGGAGAAAAATTATTTAAAAATATTATTGTCTGGCGGGCATAATTTAATGGTAAACCAGGACTGTGTTGTTGAAGAGGTTAATATGGGGAAAGGGTGGAACTAACCTTTCTCAGCATATTGTTTACTGTGCCTGATTCCCTAAAGGCAAATTATATATAGCTTCACTGACTTCCTCATCCTGGAACCCACCAGCTGGAGAAAATTTTAAAGTACCACGGAGGTCATAACTTGAAGCTGACAGTATTTCAGAACGTTTTTTTATCAGATACTCCTAACAGGGTGTAATGGTAGCTGCCTAAATGCACAGGAAATTTAGCTAATTTAAATGAGATATTCTGCAGGGACTGTGCTGAAGAATCTCATCTTTTTTTCAACACTGTAGAGAACTAGAAATTTAATGGAATTTAAGAACGGGGTGTTTTTTCTAGTAATTATTGAAGTGGAGAGGATAGCTGGGAAAGGAAAAAATGCAAATATGTTTCCCAAACATCTAAATCACAATTGAAAGTTACAGTGAAAAAGGAAGTAATTGGCTACTGGTGCTGTTCATATGGAAAGGTATACAAATAATTCTCATTAGGATACGATGCATGTGGTTATTATTAACAAGTAGTATGGGTACTGACTTTGGGAGGTCTGGTAGTACTGGTAAAAGAAATATACTTTTTATTCTGATTTTAAATAATTGTATCCTGCTATTAAACTAATTTGGGGGGATTGAAAATAAATTGTTTCTCTCTTTGATTTATTATTGACCACTGCTATAAAACCTAAGTTTATGCATTAGTAATACTCTGAATATATATATATTTTTTAGTCTTTTTGTAAAATCTCTGTACATTTCTGCTGTGAAGTTACCTTTAAAACTCGTTATGCAGTTGGGCTTTGCTGTTTTTTCAGCTACAGTGCCAGTGCATATACTGTCCCTTGAAGATGCGGATCATGCTCAGATCTAACCCTGGTGTCCTGGCCTGTACCTGGCCAACAATCCCACAATCCCCACTACTAATTAGCTTCATTACTCTGCTTCCCTCCACACAGATAGCCGATGTGTGGTAGTCGTACTGGCACACTTTGACTGCTGTTGCATCACCCAGATGGGTGCTACACATTGATGGTGGTGGAGGGGAGTCCCCTATACTTGTAAAGCATTTTGAGGGGATTGTTCAGACAGTTGCTATATCGGAGTAAGGAAATATTGTTATTATCATTATAACCTTTTTTGCTTAGCTTGTTGAAATGTTGAGAAGAACGACGGTGGACAGGTTTCTGTTCTTGACTTTCATATTGGAGCCACTAGTGCCTATCAAATCATGGTCAAAGAAAGAATTAGTATGTTCTCTTGCCTTTAAAAGCATTTAAAGCCCTACTTGAAGATTAGGTGGGGATATTCTGGTATATATGTATGCCTTTCTTGTTGGACCAATCCAGCTAGTTATTCAAGGTTACCTTTTACTTTCTCGGAAAGAATAGGCACATAAAAGATGTAAACAATGCAGATGTTGAATGTGCGTACATATCTAAATGTCTGACACTTTCTTATTTCCAACTTCGACCCCAAAAGGTCAGTGTTCTAAAGTCTTTCCTTCTGTTTTCATGAATGTTGTTGCCTTTGCTTTTCACTTATGACTTATAAACGCTAATAATCTTGCATTTATTTGAGGCCACAAGTTCGCAGTTTCTCAGAAAAAATACAGTTCTTGTTTGGGCAATGTTTTCTTTTCTTGGAGGAATGGTGTTTGTCAACTGAGGAAAGGATTTCTGTGATGAGTGCTCTTGTTTTCTGCAAAAGCATTGCCTTTTTGTTTGGCTTTCACCCAGAACATTAATACCCAAGACTGTAGATGCATACCTGCATATCTAATTCCTTTTTGTTCTTGTGCAGGTTCTATGTGGTGTGGTTGGGGAGGCATTCAGTGGGGAGAATGTTTAAAGAACAAATTATGTTGTAGGAGTTTGTGCAAGGAAATCTTTGGACATTTTTATGTGAGTTTTAAAGTAACTTTGCTGTTTAAGGAACAATTATGATCTATAATGATCTATGATTATTGAATAACATTGTGCGTTAGTGGCAACTGAGGACTGTTGGTTGGTGAATGAATCAAAAGGTATCTAAACCACAGATCTGCAGAGAAGAATCTTTACCCTTGTACTTGAAAATGAAAAGTGAAATTGTTTAAGAAGAAATGACTTTTTCTTTAACCACCCTACAGATATGCTTCTTGACCTCAGTGATCTTTTGCAGGTAAATGTTTTTTATTGCTTATTTTGTTCAGATGACAAGCAGTGTTGGACGTTATGTGTAATATAACTGGTTACAGATGAGAGGATAACATTTGAATCCTCCTTTTCAAGTAGTGATCCAAGAACCAAAAAATTCTTGTATCGCAAAAGTGATCAGGACACAAACGACCTAAACTGGTCACCCCATGTGCAACTGCACTGTCCTGTAATGTTTCTTTTTCCTTTGTTTTTAATCATGCTAGAATTGTTTTTCCCCCCCATGGATACACATTTAATGATGATTACTAAAAAGTAGTCTGTGATCCCCCATGGCTTTTAACTGACCATACAGCTGCTTTCCATCTGAATCTCCCCCTTTAAATGTTCTTCCAGTGAAATTCTTTATTACGACAGATTGTAAGTGCACTTGTTTTTGATGATTTTACTCTGTCTGCCATTGCAATTGAGCATCTACATTTCATGTAGTTTCAGATATATCAGCATGTAATCTCTCCAGTCTCATTCAATTACCTTATTTTCTGCCTTACTCTAACTCGTCTGCCCCTTTGGTGTTGATACAGCAGCATCAAGGAGTATCCATCATTGTAAACCAGCTATGAGGGGGTTGAACTCTTAAGACACGGTCTTTGCAGCATTTTATCTATCAGAGTTTGACACTTATAATCCACTGCCAGGCTTCCCCAGTATGTTGGCAGCGATTACGTGTATTTGCAATGAATGTAATTAGAAGCCTGTAGGCGATCCTGCTATCTAGCGGTGAGAAACGGGAAAAGAACTTATTTAAGCTTATTTATATTCATGGCTCTATTACATTAACTAGATCAATATATCTTGCTGCTTTAATATGGACATTTTCTGATTTGTTACATCTGCGTTGTCGTACATTTGCGGGTGTGAATCTGGCCATATATCCATATCAGAAAAATTATTTTCACGAATGGGTTGTGCTTGTGTAATGGCAGCTGCGAATGTATATAATTGGGTTTACATTTGTTTGAATTTAAAATTTGAATAATTCAGCACTGGGACATTTTTAAAAAAAACCACAGCTGGTGCCTAGTTTATTTTTATACTCCCAGCTGTCCCACAGAAAGCAGCTCCCTTTGACTCTGGTATTTGGATTGAAATGCATCCTTCATTGTAGCCAAGTAGCTCAAACTTCATATATAGACCATAAATACTCCACAAATCCTCAGTGACTGGAAACCTACAAAGCCCACAGAGTATTGTCCAGTGGCATTTTAATATGGGCATTGCGACTGCTTGAAAGAAGCAAAACTCCAGGGTTATGACCTCTGTATTCCCAAAGGTCTCCATTCATGTCCGGGTGGGATTAGGACAGGAATGCCAGCACCCTGAGAACTCCAGCGTCACCCTGCGCTGGCTGATGACCCAATCGGGGGAAGAAAAAAAACCCTGTCAGTGCTGCTTTGTACCATTCTGGTCAACATCAGGAATACACAGAAAAGAAAGCCTCTTTTGGTTACCGTAGGGTAATTTTCAATTTCACAGCCCACTCCAAAATAGAATTCCTCCTACTTCTAGTGTAACCAGCTGGGAATCCCTGTGAGTGCATTTGCTCTTGGTTCTGTTATGCTATTGGAGAACTATTACAAGAACTTCATTTTCCCCAGGCAACACATGCAGTAGATAAGCCGTCTTGGCTTGGTGAGAAAAACATGCAGATTTGCTCATTAAATGTCTTTTCTTTACTATCTCCCTACAGGTGAATGTGTACGTTTTAGGAAAAACATTCCTTCTGCTGGCCAGAGAGCTCTGCATTAATGCTCCAGCAATAGGTAATGTTATATTTACATAATCTGTATGTTCTCTTACATTTTGAGTGACCATGGCTGTGTTAAAGGTTTATTTTACAATAGTGAAAATCTCTTCCGATGGTCTTACAACCCCGTCCAAAAGGATTTTTATTTAAAGGTCCCTTAAATGAAACAGCGGAAGGCTTTCTCAGATGATGTTTGATCAATTTGAAGTATATGCGCTAGGGCCAAAAATCTAATTTCTAATATGAAACTTGAGATAATGTAATAAGGGGGTGGTTGGTGTGTACTCTCTATTGACTTGTAGTACAGTGGATGCTGGCTAGAGGGCACTATGTAACTGTCTGGAAATTCAGGTCCTTAGTGTCCTACACTGGGACTTCTCTGTAAGGAAATGGTCTTTAAGGTTTACCATCTCTGTTTCCTGTATATTCAAGACCTTCAGTTTATACATTGCCATGAAATTTCCGAGTTGTATTTTAGCTACTGTTTTCTCCTTATCTCTTCTCGTCGTCTCCTTGGTTTAAAAGTAGTCTTTTTGCATTTTATATCACGTTTGTTTGTTGTCCTTAGACATGACAATCAAACCTCTGCTTATAACCTGTTTGCATGGGTTTATAATGTGCCAATTCGTGGATTCTAAAATTTCTTGCTTTGCCTTAGTGTTTTCCATCCCTGCGGTTATAAAAAGCAATAACACCTGAAATTTTAGTCACAAACCTTCTTTTTATATAATCTGCAGATTAAGTAAGCTGCGCTCTAATACAGAACTTTGTTTGTTGATCAGCTTCAAGCTGTAAACAAAACAGCATTATTTTTATGTACAAAACCACAAAGCACTACAGGCAATCGCCCGCTGGCAGTGCCATACAATTATTATTTTTTTTTTACAGACAACTGCATGCTGCAGTATTAATAATTAAGTCAACCGTTTTAATAAATAAATCCGAAGAGCATTCCTTCACTTAAGGTTGGACAGTCTGTCGAACAGCTAACAGGCTTTTAGTGTCGCGTATTCCTCGTTGCTACATTATTAGAAGGCAGAGTTTGCTGGACTCTTCCATGTGCTTGACTAGCAGTAGTGGAATGCAGTTAAGAGGCGGGTGTGGAGCTCATGCGTAGAAGACGAGTTCGGGTATCTGCCCCCCCTGCACGCCTGTGCCGTTGGTGCTGTCCGAAGAGCACTGGAACTGGAACGTCACTTTCCCGCACTGAACCTCCGTCATCCCCTCCTGCCCAAAGTAGCTCAGCTCGTTGCCGTCCAAGATGGCGCTGACCGTGTAGAAGGTGTCGTGCTCCACCTGCACGGGGTGCTCGAACCACACGGGGAAGGTGCTGCTCGAGCCGTCCGAAACGAACTTGGTCAGGTTCTGGGCCAGCGTGGCCCCCTGGCGCTTGAGCTCGATCTTGACGCTGTACTCAGCCTTCCCGCCGCTGGAGCCGTACAGCCCCAGCCCCGCGATGAAGATGCGCTTGTCCACGGCGAACTGGATGCTGTCGCAGCGCCCGCGGTATCTCCACTGGTTGCTGCGGTAGGCGGAGGACTGGAACCTGTGGCACCTCTGCGGCGCCAGGCCTTTCCTCTTGGTCAGCGGGAACTCCAGCTTGGGCTTGTTGGAGGCCGTGTACCACAGGAAGATGCTGTGCGTCTCTTCCAGCGTCAGGATGTCCGACTGGGCCGCCCCGTTGGCGAACTCCTCCAGCGTCATGGTGGGTATCCTCACCAGGTACAGGGCCTTGCCCAGCACGCCGCGCTTGTTCCGCGTGGTGACGCCCAGCCCCTGCCTCTTGCACTCGGCCACCGCCCAGCTCAGAACGGCCTCGAAGACCACCGCCTCCTTCGTGTTCAGCGTCTCCCGCGTCAGGATGATCTCCAGGGTCTGCTGGTCGATTTCGCAGAAGCCCTCGGATTTGAGCGCCAGCTCGGCCTGGGCGTCGATGACCTCCCAGCAGCGCTGGGTCAGCTCGGGCTCCTCAAACAGCCTGCTCTGGGACAGCAGCACGCAGGCGTTCTTGGCCTCCAGGCTGGTCTCCAGGAAATTCACACACGCCTTGGCCAGAGCCGGTACGATGTATTTCTTGGCAGCATACAGAGTGGCCAGCACCGTGTCAGCTTCCAGGTCAATTTCATCGCTGTACATGTATCTGAGACGAGAAGGAGAAAAAAAAAAGAGCCGCTTACCTCCCGCGTAATTTTAACGGATCGTTTCTTTACCGCAAGGTCGTGGCCCTAGAAGGGCTCAAAAACAGAAATGGCGGGGCACCAGCGGTACATTTATATCCCCAGCTCCACCGCGCTGTCGAGCCAAAGCGGTGCTGTGAAACTTACTTCAAAAGAATAAGGAAAGCAGCGGGTTCCACGTCTGGGATATGAATTTCTGATTTTCCTTCGGCGAGGTCGCCATAAAACATCGCGCAGAAAACCGAGCTGCCGACTGCCAGCACGTACTGAAGGGGAGGGAGGGGAGAAAAAGAAAATCGCGTTCAGTTCGCCCGGTTGGTAGTTCGACGCTTATATATATATATGTAAAAAAAAAAACCTTCAGGTTTTAAAGACGCTGAACCTCACCTTGTGTGCAGGCACTCTTTGCGAGGCACCTGTAGGTCCAACTATAAAATGTACATCCGCCATGAGTTCGTTGTTGAACATTAAGGCATTCCTGGAAAGGAGAACCACAACAAATCAAAACCTAACACCTCTATCTTAAAAGCTCTCACACCCCCCCTACAATTTAATGTGTTGCGAATCGCCAGTGACTCTTGAACACCACACTTCCTCTCAGCCCTCGGTACCCTCCATGCTACGGGCTGTGTCAAACTAAGGCTACATCTGCACTGCACCTAGGCCCGGGATAAACGCACAGGACTCCTCGCACCCCCCACTTTCTCGGTTTTACTTCTCCGTTTTAAGACGCGCGTTTTGGTTTTTAAATGGAGAAAATGCAACACACACACAAAAAAAAAAGGCAGCGGTGGGACAGGGGGGACGGGGGTTGGGTTGGGTGGGGGGGTCTGATTCTCGGTCTCTCCCGGGTCCAAGCTCTGGCGGTTACCTCTCTCTGAGCGTGGGGTGCGAACACTGCCAACTCGCCGCCTCGACGTTGTTGTTGCTGATGTTCTGCTGGGTGGCGTGAGTGGCGGAGGCGGTCACCGCCTGGCAGACCTGGACGACGCTCTTCTTGCTGGGGGCAGTCACCGTAGTGCCGTTGCTGTTGGGGATATTGGTGTTTGCGCTGGCAGGGTACAGTTCTGCAGCCATCTTCTCCTTGAGCGAGAGGGTAACGATCTCATAGCATGCTGGCAGCCTGCTGGGGTGTTTCACACTCCTCTTTGACTTTTTCAAGGTTTCTGGAAGTAAAAGGAAGAAAGTCAAACACTTCATGATCCTGCCATGAAGGCACTCTGGAGCTTCTGGCATCAGCAGATCAATCGAAAGAAATTTTTTAAAAGGCGTTTATACGTGACGTCTAATGGACCTTTTTGTATCGAACGAATCCAGGTAACTGCACCCCGAGGACGTAGTTTCCCACCCCAGGGATGTAGCTCTGCGTATTTCAAAGCAAATTATATCCTTGCATTTCACAGTACAGTAAGTGGGTTACCAACCCTGTATGTAGTTGAACAGCAACATTAAAATAACCTTCCAGCGATTATTCCGGCATTCATTTACTTTAGAGCGGGGTTGTCCTTTCCGTTCTCTCCGTGATTTCTTTTTCCGAAGCGAAACAGTCCGGTTTTGGAAACCATGTTTTGCTGCGTGTGGTTTTTTTTTTTGCTTTTATTTTCCTTCACTCCTCCGCGACTCCTTCCTGCTCCTGCTCCTCCTCCTCCTCCTCCCGTTCCAAACTGGATCTCTTCGAGAAAGGGGAAGAAATTTTAAACGAGAAGGGCTCCTCCGCCGGTATCCTGCTTGAGCGACAGATGTGCGGCGAAAGCGGATGCTGCATATCCCAGGAAGGAGGAGAGGGGAAAAAAAGACGACGACTTCGGACTCCGGCCGCCGTCCCGCAGATAACGTTCGCGAATAAACAACAAGAGCGGGGTCTGTGGCTTTTTCTCTCCGTCCCCGGTAGTTTATTTCTGTTTAATCCGTGCGGACGCCCAGCCTTTTCTGTTAACAAATCAACTTTCCCGATGCCTTTCACGTCAGTGGCCCCCCAGGGCACCTCCCCCAGCCGAGCCGGGCCGCCTCCTCCTCCTCCCAGCACCACAAGTTGCACCGAGAGAGAGGGAGGTATAGGACGCACCGGGTAGCTCTTTCTCTCCTCCGCCCCGGAGTTTTAGAAACGCAGTTTCGCGTCGTCACCTCCACAGCCGCCCGGGTTCACAGCCAGAAACTACCGTCATTTTTATTGCTCTCCCTCTTTTTTTTTTGTGGTTTGCAAAGTATATACAGAGGAGAAGGGAGAGGAAGATGGAGGGGTCTGGTCTTGCCTTTCAAGTCTATTATTTTTGCGCCCGCGTACCCCATGAAGCTTTTAAAAAAAACATATATAAAACCGATGTTTAGGATGCTAGAACTGTAATTCAGGATCTGAAGTAGTAAAAAAAAACCTCTACGGACCTCCCACACACACACACTTCTTCGAAGACCCCCAGTTCCTCACCAAGCCAGTTCGGGTGCCAAGTCGTTAACTTCCGCCACCTCATAATATATAAAAGTCCAGCTCTAATTACATAATTCAGATAACTTCCACTATCTAATCCGTGCTCCAGCTCATTTTTAAACGCGTTTCTGTTGAAACGACTCAACCAGCGGGCGCCTTTTAATTAAGGATTCACGAAGTAAACAGAGAGGCGAGCAGCGGTGCGTAATTATTACGCGACTTTATCTTTTTTTTTTTTGAAAGAAGCGCCGATATTGTTTGACCTGACATTGCATCGATAGTTGGCAACTACTCGCTAGCTTCTGAAAAACACATCTGAAGCTCAGATCTAACAATACGAGGACATCCGAACAGTGTGTGTGACGAAGTGCATACAGAAAAGACATCGCATCGCAGGTCGCTTTCCTAATCTGCTCAGCAGCTGGACCCCGGTGGTCGCCGAACCGCGAGGATTAATCCTCAGCGATTTCGACTCCGTCGAAAAACAAAAGGCCGAAAACGCGTAGACAATTACCTGGCTGCGTTAAAGGGTGTCCGTTTTACACAGGAAAAAAAAAAGACGTTAAGTTGTGTTGTGGGAAGCCTCCTTGGAGCCAGGAGCCATGTTAAATCTGGGAATGGGAATGAGGAGAGGGGGCTGGGCTTAACGCAGGAGTCGAGTTTCCAGGCTGGACTCCCGGCTCCCCAGCAGAGGGCTCTAGCGCCGCGAAACGCAGATGCCTACTGTCTCATGGTCCTCCTCGGTTCTTCAAGGTTTAATGCGGTAAAAAAGGCAATATATATTTGTCCCCTTGTTTAAACGTGTGTGGGGTTTACTAATTTAATCGTGCAGCACCCCCCACCCACCCCAACTTTTGTTGCTGGCTGTTATTCTCTCATTTTTAGGCGGTAGGCTTAAAGTTATTTAGATATGATTTGCCTGTTAGTTAGAAAGCAGTACGGTGTGACCAAAACGATTGCTTGGAACTACGTACATAACCAAGAGCAGCGGTTCATGAGGACAGTTATCGAGAATTTATTCATTTGTTTCTTAATTGGTTTATAGTTCTGGGTAAGAGTTGGGTTTTCTGCTGTGGTCTAAAGCAATGTGCGTGTTCCACTCAAGCCTTCGTGACGCTACGGGTGTCCCCTGCTGATAATTGATAGCCTGCAAGGGTGATGGATTTACTGAAAAGCCTTTCATTATTCTTTGTGTCTGCACTAAAGAGCTGTTTAGCCCCATTTTTTGTCACTGCTGATTTTTAGAGCTGTAGAGCAGCATATCTCTTGCTGCAGGCTGCTATGACTAACCTCTTTAACTGGGAGTCAGACCTGGATTTCATTAATATCTCAGTATCGAGTCCACATTTTGGATCTGTGGTAAACTGTGAATCAGACTGGCACGGGACACCCTACGGAGAATGCTCAGATGGTGCCGCCGTCACCGTCTTAAAACTTAACAGGGGGGCTGGAGAATTAAAATGCAGGCCGGTTGTTTCAGTGCTTGTTTAAAATCATTTTGATTTCAGAGAGGCGATGCTGAGTCTGTGTGATACCTGTTTTTTGTTAGCGGAGCAAAGGTTTTATTTCATCAGCTAGTTGCTCGTTTATTAATAATACGTTGAGTTTATTTTACTAATGTTAAGAATCGAATGAGTTAATAGAAAAGCTGCAACTCATGTAAGGATGCATTAAGGTGCATGAGCCCCTTATCCATTGCTTTAAGAATAAGTTATGTAGCTACAGCACCTTCACTGCACAAGTTCTAGCTATACAGTGTAGTTTGTTGGCCCAGTGTCTCAGTAATATCACATCCCTCCACAGCAGGTCATGTTTCAAGGTCAAGAGGACTTTTTTCCTTAATACCGTGTTAAGATGTAGAACTAAGACCTGTGGATCTAAGCTTCTTTTGTGAATTTCACCATACCTGAATCTTACCTGATTTGTTTACTGGCTAGAGAGACCGTTCCCAACTGAAGTTGTAAAATGATAACAGTTTGATTGTAACTGCTTTGAGGAAAAAAACGACTCCAGAAAGAGGGTTTCCTTTACTGTTTGTAACCTGTGTCAGCATGATCTCTCTGTTCTAATGTTTCAAAGTTTGCCTTTGGAGTAATATTTCATGATCTTTTGATTGAAATGGGTTGAATCTGACAGCCAGCAGACTGAAGGACTTTATGGCACAAATTGAGTACTGAATTTAAAAGGCATTTGTTTCCCATGACTTGTAGGAATCAAGAGCTTTTGAAGATTAATGTCCATTAAAGCACTTGACATTTGTTTCCCCACTGTGGGGCTGTTAAACAGATTGTATCTAAATATGTTGAAACAAGACTTTAGTAAATATTGTTTTTAAAAATCAAGACGTTCATTTATCTTCTTTATAATGTATATAAGGATTAAAAAACATTGGAGTATTTATACGCAGACTAATAGATTGTAAAGAGCACAGCATATACATAAATCTTCAAAAATAAAAGTGGTGGAAACTACATAGAAGTGTATTTAGGCCCAAGAACAGGGGGCCGTGTCTTCACCCAAAGAGTTGTGGGAGAAGGGAACAAGCTACTGGGCCATGTTGTTGAAGCTGAGACTCTGACTTCTAGGAAATGGCTGGGTGAGATCCTTGGATCAGTTCTCTACCAAAAGGGCCAGAGAGGCTGAAAAGTCTCTTGTTGCAAATGTTCTTGCGTTCAAATACTAACTAGGAGGTGCGCCTTTGATGACCCTTTTACCCCTTTTTTGATTGTTGTTGTTGAAAACCTTGGATGAGATTTGTCATTTGCAGTTCATTAGGTGTTTATTCCCCTTTCTGCAAAAAAACCTGTACAAAATGCAGTTTGTGAAGTGATATAAAATCAGTTAAAAAAAAAAAACACAGCACGGAGAGTACTTTTGTCTTGCGCTACATATTTATATAGTATGTTTAGACTAACTGCTCCTATGATCACGGGCAACGTGTAACCCTTTAAAATATTTCTCCACTTAGACTGTTACATTCTAGCTTATACAGGTCCACACTCATGCTTATATATACATTTGTGGGAAAAGAGTTTCTCTGAAGGCGCCAACCAGGTTGAACAATGCATCTTTTGTACTGTTCATTTGGGGCTCAGTCTTGTGCTGGGTTTTCGGTCAGGTCTTTTCTTCCTTTTACCACTTGCCAGGCCACTGAATAGTGGCATTTCCTGTGAAGCTTGCACCATCTGGGTATTAATTGGGCCGGGTTTTGTACATTTCAGTAATAGCAGTTCTAATAGGAATTCTTCCTGTTTTCTGACTTTTGCCTAGGAAATACACTTGGGTCTGAACAGCAGTTAATCCTGAGTCCTGCCAGTGCAGTTCTTTGGTTAAGCAATCAGAAAGCTAGAGAAGATGCTGAAATTGAGAATTAGTGAGGTGACACTGGGAGGTTTTCCATCATTAATTGTTTTATAAGTCGGCGCCTGAAACAAGCAAAGAAACGTAATAGCCTAATTTTGCAGATAGGTAATGGGTGTTTCAAAATGCTTTCTCTGAAGATTTTTCAAATATTAGTCTGTGGTGCAAAAGATTTAGATTACATCAATTTAGACATTAATTTTTTGAGTGTTGTTTAACACCATGAAATTGCTGAGAATAAATATAACTTGGAATTTAATTTTCTTCCGACAGAATACCCATTCTCAATGGTGCAAGGCACATAAAAGCATTGATACTGTAAGTAATAGGTTTATTCCATGCTGAAAAGAGAAGAGAGAAAACACAACATTTTGGCTGTGAAACCTTCTTCAGGTGAGACACCTGAAGAAGGTTTCACAGTTAAAAAGTTGCGTTTTCTCTCTTCTCTTTTCAGCATGGAATAAACCTATTACTTGTTCCTTTGCAGACTACGCATGCTGAAGCAGCTACCCACCTGAACTAAAAGCATTGATAGCGTGTACTTTATTTAAGTGTTGAAATAGTTTTTTTTGGAACACCACAGTGTTCTGTATGTCAGGCTGACATTGTGTGAGACAGAGCCCCCAGTAAGTAAGGGTGCTCTGTTTTTTGTGAGTTCATTTAATCTCAACCCAGATATTCAGGGTGAAGGTTTTATAGTCTGGGCGCTCTATCACGAGTGCTTTGTATCTGAAGTTATGCTTTGACTTTCTGCCTCGGAGACCAAATACTCTTTGAAGCGTTCTTGTTTGTAAATCTCCGTGGCGTGTTTCCCGACTGGGTGCCGTGTTAACCCACAGCGGCAGCACCAGCGAGAGTGGCCGAACGCCTTCTGGCTTATTTAAAGATGATCCTTTCCATGGTTCCCATTGTGCCGTTCGTAACCGCGGCGGAGGCGAGCCGGTTCCCCCGTGAATTGACTCCCCTCCGCTGTTCCGTGCCTCCAGACCCCTGCCTGTATATCCCCCGGTTCGCCCACATGCTGGAGTTCGGCGACAAGAACCACGAGGTGTCCATGACCGCGCTCCGGCTCCTCCAGAGGATGAAGAGGGACTGGATGCACACGGGGCGCAGGCCGTCGGGGCTGTGTGGTGCAGGTACGGTATCTGCCCCCGCTTCACCCCGTTTCTCCTACCCCCCCCACCCCAGGGGCAACATGTGACCCCTTAAAATAAGTCTGTCATCAGTCAGATATGAAATATTAGTTAATAAGTCAGATATTAACATCACTGCTACATATTTATTGTTCCTGTTGTTATTATTTATTCTGTTAAAAATAATAAAGTACTGCCTACATTGTGTGGTGTTGTCTGCTGTACTGGGCATATCCTGAGAGATCAGCACGAATAAGAATTCCAGTGTACAGGTACACATGGCAGTAATCTCCTCTACTACCCTCCACCCTCTGTAGAGTAGTGGAGCAAGATTAGATTTTAGATGTCGCCTAGCCTGGTCCTGTTGTACAATGGACGTAATGGAATATAGAACAGATACAAGCGTACACCTACCAATTTCCTAATCCAACTAAAAGGTTTGTTTTGCTGTTTTTTGTGTGTTGTGGAGTGATGCCCAAAATAACCTAAAAAATGAGTTTGTCTGGACAAACAAACGTCCTCAGTAGAAGGGCTTTTAGACTGCAGTAAGGGCATCTTGGGCTCTTTGTAGTTCAGTGTGCTTACAAACATGACTAGAATGCAAGCAGCTTATGTAATGCATTAACAACATGAACTCCTTCTGGGGATAAGGAAGGGACTGATTTTTAAGTTGCAAACAACAGGTTTCAGCAGCCACAAAATAACTGGCCGCATTGTTCCCTACACCCCCTAACCTTTGAGCAAAGATAGGCTTCCTGTTCTCACCCTGCAGTTTAGTTTCCATTTACGGCCCCTGGTCATGGTCAATAGCAAATGAAGGCCAAGTTTGACTTTGATGGCAAAATATTACACTTAACAGGAAATACATGCTTTGTTTCTATTACAATTTAGTGGTTGAAATGCATATATCATTAACTCAGCTCTATGCATTTGTTATGGAATCCATTGAACTCAGTGAAGAGTTTTAATTCAGGCTTCTGTGTTTCTGTTTGTGATTTTTTTGTTCAAAACTAAGCATTTCGGGGGTTGTGCCGGGATTGTTTTACTGTTGTGATATTGGCATCAGCAGCTAAATCTCTCTCGCTTGACACACTTGCTACATATTAGGCATCGTTAAAGAACTTGACTGAGTGTGAGGAGACACTGGAATGTGGTCAAACTCCCACTTCAGAGGGGAAATGGTCAGTATTTGAGGAAGCACTTGAGGGCAATAGGCATGCTTCCAATTTGATTTAGAAGTGTGAACATTGAAGCAGAAAGTGTGCAGGCTTACATTAATACCATGGTTCCATTGAAGAAGTGCATTGTCTTACTGATTTTAATGGGCCCATTGCAAATCAGCAACAGGAGACTTCAAACCAGGTTCTAATCTGATGCATCATTTCACTAACGAGTAAGCGCAGATGAAGATGTTTTAGAACACTCCATAATCAATGCGTTAATTAAGAGTTCACTGCTCTATCCCAGTATGAAGACACTTAATAGCCAGACTTAATACTAGCAATCTGTGTTGTGCCTGTGGCGGTGCTGAGGTTTTGCGAGTGTGAACTCCATTTCAGTCTTGCTTCTTAAATAAGCAGTTTCATATGCTTTTCTGCAGAAAAAAATTTATGGTCACAAGAAAATGCAGTTATTAAGGTTGAAGTTATTTTCCACATGCGAGCTGCTGGCCAAGACAAGGATGTCTTTTGATTGTAAAAATTAGGTTTAACACATGAAAGAGGGCAGGCACACTTAAGTAGAAGTTGCAGTGTGATGTGCAATACTCTACTCTCAAGCGCATTAATTCCAAATAAACTCTGGATGGAAGGGTGCAAACGTGCTAATTCCTCAGACTAATTTATTTCTTAATGTTGTTAGTACTACTGGAATTTAACCTGGAATTCATGTTCTCATCAGTTTCAGGTCTTTGTGATGTTAAGTGTAGTGTTTGTTACTAAATGATCAATGCAAAGCATTGCACCACATGTATTAATCCTTTACCAGGAAGTTGTTTATACTGTATTTCAAGTTGCTGTATGGTAGTAGATTCTGGTAATATGTGTAGATTTTCCTAAAAAAATGTTGGTTTTCAAAAGGTTATTTTAAATGCGTGTAGTGTTTGTGTGAGACAGAAGCTTAAAACGTGCTGTTGGGTTTTTTCCTCAGCCCTCCTCGTTGCTGCCAGGATGCATGATTTCCGTCGCACAGTTAAAGAAGTCATAGGAGTGGTCAAAGTCTGTGAGGCCACACTACGAAAGAGGTAAGAGGGGCACGGTCACATTGGGACAGACCCACTAAACCTTCATATTCATTTTTGGAGCGAGTGCTTTACAGGGGATTGAAGCTACCTTGAGCAATGTGTGTGGCAGCTCAGGAAGTTTCAGGTTATTCATTTCTGTGAGTTGTATACTTCTCATTAGAAGTATTTTCTGAAAATTGTCTGTTACTGGCATGACCCTCTAATATTGTTAATTCACTAATGGTCTTCACGCAGCGGGTGTTAGAGTTACAGGCCCTATGATGACAACAAAGAAAAGCAAACAGTCAGAGGCAGCCATCCATGTAGGAACAGGATCCAAGTAGGCACCCCGTGTTTCATATCTGTTTGTTTTGTTAGGTCCTAGACTTATACCATAAAGCCTTGAATAATGAACAGTTTTTGAGCAGGAGCAGTTTATGTGATGGGCCATGCTTCTCCTGATACGTTAGGGCCTGTTGCTGGTGTAAAAATTGAACAAGCTTTGGTTGTTGACAAAATATCCCCGGTTCCACCTCTGTCAGAGCAGTAGCTCATACGATTTTGCCAAGGGTCAGGCCACCATGTTAGTTGATGCAGGACCATCATTTTTATCAGATGTACAATGGCCTGCCTGCCCCACTATACCTTATAGTGCTTGGTTGCCTGTTCTCCGAACACAAGCAGCAAAGCCTCCTCGATTCACTGTAGGCCGTCACCTTTTGGGAAGCTAACAGAGGGGAAGTTCATTTATAATTGAGAACAGGAGGCAGGTTGTTACACACCAGGTTATGGGACTCTGCAACAAGCCACACAGCCCTGTTATTGAAGCTACGCCCTGGTTGCTCTCATTATACGGCTGGACGAGGTCCTCAGGTTGATGAGCCACTAGCTGGCGGACATGCTAGGCCTGGACGCGGAGGGCCAGGCAGTCTCCCGTTGTCTGTACACTTCCTTGTGTTTTTGTGCGGGGAATACCGAAGTGCCCAGGGACAAGGAGGACCTTCCTTCGGGAAGGCCGGCCGGCCAGCCCAGGTTGGCTGCCTTTGCACGGTCGCTCCGGTAGTTCTGAGCGGCCGACTGAGGAAGCGGAGATCCATGCGTTGTAGCTCAGCGTGAATTTGCTGGAGCCGTTTGGAGGCACCTTCTGGTTTGGCACGCCGGGGGGGATGGTGTATCGGTTTCCTTGTCAGCGTAAAACTTCTTCCCTTGATGGAGGCTTGGCTTTCTGCCCAGGTTCTCTCTTTGGCCTTCTTTGCACATTTTTTTGTCACACGAAAGTGACAGTTGTTTCATTTAGGTGCCAGTATTAAATACTGGTGTATCATATGTCAAGCCTTTGAATTATTGATTTTAATACTTCATTAGGAAAAGAAAATGTCAAGGGGGAATTCTTCTGTTGCTGTCATTAGTCCTGTAATTTACTTGCATTTCTGTGGCAAAACTGAAGCTCTGATTTGTTTTAGTTCAGTTCTGTATGGGTAGCTTCTTGTGAGTCTATACTTGATCTCAGTTCTCTAATAATAATACATATATTTTCTTCTCGCAATCCTGTAATAACTCAGTCTTTCGTTTTTGCTGTGAGATATCCATTTTGAACAAAAAGCTTCAGTGTTTGTGGGCTGTTTCAAATGTAATAAATGCATCTTTTTAACATGCGAGTTTGTCTTGCTAAACAAAGTGGCTGGAAGACCGAGTTGATGGTCATTTTTGTCTTTAAAATTTGTCTCGAAGGCTAACGGAATTTGAAGATACTCCTACAAGCCAGCTAACCATCAGTGAGTTCATGAAGGTAGACCTGGAGCAGGAATGTGATCCTCCTTCATTTACGGCCGGACAGAGAAAAGTTAAACTCCAGCAGGTATAGTATTCTGCTCTGTGCTCGCACAAGTATTTGAGGTGTCTGAACATGCATTGTTTGGGCCCCTCAAGTCTATCATTTAAATTACTGCTTTTTTTGGTTAACAAAAATCAGCTGTTTTCTCAGTCAGGAATCTCGGGGGGGATGGAGAAAGGACAGTGAACTGTACAAGCATGCCTTCCAGCCATCTTCATACAAAACAGAATTCAGTCTGATTGCAATTTTATATATTTTTTACAGTACAGTGTGACTTCTCTGTATTATATAACCAGCAGCTACAGTATATCACCAAGCCACTAAAACTAAGCAGGAGTGAGCCTGGCCAGTACCTGGATGGGAGACGTCCTGGGATAGTTGGGGTTGCTGCTGGAAGAGGTGTTAGTGATACCAGCAGGGGGCGCTCAGCGTGCGGTCTGTGTGGATCCTAATGCCCCAGTATAGATGGGGACACCATATCTGTAAAAAAAGGCGCCGTCCTTTGGATGATACTTAAAACCAAGGTCCTGACTCTCTGTGGTCATTAAAAATCCCAGAGCATTTCTCATGTCCTGGCCAAATTTCCCCCTGGCCTTTACAGCTCATGGCCTCCTTATAATCCCCATCTGAGTTGGCCTCAGTACTCTGTTGTCCTCTCCACTGAGAGCTGATGTGTGGTGACCGTACTGGCGCACTATGCCTTTTCATCATCCAGGTGGGGGTGCACATCAGTGGTGGTGGAGGAGGGGAGTCCTCGTTATCAGCAAAGTGCTTTGAGTGGAGTGTCCAGAAAAGCACTATCTGTGTATAAGGGTTATTATTACCAGTTATTACCATCAATGCTAGACAAACTGTTAGGACAAACCGTTTGTGCTGTTTCTTTTTTTTTTTTACTGTTTCTTTTTACTGTTTTCTTAGCTTGAGCATGAACTGGCGAAGAAACTAGATGAAGTGGAAGGTATTTATTATTTTCCATTTAATCTTGTGTTCCTCATTGAAGCTAATTACAAATCATGTGCAAGTTTGTGATGATGGGCTTCATTATTCTTTTTTTTTTTTAAATCCCGCAGGTGAAATATCAGGTTACCAAGATGAAATTGAGACAGAACTTGAGAACAGCCGTCCCAGGTTGAAAGGGCTCTACGCATCATATGCGAAGGAAGGTACAGAGAATTTACAATCTCACTCTGTTGAGCACCTGCTGTTTCTTTAAAACATCCCTCAGTTTACACATAAGGAACATGATGTCATCAGCTAATCACTGTATCTGATGGGTCTAGTCTGGAATGACCTAACTCTGTAGCAAAATTAGTTCTGCATTTTTAAATTGTTTATTGTGCATCTGTCTCTAAAGTGGAGTCATTTTTTTAATTTTAAGCTTTTGTCTATGATAAAACATTTGTTTTACCACCCCAGACTGTCAGCCTAAACCAAGAATATGCATTAATTAAAATAAACATTGCAAAAACAAACCCCTAAGTGATGAAACGTCACGTCATGCCAGGCTCCCCATCAGAGGCCGTTGTACAACACAATAGCATCTGATGAGGCATTCAGTGATGCAATTAATAAAATCCCCTCTCCTTGATTTTAATAAGTATGTAAGTATATCTTTTGAAATATTTGGAATGCCCTTGTTTGGATGTCAGTTTATTTTTTCTAGTGCAGACAAAAACAATTTAGTTTGGTTTTTCTTCCTATTTTATCCCCTTTTGCCACCTATTATCACCCCATCCGGTCAGAAAAGATCAGTTCTTGCAGGAATTTACTGGATGGGACGCAAATAAAACCTTTTCTCGCTCGTCAAACTACACCGAGCTATGCGTGTGCATTTTGACATGTTCGGCCAACATGCAGGATGTCTATAACAGAGTAGAGTTTATTGCTGTCTGTACGTTCATGTATATGTACATTGGAGTTCTTGTTTGCGCACCATGCAGTATACGGCACAGGACAACGGACAACACCACACAACATAGACAGTCCATTACGAACATAATAAGTAACAACAGGAACAATAGATGTGCTGCGGAGAACAATAAATATGTAGTAGTGGGGAACAAAACAGTCCATGCAAAAAAGTGCATAGTGCAGAGGTACATTGAGTCCTGAGGCACTGCAGTCAGCTGTTAAGGATGCGCACTGCAGTAGGGTAGGAGCTGTTTTTGAGTCTAGTGGTTTGTGCTTTAACAGCGCGGTACCGCTTGCCAGAGCGCAGGGGGAGAACAGTTTGTAGCCAGGATGGTTGGGATCCGGAGTGATGGACTGGGCTTTATTGCGACAGCGGATGGTGTGAATCTCACCGATGGATGGTCAATCACATCCTATAGACCTCCGTGCCGCTGCCACAGCCTTGTGTAGTGCATCCTTTGTCATGCATGGTAGTACTGCTGTCCCACAATGGTCATGTGAATTCCACAGCCTCGCCAGACCCCGGACACAGCGGCGCGCGGCGCGGCACTAACCAGCTGTCAGTGCTACAGCGTGCGCCCTTGTGCCGTTTCAGACATCCAGGACGACAGCCTCTCGCTGGCCTCCAGCAGCCTCGCCGGGGACGACGAGCGCGACGACGAGGAGCTGGAGGCGGCGGCGCAGCACCTGAGCAAGGACTTCTGCCACGAGGTGCTCCCGCAGTCCGGCGGGCCGGGCGCTGGGGGCGAGCCGGGCCAGGCCTCGCCCGCCAAGCAGCCGCTGCCCCTCGCCACGCTGCTGGGCCCGCTGCCCACCGCCGCCAGCCTGGGCCTCACAGAGTCCCTCAGGGAGTGCATCGCCACCGCGAACGAGAACGGTGAGGCCGTGTGAGCTCGTCACACTTGTGAGGCACCAAGAGGAAATACGCTCTAATCAGTACGTCCTTTAAGGGAAAAACACCCATGTTTTAAAAAAACTCAATATACTTCTGTTACCAACTGTAGCACTGACAGTTGGTTATAATTGTGATGCAAGCCCACAATCAGATAGAACCGAGGGTGTTTTACCTCAGACGTGAATGTGGAAGAGCAGAGCCCACAGCTCACTGGTACCCTGTGTCTTTGTTTTGCTTCATTTAGCAGTATCGCTACCTGTTACATGCGTCTCTCCCCGAGACTTGTAGTACGCCGTTGCTGTTTTGTACTTGGCTAGCGGCTGTGTACACATAGCTTCTGAATTGCGGTGAAGCGCGCCGGTACACCTGTGACATGCGTGTAGCCCGTGCTGTAAGTGTCCGCCTTCTGCCCCGGACTCTGCTCGATGAGCTTGATCCTGCACGCTTTCCTGAGGGGGCCTGGGTGGTGAAGAACGCCACGATCTCTACACCTCTGGAAGATGCAAAGGAACAAGTACATTTTTTTATTCCATGCTGTAAAGAGAAGAAAGTAAACGCAATGTGTCGGCTTGTGGAGGCTCCACAGCCGAAGCGTTGTGTTTATTTTCTTCTCTTTTCAGCGTGGAATAAACCTTTACTTGTTCCTTTGCATGCTGACGCAGCTCCCCACTTGTATCTCTGCAAGACGCTCTTTAATGCTGCCTACATCGTCTATAAAAACGTGCTTTTAAAATCAGATTTGTTGTTGCTAGACTGTCCTTTGGGTTGTGCCTTTTTTTTGTTAGAACATTAGTGTTAGTGTTCAGAGAAGTTGTCAGATGTAATCAAACCAAGGCTGTTAAAGAAGTGTAGGTTTGTAGACCGGCATTGCGCTAAGGCGAATTATGCTACCTTAATGTTGTATGTTTTGGGCTTGGACATCGCTTTTGCCTGTTTGCAGGTTAGCGCTGTTTTCTGGTTTTGCTTTGTGGGGGGCTGTGCTGAATGGCCCTGTGAGTCCATTGCTATCTGCTGGTGAAGGTGCACAGATCCTGCTTGCTGTGGAGAGCCTAGTTTTGCTCCACTGGCGTAGTGGTGGGAGACCGTTGATTGAACAGAGCTGATAGGAAAACTCTCCCCCCCTGAGCTCTCCCCTCGCTCCCGCCAAAGTAGCAAATGCTGAAAGATGTTCTGGCAGAGTCTCAGCATTCTTTTGTCTACAGGCTTTAGGAGGGATTAAGTTGGAAAATGTTCTCTCTCCATTAATACTTCAGACCTCTGTATTCAAATGTACTGATTAAATTAAATTTACTGATCAGTTATCTATAAGCTTGTTTCTGTAGTTCGTAAATCAGAGATTTTAGTTTGTTTCTTTTTCAGAGGAGCAGCTCTGGATCAGAAGGAGAGAAACAAATTCTCAGTGTGTACTGTTCAAGGGCTCTCCAAAAGTTTCTTTAGGAATCTGTACGTCACCGTGGATCTCTGCCCCTAGACTTCCATGGGTTTTCCTAATTGAGGGGGATTTCAGTTGTGGATGTTCAAAGCACCAGCTCTGTCTTTGAACCTCTGGTGCGCGTTGTACCTTGTCATTAGCTGTCCACTCTGCCAGCTGTGTAATTTGTGCTTGTTGAATCTGGGTTGAAGGCACATCTGGACCAGAAGATCATGAGGAAGGGCCTCTTTCAATTCTGTTTCTTTCATCCATGAATGAGAGCTGTGCATCTAGTGTATATTTTTCATGGTTTCTGTTAGAGTTTATTTCTATTTCTATTTCATTTTATTTTCAAATGCTTTATAGATATGGCTTAATCAGTATGTATGTATGTGTACAAACATACACAAGAGGTTTGTATCTCTTGGTGCAGTCAGTGCTGCTGCCACATGTCTCCCTCAGAATGACTAACAGCATTCTCTGGGGTGAATAGCGTTACTGACTTTGAGTCCAGATTACTGTAAAGAAACATTGATGGTCTCCGGCCTTATGTTTAAAATGTAAGACTTTTTATTTAAGACTTTAAAGTTTAAAGTCTTAAGTAAAAAATTCAGTTTTAAGGCACAGGTTTAACACACTTTTCATTCTCCCCTCTTGATGCTTTATATCCATTCCTTATCAAAAAGGTGCTCTTCCTGGCAAAGGTAATTGTGGATTGAGCAGAAAAAAGGTTTTTTGTTTACTGTTATTTCACAACCCTATCATGTTATTGAAAGAAAACCGAGCCAAATCATACTTTAATCAGGATCTCCTCTACGGCAGTACTGGGGGAAAAAAAAGTGCACGAGTGGCCAGCTGATTAAGGATAATCGCTGTTGAATTGGAATTGTAAAGATGGTTTTACCGTTTTTGGCCACCAGCATCACTCTGCACTTGGTAATGGCTCTTGCAGTCTGCTGCAGTAACAGAGGTCTTTAGTTCGTGCCTGTAAGGTGATGTTGACAGTAATTGCAGAGCACCTAGTAATTAAATGAACATGCACTCTTGTTGACATCCAGAAAAACCAGCAGCTTTTCCAGACTTCAAAGCTCACTAAAATAAGAATTTAATCTTACACCAAACACATTCGGCAACGGTCTTTTTAAAATCCGAACACCTTTTAAATACATTATTTAGTGTTATTTGTACATGAATTAAGATGCTTTTGATGTCTTTATAGTGTACAGCTCGGGGAAAAAAAACCTTAGTCACCAAAGCATAAGTTTACTTCATGAAAGGTAACTTTTTGTACCATACGTTAGGGATTTCTAGTTTATTCTCTAAAGTTATATTTGTTTAAAAAAACTCTATAAACATTTGAAATAGCCTATATTTTAACAGAACTGTGAGGAAATTTAGTAGATTATTAATCTAGGTATAGCCTAGTAGAAGTATTGTCATCATAGATAATTAGTCGGGTAATGTTCTGTTCTTTGTGATTGCTGACCTTTCAACAAGAATAATCTTTTTCTTTCAATGCTAGATGATCTCTGTAAATATAAAAACTCTTTACAGAAGGAATATGAGAATGGAGTTATTTCCTATGGCAGATTGATCAGTATACTTTAATGCCCTCTGTCTGCACTTACTGTAAGAGAGGCTTTGTCAGATGCAGGCTGAGGCTGTCACGCTGACCTTGTGTGGGCTGCTGTTCATCAGCTGGAAATTCCCATCTTGCAAATCAACAAGGAAAATGTATCACAAAAATCCATAAGCAAAGCCATTGCTGACGTTTAACATGTTCCTAATCCGTTTAATTGCCTAACATAATTGCTTATGTTAACACTCACCTTCTGAAAGTCTGACTATGCTCACAGGATAACGGAAGAGTTCGAACCTGAGCTTTATTGTTTCTCCACTGCGTCTCACAGCTTAGTCTAATCTCGCAGTGCCTCTTCCAGTTTCTGAACTTGGTGTGTACAAGAAGGATTCATTTTGGGCCCAAAGCCACTGAAAAACATTACTAGCGCGCCTAATCTTGTGCCTCTCGAGTGGGGTCGTACACACAGGATAGCAAAGTTGCTTCAGCAGGACCTGTGGGAATTGCACAGGCGTGTTTGTAGTAACATGAAGCACATCAAACATGAGAGCCTGAGCAGTGTTTGATGATTGAGTTCCTAGCACAAGGTCAGAAAGGGCAACACAGAGAAAGTGCCTCAGCCCCAGCTGAGGAATGTTGGCAAGTGCAAAAACAGATCATAAGACTACAGTTACGCTGGGAAACTTTTGGAGCTCTCTAAATAAGAACGTATTTTTTTTATCTGATTTGAAAGATGTCGCAACTTTTTTCTAAAGGGACAGTGCAATGCCTAAGGCTTAAGTCTTTGATTGATATTTTGTTTTAGAACTTGGAGCAAGTTTATATGGCCGTATATGAGTCACTCACAAATATGTTAGACATATGGCATATTCAAAGAACGACCTAGAAAGGGCTGAGAGTATGGAGCCTTGTCTGATTGCGTGAAACATGTTTCAAGGTAGGCATCGGCCAGAAATGCCAAAAGACACTTTCTGTCATGTGTGGACACACATTAGAGTTCCATGCTTGTTTCTCAGGGCCTGTCTTGGCAATTTGTTCTGGGATGGTTAGAGTTGTAGATAGAACAAAGTAGGTGCTGTAAGAGCATCAGACCTTGCTGCAGGGCTGTAATAGAGCGTATGTATGTATATGTTTATGCACCCTATTGCACAACACACTTGTTACTGAACAAACACAAGTCGGCACAATACAGTATGTGTATTATGAGCTTTAGTATTTAAAGCTGCCTAGTTTTATTAATGCAGCTTAGTTTTAGATGAGAAGAAACCGGCCTCGTCATTTGTCTGTCTTTTAGTTCACGTTGATCGGACTCTTCAGAAACTTGATCTCAATAACTCACACGAGCACTAATTAATCCTTCACATTTCCCAATCCATGCGAATTGGTCTCTTTTTGAAGGATTGCAGATTATCAGATCCACCCCAAACATGCAGCCCCCTTTACCCCCTTTCCCTGCTTTCCCTGTCCCCTCCCTCTTTCCTGAAGAAGACTCCACGGTCGGAATTTTCTTCTTTCTCCTTAACATGGAATCGACATCTCCTAGTTCCTTTGCAACTCCCTGCTTATAATCTGTTCACCTGCCTCTGCATTTCTCTGGGAGTACTGATTTTACTCTTGCTTAAGGTTCTGATGCTGTGCCTTGGATCACCTGACTAGAGAAATTGAGTCTGAAGCTGATGCCAAGATAGTGACTTTCTGAGGTTTGTCTGAAGACCTGCAGCTATATAATCAAGAAAGCAATGCAAATAACTGCATGTGCATTTTGCTCTCTTTTTCAGCCCTTTCCTGACCATTCAAACTTTTAAATGATTAGTTCCTTGACCAGAGTTAATTAAGGATTAAACCTCGTTGGAGACTTTGCATGGTCTGTTCGCCTTTGCTTAAAAGTTGCATTGAAGATGATAACATGCAGATCTTTCCTGTAAGGCTGTGCTGGCCTCTTGAAGTCTGTATAAAAACTAATACCGTAACTAATTTTGTAACTGATGTCTCGATGCCTTCTGATTCTATTTCTGCTATAAAAAGCTGGGCTGTCAAAAAAATGTTTTGCCTCTTAATCGTGTTAAGATTGAGATCGTGTTACTAGGTTGCTCCCATCAGTTATGTACAAGTAGTGCTGTAACCTAGACCATTGACAACATTATTCCACAATTAAAAATTTGGGGATTTTTGTGTTCCTGGATGAGTAGCCATTGAGCCCCATGTGCAGAATATTGTCAAGATGTCATTTTATTTTAGAAATACTGACGAGCCACACCGGCTGTAGCAGAAACAATCCACACAGATGTGGAAGTATTGAAGCATACATTTAGAAACGTATATGACAGCTGCTGCATAAATTAATGTGTGTATTTCCCCTTTTATGTCTTGCTAAATGTTTAATTTATGAATGTTAGAAATTTAACGTACAAAAATGCATGAACCAGTTTTTCTAATAGATTTGATACTGGTAAAGACCTGCTTGCAGGAGTGTCTTGTACTACAGTTAACAAGCTGCAGTCAGAGTGTTAGTGAGAATTCGGCAGCAAGAATCCTGACAAGGATCACACAAGTGACCACAGCAGTCCTGCCTTGGAGGAACAGTTGGGCATTTTGCGGAGTGAACAAAGGTTGATAAAAAGGACTTATGTTTTTTTTTCCTATTAAAAAATGGTGAGCATTTTTTTAAAATGGGTGACCTAATAAAAATTAGGCCGATTAAACACTATACCAGCCTTTCAGAAGATCTCCATAAAATCCTGCTATGTTGCACTCTGTTTTACAGCTGCTATTGTCTTTGACCTTGCAACAACATTGCAGGTGATTCTGCACACTATCGTTACACTTAGGAGAGGACAGCAGCAGAGCAAGAACTGCTTTCTAAATACGTTTGTCAAAAGCTTGCAGCATGATTTTATTGCTTGGGTGCAGTGGAAGTTAATGTTTTTGTAAGTGTCCGCACATTTTTTGGTGTTCTATATAAGAGAAAAGCATACGTTAAGCATTGTCGGGTTATTATGAAGCCAGGAATGCACTGTGTTGTGTGGGCTTGACTAAAGTTTCTGGATGTTGACAAACTGACATACTTAGAGGAGCGTTTTATAGGTCACTTGCTGGTGGATAAGAGGTTTATTTCAGGTGTTAGTGCTGCCCATGAGGAGAGAAGAACTAAATGTGCTCGGCCTGAATACAAATCCAGAGAAACGAATAGTGTCTGAATAGGTGGCTTGTCTCACCTGGCACCTATTTAAAGGATGTTTCTTTCCTGGGGTAAGGCCTCACTTAAAACAGAAAGCGGGGGCCCCTTTTTAAAGAAAGTTACAACAATACAGTTTAAATTACAGTGGGCGAAACCAAAATTTGAAGTGAGGAACATGGGGAAACAGATCTGCTCTGTTCAAGCATCCATTCAGAGATGTGCAGAGACTTTGGAGAGTGATGTTCAAAAAGTGTGCAAGCAGGAATGTTTACTTGAGACCTACATCAGCAACAAGAGCAGTGCTCGCTGAAAAGATCCTAGACAAGCAGAAACAAATGTAGGTGGGATTTGTAGGGTTAGACTTTGCTACAATGGGTGCAGTAGTACACTAGAATATTGACTGGCTACTCCAGTTCTTTATATTTCTGGTTATATTCTGGTTAAGGTTAGGTGTTCAGCATGTCGCCTGCTGGCAGGGCGTGTCTCCGGCGTGACGCTGGCGTGTTGAAACAGCACATCCGTGTGTCCAAACAAATGGGCAGGCTTGCCTCCCGTGCAGTTTGGCAGTTGACCACTGGTAGCGAGGAGGCATGAGGACCCAAGATCCTTTGCCAGGGGGGTCAAGAGTACCCCTCCCCCAAGAACCCTGCTGATTTGACTTCCTTGTTTCCAGGAAGTATTGGAACGTATGTGTACTCACCCGTATCCATAATACCGGTGGGTGTGATTGTTATTTATAATGTTGCTGCATGATGTATTTTTCCCCCTTTCTGTCTTTCTCAATGCTTAATTTATGAATGTCATTAATCGAACATCACAGACTAATAAGTAATTAATAACCTGTTTATTAATTTAGGGTTTGTTTCTGATATTTCTCAGCAGTCTTCCATGGTAAGCTTTAAGAAGGGGTTTCTACTTTATAGATAAGCTGCCAGACCACCAGTTTTGTCTGATGTAATATCACATTAATGTGGCCCTCCTGTTTTCTTTCAGCTGACTGCTTTAAATAATGAAAGGAGACAGCACTTGGAACCCAGTCTTGATTGTATCATACTCTGTCTTTATTAACTTTACCAGCAATCCTAGAAAAAACGTGAACCTTAAGATTCTACGTAGTACTTGTCACAATGTAATCACCCAGGACGAGTCAGGATAAATAAGAATACGTTAAATATTCGATGACATGTTACGCTTTCTATAATATTGATGTAGCATACAGTCACTGCTTTCATTTGCTCACACACTGTACAGTAAGAAAGCTCAGAAGTAACTAATAAAACTTGATGCAGCTCTGTGTTGTCTATAGCAGCTATCTAGGCTTGGCTCTTTGCAGATATGAGGAATCTATAGTACGCCTACCATTTTTTTAAAAATCTGTTCCCATCAGGGTAATAATGCCCAGACTTATGGTTATGTACTGTACATCTGCTTACAGGATAGCGTATTATGAGAGCGTCATGTAAAGACCTCTGGAGGTGTTTCGAGAGTTAATCTGTGATGCAGGAAAGATTGCAGGTACAGTATATAGGGAGTGTGGCAGAAAAGGCCTCCATTGCTTCCTGGGGTCAGACACACAATTAAATCCATGAACCGAACTGAGACTTGAAATATAGGTTAAAATGAATTACATTTGTTCTTACCTGAAACATAAATTATCCTTAGTCTTTTGAAAACTTGGTGCGTGCCTGGATATATACATTGCGAAACATGCACCTCTGTAATAAAAAAAAATCTAGGTATTGAAACATTTTATCTTGTATAGATTTGAAGATGTTTAAGTGATCAGTGGTGTACCGCTGATTCAGGTCCATACCAAAGTTAAATGTGATGGTATAAGTATTATTGGTAAAATAAGAAATATTTCAGGGAAGTATGGGGAAAAAAAGAGATTTATAGGTATGGAATTTTCAGCGGAACAGCTGCAGTCAACCACTGTCTGAGCCTTTCATGATGTAATTAGACAGCTGCTTTAGAATCACTTTGCTACCATGACATCACAGTTGGACCAAAGCCATTTCTTCTGTTTTGTTTCTGCCTCTAAGAGAAGGACAGTGTTCGTGCCTGTTCATCCTTCTGTGGAACCAGACAGTGTTGTGTTGGTGAAAACTTGTGGGAACATGAATCATGCTTTTTTTTTAAATAACTTATTTGGTATAGCATCTATGCTAAATCCTTTGCATGGCCTTTCTAGGAAGAAAATACCCCAAAGACAAAAATAAAAAGCTGTTCTTGGACTTATTTCTTTCAGCACTATAAAAACAGCAGTGTTTTGTGATGTGCATAAACAGAACAGTACTGATATTTTCAGGGCTGTTCTAGAAGTTCCATACGTGGAATAATATTTTGATTAATTAACTTTGTTATTGCCCAGCAATGGCAGCTGTAGGCTTTTAAATTATGCATCTCAGATGCCATATTGTTGCCTTTAACAAAGCCTGCAGCTTTACAGTAGGTGTGGGATAGCAGATGGTATGATGGCTATTTTCCCAGCTGCTCTATTAAAAGCCTGTATGTTGGTGTCCACACTAAGCACTGCTGGCCACATGCACACCCCAAGACATCACTGCCAGGCCCAGCTCAGCACCCAGACACACAGTTAGCTGGAAAAGTTATTTCTAGGTCATCCAATCCCTGGAGAGACAAAAAGAACACAAATCCCATCCCTGTACCAATCAATCCCTGAGCCAGGAGAAGCCCCAGACCCGGGAAATCGGTGCATTTCCAGTCAGGATCCCGTTGCGTGACTGGATATGCAGACAGCCCCCAGAACTGGTATACTAATGGGGAATTATGCGTTGGAAATGTGCAGCTGTGATGTGTTTGAGTGTAAGAACACTTCCCTCCCTCTAAATGGCGTTTGCTTAAATCTAGAGGTTTCCATTACCTCTACAGCTGGTGTTGCGTAACCGGAAGTAAAAGGTGAACTGTCTGCAGGTGGAGAAGCTTTGTCGGAGGATCCAGGAGAGAAGGGTTTCACCCATTTAAGACTGTGCTTGTTGTTAATAGCTTGTGTATTGCAGTGAAAGGTGAAGAATTGAGCATAGTTATTGAGGATGCATTGGATCATGAGAGGAAGGTGCAAAGGTTTTCAGAGCGCTAGCTGGATTGCCACACAAGCATGCTGACAGAGGTATGGAAGATTACTCTGCCTTGTGGAGAATCAAGTACTTCAGTATCTTCTGTTCTTTAGTGTGTGTAATTTGATCGTTCCTGTACGTCACTCTTGGGCAGGAAAAAGTAAATGTCCTGCCTCTATTTAAAAGGATTAAAAGCTACAGTATGCATCTATTGGAAATAATGCAAAAATAACTTATTTTGCTATAGCACAACATTTCCATCTTGCATAACCACTCAGTTTTGTTTTTCTGTTTTTTTCATTAGTGGCTAATAGTTTCCCATAGTTTTATTTTCCAAGGATAAAGGATCCCAAACTTACATCATCAGATGACGTTTAAAAAAAAATTAAGAAATTGTGAGATTTGCATGCATTGCAAATGTAGAGAAAATATTTCAGATATCGAGTCTGCACAGTACATTGAATATATGTCTCTCAGATTAAAGAGAGAAAAGGCTAACTCGATGATTTGTTTAGTTCTTCTCCAGGACCAACAGCGATTTCTGTCAGAAGACAGATATACCAAGGTTTTTAGCATAAACAGGTTGTTTGCTGTGTCAATGAAGATTGACAAGCTGCATTGTATTTAGCGTGCCATATGATTGTATGTCATCATTGTTCACATCTGCATTTTTCTTTGCAATAAATCGTTTGGGTTTTTCAGGAATTGCTAAAGTTGACTAACTGGTGATGCTCTCCTTTTCTGAATTGTGACCACTACTGCAAATGGAAGTACTGTATACAGTGTTAACAAAGGGTCACTGATTCAGTCTTTTGATATAGTTGCTTAAGTCTTTAGAAGAAGGTATTTTTTGGTGAAGAACAAAACTACTTGCAAATTAAAGGCTTGTATTAGAAATCTGAAGCGTGGTTGCTTTCATTAGCTTCTCTTCTCAGTTTGTATTTTAAATCCAATCTGACAATGTAATTCTTTTTTGTCCCGGCGTGTATTTTTAGTCCAGTTCTTGTGTGGTTCTTCAAGTTGCAGCTATTGGCTGAAGACCCAGGAGCATGCTGGTGGGTCTGCCAGGAGATCGTGCCCAGCCTGGCAGCGGCTGGCTCTCTGGGGGAGCAGCAACATTGAGTTCGTGTACATCGCAGAACTCTGTCTGGAAACACAAGTGACTTGGAAGGGTGGAAAAGTACTGCAGGTTTTTGTTTGCCGCAAGGAGAAAGGTTTTGTCCAAACGCGTAAGGAGGAACATAAACAGAGGCCCCTTCCTTTCAGAAATTGCTGCCAGTTCTACCTAGACCATGCAGTTTTTTTTTTTCCTCCCTTTTAAAAATCTGACATGCAATACAGCACAGGGAGCACGGAAGCCTGTCTTTTCTAAAACCTTCAGATGTCACAAGCCATCTGTTTCTGTTTATGCTCCTTTTAGTTAAATGTTTTCAGCGTTTGTTTGCTGCAGTATAATACCTGGCTGCAGGATTTGATCATGAGTCAGCTTTCCTTTGCTTGGAAGGTGAAAGAGCCTGTCAGTCAGCCAGAGACTTCATATTGAATTCTTCTCCACCCCGCCTCCAAGTTGTCGAACTTGTTAGTTACGGCTGCTCTGTTGTATAACAACTTGTGGGTAAGATGTTTGTGTCAAAGTGCCAAACCTACAAGAACGTTTTGTGGAAAAACAGCTGAATGTTGCTGTGAACAAATATTACATTTTAAAGGTTTTTTTAAAGGTAAATTTTAAAGTTTACAGTCCTCTTCTCAATGTCTTTTACTAATTGCATGCTTCTCTTAAGAATGCTTAGAAATTCCAATTAGTAATTCTGATGTTCAGCCTGTTGCTGTCAACCTCCACAGAGCCCTGTTTCCTAATTTAACTGTGGAGAATCCAGCGACTGGAACAAAAAAAAATGAAAAACAAACCTTACCAAACACGTGAGGGAAATGGCATGTTCTGGTTACAGAGGATAAAACGTTTCTCAAAATATAAACTTTAGTTTCAGATAATACTTGTGTGGTTTTTACAGTTCTTAGCTTTGCGGCATTCTGTACCGTGTCCATAGAGTAGTTTGGATTTGAGCTTTTAATGGGAAAATTGGATTTTCTGAATTTTGTTTAGGTGAGTATTTGGCATATTTGAAAATGCCCTAAACCTCGGCCTCAATTGTATATGTTCGTGCAAACCTGTTATTTACATACCTGATTATTTTGTCGAGCTGTACAATATTTTGAATAAATTTGAAATGAACAGTTATCCCACAGAAATAACTGCTCTGAAATAGAATGTTGTTTTCATTTTATATTTTCACTGCTTACTTTGTGCTGGTTAAGGTTTGTTGGGGTTGGTGCTTGTAATTCTTGTTGTAACACCCAGAATTCTAACATGCAGAGTTAACAAGTAAGTAGCATTTGTTGGCAAAACTGCCTGGATGTTGAGAGCAATGTTTCTATTGGATTAAAAGAGATGTATTCACAAGCCTGCTTGTTTACAATGTAATTGGGCCGCTTCATGTCACCAGAAGAAGAATATGGCACTGTGCCTACCTGGAAATTTCATCTGTTTGTGATGGAAATTGAAGGTTTTATTCATTAATGTGTACATTTTATTTTCATTGTGGTTTGACATGCACTCATCAATGCTGATTCTCTCTAGTCCTGAAATATAAAAATTCGCTGGTCCTGTGAGAGGAATTTGTTACAGATCAAAACCAGATTCCTCAACAAAATGTGGAGCTGATTGTCACCAGTTTCAGCTCCAAATTACAGGTTTTAAACCCCTATAACAATCGATTGTCTCAAGACTGCCAGGACCTGAAAGAAACAAATAGTAAAGAAAAAACAGTTATATTCCCAGGGCTACATTCAGTGTAATGCAAATCCTAGCCATTCACACACAATACAGAAAAGGTTTTTAATGGAAGGCCATTTGTTTTACATTTATAATAGCATTAATTCAGTTCACAGCTGGCCTAAGCCCTGCTGGCTGGGTAATGCACATCTTCTTAAGTGCTTTATTCTCCAGACACCCCCTCCCCACCCCTCCAATAGTAGAATCTTCTGCCTCACATCTTTGTGTTTGTGTTGTGCCAGGTTTTACATGGTATCAGGATTATGTTGTCTGTTGTACTGGACAATTGGCTGGAAGCGTTAAGGCTTACAAATGCCGAACGTTGACCCCAACTCTCTCTCTCGCCTGGCTGTGAAATGTCAGAGAGTTTCCCATGGTTTCTTTTCCCTTGTAACCGAGTCGGACTTTAACAGCCTTTGGGTGCCCAAAGAGACTGCTACCTTAACCCGGAGCGGGAGGTCAGATTGTTCTTATTTGGAGCTGCCTCTTTCATGACAGGCTGTCGCAAGCAGGAGAAAGCCGAGCTGGACCTCGGTCAACGTCTGGATTTCTTGATTTATCCAGCTGTGCATGTCCTGAGGTTATTATATTATTCCAGATCGCTGTAATTCAGTCAGCCAAATTTGGAATTTGTGTCAAATTCCTTTCCGCAAAGCAGATCGGGAGGCTTTAGAGTACAAAACTGTATTTTTCTTTGTATGCTGCTTCAAAACCTAGTTTATTGTCATAACGAACAAGAAATCAGCACATGCTAAAAGCTGTTTTGGTTTGGAGACTTCAACTTCAAGACTTCAAGTTTTTAAACGAAATAAGTTTCTTTGCCTTATAAGTTGCTCTGCTGGGGCTGATTTGCAATTTGAAACCTAAAGCTGCATCTACGCTGCTTGTGTGTTACTCATGTGGTGTTCCTCACACATCTGGCTGCTTCTCCAGAGTGTATTCAGTTTTCTGCTGCCTACTGCGTAGATAAGAGATCCTCAGCTTCATCAGCATTTCTTTCTTTGTCATCAGCAGTTTAGTGCTGAGGAATACAATGGAATACAGTACAGTGCCAAGGGAACTGTATAACCAAACTACATATTTAATAACTACACAAAATATTTTACTGTTTCATATTTTGTGTTCTTAGATGGGAGGGTCAGCACCCCTGTAAGCATTCTATAATTTTGTGGGAAGATGGGGTGGGCTAATAGGTCATTGGGTCACTATTGGAACGGTATGACAAAAAAGTAAAATAAGTTCACTGTAAGGTTCATAAAACATTGGAAAGGGATGTGGAGCCTCTTGTCTACTCAGCTGCTGATATGCTGCAAATGCTGCCAGTGTATATTGTAGTGTTGGCTGCAATGGGACAGGCAGACATCAGATATGCATAAAGCACATCACAAACATGGCTAATGTAGGTTAGCCATAAGGTGTGGCGGTAAATCTCCAACACTTAAGTTTTATGACAACGCCTAAGTTTTAAAACATACACACCAAATTACAGTAGGACTGTAATTCCAGTAATTATAGTGTCTTTGCCTTAAACAGAAAAATTACAAACCTATGGTAAAATTTAAACTGTGCACCCTCTTTTCAATGTCATCCATTTCCTTGCATGGCAAATTTTATTCTTGGTTTGAACATGCAGATATAATTGGTTGTATGGTCTGTGTTATTGCCAGTAGTACTTGTTAGTGTTTATGTATTCCAGGTATTATCCTTACTGCTCCTCATCAAAGGACATTATGAGATCTCTATGGATAAGGGATTATAACCCCTTTTTGTGACTTTTAAAAGGTTTAAAAGACACTTAAGAGTTGCATTGTAATCTACCACACATGCTTTTTCATGTTGATTCTTCTTTGAGTGGCAGCTATTGCAATTTTCCAGATGAAACAGAGAAATCTGTGAAGGCATATCCACAAGCCTTCAATAGAAGATCTTATGAACAGCCTTGCTATTAACATTCTAGTAATGAACATCTGCTCAGGTGCAGATCAGTAAAAGCTGCACTAAACTTCAGCAATATTTCATCTCTATTCCCCAAAGCAATAAACTGAGGGATTTTAGCTTAGGGGCACCTGTCCACACTTAATTGCCACTACTCTTCTCAAAATAAAAATTCAAATGCTTTGAAGTTATTTCTTGGATTGAATTCAAGGTTTGGTATGGGTACTTAAAGCTATCAAACAAAGAGGCTTCTGCAGTTTGAAAGATGGTACATAACCTTAATAAATATTTGCAAGACAAGTTTTCTAGCATATAACGGTCTTTATTGTTTGATTAACTGTTTTAGAGAAAATGATGTGACTGTCCATTATAGGCACATCAGTTGCTGTTTGGTAATAATGTTCCTCTGTAAAAAGTGCTTTTTTAACAATTCATTTTAATATACTATATTCATCCCCAAGCAGCAATTTAATCAGTAATCAGTTAAACGTGCAACATATTACAAATAAAACTGGCAAAAAAACATGGTATGACAACACTTTTAAGTAGAAAATAGAATAAAAATAGCAAAAGGTCCAAAAATGATTAGAATAACAGAGTGCATGTGCATTGTAAGACTGTCTTGTACTACACAATAAAATAATAAGTCCATTAGATATGTATTAAATTACATGTACATTTGCAGAGGGGGCTCTATCCAATAGCAATCATGTTGATAAAACTGTCTTGCATTCATTGTTTGTGAGCCTGATGGCCACTGGAACAAAGCTATTTTTTTTCCTATTTGTCTTGCACTGTGGTCTTTGAAAAAGTGTTCCTTAAGGTAAAAGATCTAAAGACTGAGGAAGAGATGAGTCTTCATTGATGGCACAGGACTTCCTCAGGGTCTACTGGGAACAGAGCTGTGGCAGTGGTCTTAAAGGCACACCAATGACTAGAGAGCTGAGGGTCACAACATTCTGAAGGCGGTCGAGGTCTTTTTGTCATTTGAGCGATGTGAACCAATAGATAAAAGAAAAAAAGGTTAAAATATTTTCAATAAAAGATCTATAAAATGTTGGTAGAATTATTTTTTGGTCTCCAAAGGAATATTTTCTGAAACTGTGTAAGCGTTGTTGGGATTTCTTCACAGTGCTATCAGTGGTAGAGGCAGTAGCCACATGAAGCAAAATTAAGCCAGTAGAAATGATCCAAAAACCATTTATAACCAATAACCAAAAATGAGTCTCTGAAACATGACTAAGTCAGGTGATTAGATATTTTTATTTATTGTGAGGGTTTTTCTGCACCTCAAGCTGGGATTTCAGTGCTCTTGTCTTCATTTTTCTTTTTTCTATCTGTATTGGTGCTTTTTTAAACATTAGTCTATTTGCAAGGTTAATATTTCAGACGAGGATATTCTGTACTTTTGTTTAGTAACCCTACAGTCTAGTAATCTAGTAATCAACTGAATATTTAGTTCATAATTGTCAATACTCAGTTCACATCTTCATAGAAATGTGAATTACATTTCAGTGACACCTCCAATTCATAAATAAACTTTTTAATTTAGTGCTCTATAAACCTGGGGTAGTCAAATGTGATTAATACAGTGAATTATCAAAATAATTTCCATTTTAAAGCTCTGTTAAGCATATCAGTCATAATTGTTGGAGGTGTTAATAAAGAAATGTGCCAATAAACCTCATCAAGCATTTCTGTGTATTTTAATAACTGAAAATAGACTGTGTTCAAATCATGCAAGACGGTTCTTAAATTTTGTATTAAAATATGGATTCTAATGGATTACCTGCCAGGCCATTATGTGTGAAATCTAATGCAGCAGCTGTTTCATGATAAAGCTGCATGTGGCTTCGAAAAAAAAAGATAAAACTCATTTAACTGTGAAACCTTCTCCTTATCTTTTTAGATGGAAATCCTGAAAATGGGGAATTAGATCTGAATGGTATTGATGATGATGAAATTGATCGGGTGAGTCCACACCTCCAATGTCTGTGCATTACTTTAAATTGTATCTTTTCCGTAACGGTCTTTGCTGGGACCATTCATCTTTCCTTCATGATGGACCTTTCCAAATTGGATACTTTTGGTAAACTGGAATTTTACAATAGCATGTTTGTCAGCTAATATTTTAGAGATATTTTTTGGACTTTGAGAAAACTGTAGATGGGAGCTTAAGGTGAACCTGTTTCCTAGTTAATGAGAACAGTTCAAAGATCATCTGTTTTTATTGTGTAATCAGTAGTGTTTTGTCCTCCTAGTATATCCTAAATGAAACAGAAGTAAAAATTAAGACGGAGCTTTGGACAAGGGAGAATTCTGACTACTTAAAAGAACAGAAAGGTGAGCTGTTGTAATCTAATCACTTATCATTCATTCTGGCCAGTGCTTTTTCATTAAAGAGAAAAAAATTGCTTCACAGAATCTAGTTAAAATCCGTTATCAGGGTTCTATACAGACTTTGGATGGATTTATTAGTTTTTTTACTCCAGAAATCCAAAAGAATAGTTTTTACAGATTTTCATTTCAGCAGTCAGATGTCAGTAGGCTCTCGCTCTCTGATGCCTGATGCAATGTTTGGACCATTTACTCTTGTGATAAATGATGCTAATTACAATTTAATTATGTCTCTTTATATTTTCTTTTTAGAAAAGGAAGAAAGGATAGCAAAAGAGAAAGAGCTTGGGATCTATAAGGAACAAAAGGTAGTGATTCAAAGAATTGACCTCCTTTTTAAAAACCAATTTCACTCGTTAAATCCGAGATGTGGAGCTTTATATGAGAGTTAACGATGACAGATGATCACAGTTCCTACTTTTTCTACTGAGCTGAAAAAATTGTTAACCCCCTAGGTTGTTCCTCAAATGTATTTAGACCTTTATACCTCAAATGTAATTAGATCTTCATTAATGTCTTGGTTAAAGATTCATGTAACCCAATTAAACATATAATACAATGATATAATATGTATTTGGGTTATTTAATTAGTCGAATGACCGCACAGTACATACACTTGTGTGAATAAATATGTGCAGGTTCAGTAACTAGTGGCACCTCCTTGAGCAGAAATGACTTCCACTAGACATTTCCCAGGACTGTTTATCAGTGCCACGCATTGGCTTTTATGAATTTCGGTCCATTCTTCCTTGCAGAACTGCTTAAACTTTGTGACATTTGGGGATTTCCCTGCGTGAACAGCTTGCACGAGTGTGGCTGAGTCTGGACTTTGACCATCTGAAATGCACAATTCCTTTTTCATCAGCCATTCTGTTGTCTTACCCACGCGCCGTGACTGCCCGTCTTCTACACTTGAATGTTTGTGTTCATTGTCTTGCTGCATGATCCACTGCAAATGTAGCTAAAAGAAGCTCAGTGTTAGCCAGATGTTGGAGCATCTGTGGGAACAGATTCCTGAATGAACATGCACGGTGTCGTTTTATCTTCTGATAGCCCAAGAGATCCTTGAAGAAACGGGAGCCCATCCGAGCCAGCACGGCTGGGGAGGCCATCGAGAAGATGCTGGAGCAGAAGAAGATCTCCAGCAAGATCAACTATGACGTCCTGAGAGACCTCAACAGCAAAGGAAGCGGCTCCAGCCCATCGAAGCGGCAGGAGGACAGTGGAGACAACGGTACCGGAGCCAAGAAAACCAGCAGCCACAGGAAAACCACAAGCACCAGCCGTGCCCTGGCCACCCCAGTGAGCAGCGTGGGGAAAAGGTACAGTCGCGGCACATGGCATGTGAGGAAGAGGAAGAGGCGCGGTCGCGGCGTGCGGGGAAGAGGGAAGAGGCGCGGTGCGGGGAAGAGGTGCAGTGGAGGAAGAGGGAGGAGGCGCGGTGAGGGGAAGAGGGAAGAGGCGCGGTGAGGGGAGGAGGCGCAGTGAGGGGAAGAGGGAAGAGGCGCGGTGAGGGGAAGAGGGAAGAGGCGCAGTGAGGGGAAGAGGCGCAGTGACGGGAAGAGGGAAGAGGCGCAGTGAGGGGAAGAGGGAAGAGGCGCGGTGAGGGGAAGAGGGAAGAGGCGCAGTGAGGGGAAGAGGGAAGAGGCGCAGTGAGGGGAAGAGGGAAGAGGCGCAGTGACGGGAAGAGGGAAGAGGCGCAGTGAGGGGAAGAGGGAAGAGGCGCGGTGAGGGGAAGAGGGAAGAGGCGCGGTGAGGGGAAGAGGGAAGAGGCGCGGTGAGGGGAAGAGGGAAGAGGCGCAGTGAGGGGAAGAGGGAAGAGGCGCGGTGAGGGGAAGAGGGAAGAGGCGCGGTGAGGGGAAGAGGGAAGAGGGAGGAGGCGCGGTGAGGGGAAGAGGGAGGAGGCGCGGTGAGGGGAAGAGGGAAGAGGCGCAGTGGAGGAAGAGGGAAGAGGCGCAGTGGAGGAAGAGGGAAGAGGCGCGGTGAGGGGAAGAGGGAAGAGGCACGGTGAGGGGAAGAGGCGCAGTGAGTGGAAGAGGGAGGAGGCGCGGTGAGGGGAAGAGGGAGGAGGCGCGGTGAGGGGAAGAGGGAGGAGGCGCGGTGAGGGGAGGAGGGAAGAGGGAGGAGGCGCGGTGAGGGGAGGAGGCGCAGTGAGGGGAAGAGGGAAGAGGCGCGGTGAGGGGAAGAGGGAAGAGGCGCGGTGAGGGGAGGAGGGAAGAGGGAGGAGGCGCGGTGAGGGGAGGAGGCGCAGTGAGGGGAAGAGGGAAGAGGCGCGGTGAGGGGAGGAGGCACGGTGAGGGGAAGAGGGAGGAGGCGCGGTGAGGGGAAGAGGGAAGAGGCGCGGTGAGGGGAAGAGGGAAGAGGCGCGGTGAGGGGAGGAGGGAAGAGGTCCAGTGGAGGAAGAGGGAAGAGGCACGGTGAGGGGAAGAGGCGCAGTGAGGGGAAGAGGGAAGAGGCGCAGTGAGGGGAAGAGGGAGGAGGCGCGGTGAGGGGAAGAGGGAGGAGGCGCGGTGAGGGGAAGAGGGAAGAGGCGCGGTGAGGGGAAGAGGGAAGAGGCGCGGTGAGGGGAAGAGGGAAGAGGCGCGGTGAGGGGAAGAGGGAAGAGGCGCGGTGAGGGGAAGAGGGAGGAGGCGCGGTGAGGGGAAGAGGGAAGAGGCGCGGTGAGGGGAAGAGGGAAGAGGCGCGGTGAGGGGAAGAGGGAAGAGGGAGGAGGCGCGGTGAGGGGAAGAGGGAGGAGGCGCGGTGAGGGGAAGAGGGAGGAGGCGCGGTGAGGGGAGGAGGCGCGGTGAGGGGAAGAGGGAGGAGGCGCGGTGCGGGGAAGAGGGAGGAGGCGCGGTGCGGGGAAGAGGGAGGAGGCGCGGTGCGGGGAAGAGGGAGGAGGCGCGGTGCGGGGAAGAGGGAAGAGGCGCGGTGAGGGGAAGAGGGAAGAGGCGCGGTGAGGGGAAGAGGCGCAGTGAGGGGAAGAGGCGCGGTGAGGGGAAGAGGGAAGAGGCGCGGTGAGGGGAAGAGGCGCGGTGAGGGGAAGAGGGAGGAGGCGCGGTGAGGGGAAGAGGGAGGAGACGCGGTGAGGGGAAGAGGGAGGAGGCGCGGTGAGGGGAGGAGGGAAGAGGGAGGAGGCGCGGTGAGGGGAGGAGGCGCAGTGAGGGGAAGAGGGAAGAGGCGCGGTGAGGGGAAGAGGGAAGAGGCGCGGTGAGGGGAGGAGGGAAGAGGGAGGAGGCGCGGTGAGGGGAGGAGGCGCAGTGAGGGGAAGAGGGAAGAGGCGCGGTGAGGGGAGGAGGCACGGTGAGGGGAAGAGGGAGGAGGCGCGGTGAGGGGAAGAGGGAAGAGGCGCGGTGAGGGGAAGAGGGAAGAGGCGCGGTGAGGGGAGGAGGGAAGAGGTCCAGTGGAGGAAGAGGGAAGAGGCACGGTGAGGGGAAGAGGCGCAGTGAGGGGAAGAGGGAAGAGGCGCAGTGAGGGGAAGAGGGAGGAGGCGCGGTGAGGGGAAGAGGGAGGAGGCGCGGTGAGGGGAAGAGGGAAGAGGCGCGGTGAGGGGAAGAGGGAAGAGGCGCGGTGAGGGGAAGAGGGAAGAGGCGTGGTGAGGGGAAGAGGGAGGAGGCGCGGTGAGGGGAAGAGGGAAGAGGCGCGGTGAGGGGAAGAGGGAAGAGGCACGGTGAGGGGAAGAGGCGCGGTGAGGGGAAGAGGGAAGAGGCGCAGTGAGGGGAAGAGGGAAGAGGCGCGGTGAGGGGAAGAGGGAAGAGGCGCGGTGAGGGGAAGAGGCGCGGTGAGGGGAAGAGGGAAGAGGCGCAGTGAGGGGAAGAGGGAAGAGGTGCAGTGGAGGAAGAGGGAAGAGGCGCAGTGAGGGGAAGAGGGAAGAGGCGCGGTGAGGGGAAGAGGCGCGGTGAGGGGAAGAGGGAAGAGGCGCAGTGAGGGGAAGAGGGAAGAGGCGCGGTGAGGGGAAGAGGGAAGAGGCGCGGTGAGGGGAGGAGGGAAGAGGCGCGGTGAGGGGAAGAGGCGCGGTGAGGGGAAGAGGCGCAGTGAGGGGAAGAGGGAAGAGGCGCGGTGAGGGGAAGAGGGAGGAGGCGCGGTGAGGGGAAGAGGGAGGAGACGCGGTGAGGGGAAGAGGCGCGGTGAGGGGAAGAGACGCGGTGAGGGGAAGAGGGAAGAGGCGCAGTGGAGGAAGAGGGAAGAGGCGCAGTGAGGGGAAGAGGGAAGAGGCGCGGTGAGGGGAAGAGGCGCGGTGAGGGGAAGAGGGAAGAGGCGCAGTGAGGGGAAGAGGGAAGAGGTGCAGTGGAGGAAGAGGGAAGAGGCGCAGTGAGGGGAAGAGGGAAGAGGCGCGGTGAGGGGAAGAGGGAAGAGGCGCAGTGAGGGGAAGAGGGAAGAGGCGCGGTGAGGGGAAGAGGGAAGAGGCGCGGTGAGGGGAGGAGGGAAGAGGCGCGGTGAGGGGAAGAGGCGCGGTGAGGGGAAGAGGCGCAGTGAGGGGAAGAGGGAAGAGGCGCGGTGAGGGGAAGAGGGAAGAGGCGCGGTGAGGGGAAGAGGGAGGAGGCGCGGTGAGGGGAAGAGGGAGGAGACGCGGTGAGGGGAAGAGGCGCGGTGAGGGGAAGAGGCGCGGTGAGGGGAAGAGGGAAGAGGCGCAGTGGAGGAAGAGGGAAGAGGCGCAGTGAGGGGAAGAGGGAAGAGGCGCGGTGAGGGGAAGAGGCGCGGTGAGGGGAAGAGGGAAGAGGCGCAGTGAGGGGAAGAGGGAAGAGGTGCAGTGGAGGAAGAGGGAAGAGGCGCAGTGAGGGGAAGAGGGAAGAGGCGCGGTGAGGGGAAGAGGCGCGGTGAGGGGAAGAGGGAAGAGGCGCAGTGAGGGGAAGAGGGAAGAGGCGCGGTGAGGGGAAGAGGGAAGAGGCGCGGTGAGGGGAGGAGGGAAGAGGTCCAGTGGAGGAAGAGGGAAGAGGCACGGTGAGGGGAAGAGGCGCAGTGAGGGGAAGAGGGAAGAGGCGCAGTGAGGGGAAGAGGGAAGAGGCGCAGTGAGGGGAAGAGGGAAGAGGCGCGGTGAGGGGAAGAGGGAAGAGGCGCGGTGAGGGGAAGAGGGAAGAGGCGCAGTGAGGGGAAGAGGGAGGCGCTGTTAGGGGAGGAGGCGCGGTCCGGGGAAGAGGGAAGAGGCGCGGTGCGGGGAAGTGCTTTTAGGCAGAACGATTGTGTTTTCGGTGTAGTAAGTGGCTTGTAAAGTAACAGGATCTTTACTTTGCATTTGCTCTGTTGCTCTTTCTTTCCTGAAATGTTCCGATTAGCAGCTATGACTTTGTTAGGTATTTTGGTTGTTTTTTAAATTTGTCTGCATTTTTCAGTTAAAAGATTATGCAGTGCCAAACAATTTCAAATATATATTTTAACTTTTCACAACTGACAGAATGACTGAAGTCAAGTTTTTTCCCCTAGATACCACGCATCCTGTTATTTCAGTGTGCCATAGCTGGTTGTGCTGGTAGCGTTGCTCTTGAAAGGGAAATTAGATTTGGACTGGAGTGATTTTAAAAGGATTAATACTGCACAGGGCCACGTCAGCATACCCTTTTAAGCCAACGGATGATCTGAGCCAACCTACAGTTTTTCCAAGTATTTCAACATTAACATAACAACGATGGTCCTGCACAGTTTAGTGATAGCTAATCACCCCGACATTTATCTCGTCAGCTTTTGAAGACCATAAAAATACATTAAATTAATCTGTGAGGATTTTTTTCAAATTTCTTATTGCTACCCACTACCTCTAGGATTTTTCATTTTTGTTATTGCTTGGGTTCATGTTTCTGTTTGTCAGCATTTGTTAATCCTGTGCCTGGGCAAAGTCTGAAAAGCATAGCTGTCTATCTTGTGTTATCTAGTCTTACATATGGTTAGAATTTGTAGTCTAATTAATACTTCATTCCAGCTCTTAAAAGGTCCTTAGTGTGATTTTGACGAACAACGAGCAGAAGAAATTCAAGATAGGATCAGAGGAGTGAAAAGATGTAATGCACCCATCAGGATATGACACGTCTTGTAGATTTCAAGAACCATAAGTGGGTTTGTGTTCTCATTTTATTTCTGCTTCACCCATCCTTGCAGACTCTTGCTGAAGTCATGAGCAATGCCAGAAACAAGCTGCTGTCCTCTAGCCTCTCTGTCACCAAACTCTTGTCACTGCAACCATGAAGTTGCACTAAATGACAGATGTTCTTTGGCCACCATGAAAGGATTGTTTTCTGCCCATGTTGACTCCTAACTGGTACACATGTTATAAATCGCAAAGGAGAATCTTTTCTTGAGACGACTACAGCATCCTTCCCTTCAGGTACAACCAAGAGGTCATTGCTGTGTTCAGAGACACGCATTTGCCCATCTGTAACCCACTGGGGAAAGTTATACAGCCATGGAGATTTCAGAGTTAGCATGCATAAATTCACAGGGGGTATTTGGACGTTATTTGCTTACAGGAAACTAAAGGTTCCAGAATGTATACGTATATAATGTGTCTTCTACTTAACCTGAAAGTTTGTGCCAACTCACACTGAGGTTATGAGGACGAAAGTGTCTGTGGGAAAACTTTTAACCTTCAACGTCACACAATCAGTTAACAAGCAGAGCCAGCGTTGCTGTCATGCTTTATGGGACAATTGTAATAAAGCCTACCGGCCCTGAGCTTAAGCAGTTTTAGAACTCTAGTTCAATGACAGTGACATGTTCGTGAAAATATTTATGAATGACAGGTCAGTGCTGTAACACGTCAGTCACAGTGCTCATCATACTTGTGTTTGAAAAGGCATAGAAGACTTGACATTCTGTCAGTTTGTGAGCTAAATGGATTGTGTGAGCTAAGCTCCTCATCTGATTTTACTATTACTAGTTTATAGATGATGGCAGTGTAAGAAAAGCTGAGTATTGATTTACTGGGTATGTACAGTTTAAGTATATTTATATATTTTCTTAATAAAAGTTATTAGTTTTATGGTATTGGAACACACCTGTAAATGGGAAAACGTGAACGGAAAGGAAACAAAAAAGGACCACAGTGAAAAAACAAAAAAGGCATAAATAACAGAGTATCTTGTCTTAAGAAAAGTCTTGCATTTAATGAATGTAATGAAAGCAAGTAATTTAACTCTCAAACCAAAGGAGCAACTTTGTAGGAGTTTGCTTTGACTGGAATCCATCTGGTTTTAATTTGGTGTTCCCTTGTAAGACACAATTCAGATCAGAACATTATAGGCAACAACGTCTGTATGTAGACCTTGTAGAGCTGATTTAAAGTAGCTGCTTAGTGTATTAGGATTAAAAAAATAGTGTCTCTCTGTCACACATCAGATGAATATACTTCATTACATTTCTGCACTTAACTCTGAACCTCTTTAAAATATTTTACTCTCTTTGCAAATTTAATTTCTGCCAGTCATGGTGTGAAAATCATTGCTTTTTAGAGAGCATCTCGGTTTTATTGCCTGAAAATGAAATTCATGAAATGGTTTAAAAATGTGCAGACTGTAAGATTGCTTGCGTTAAGTAAGTTTTGATATAGCTAGCACGAGTGCATCTGTTTAAAATGCATGAATCTTTTTAATGTAACCTGGTTGTTTTTGGAGGGTGAAGCCATGCTTTTTGCGTCGTTTTTATCCTTTTAGTTCTTTTCAGAGCACATTTATAACAATGAATCATTGATGCACAACCAAGGTTATTGAATCATTTATAACAGTACATGTGGGTCTTACTTTTACTGAATGAGAGCTGGACCCAGTGCTTTTTAAAGTTTTTACCGTGATGTTAAAAAGTGAAATCTTGCATTTCTGTTCTTTAGTTTCTGATAAAGGCTTTGTCATATTGAAACGTTGAAAGTTTTATTCATGTAATTTTAACAATGCTTGGTTTTTAAGTATGTTCAACTACTGTGAGCAACAGAGATTGTCCTTATTTAACTTTTATAACCTCTCACCCATGTTAGTATCTGAATGAAGCAATAGCTGTGATTATGCATACAGTATGAGTGTCATTCCTGAATTATGTGCATAGTTCTCTTGCTTCAACCTGGATGGATTTTTTTCTTAGGCAGTGGCAGAAAGGTAGTGTATTGTTTTATAAACTAGGGCGATGCCAGGAGGAGAGAGGCCAGGCAAGTCGTAAAGCGATAACCTGACAGTAGATCCATTGTATCCAGTGTGTATCAACTGCCATGCTAGAGCTTTATATGATTACTGTGGTTTATCATGAAGGGCTGGGCCTCTCACAGCTAACAGAATCTCTTGCAGGATAACAGTGCTGTAGTATGTAGTGAGGGGCCCTTCTGCCTTTCCAATAAGCTGTTAAACAGAGGTCTTGTGTTCCTTCTTTTTAGCCAACATGTAAAAGCGCTTGTCCAGAAATAGCAAAGATAATTACCCTCAGTTTTCTTCTGCTCGTTCCCCTTGAGCAATTTGCATTCTCCATCCCTTTTGAAAAAGTAATATAGATGTTTCCTAAGCAAAAATATTTACTTTTACTTATTTGAAGTGTAAATTAAAGTCGAGTTTGGCATAAAGACAGATTTGGCAGTCCTCCTCTGTGTATCTTGGTTTCTTTTACTTATCCACATTAATGTTTTAGTTTAGTCGGGATTATCTGAAGACAGATTGTTCTTTGATGTAGGGTGTAGTGCGTTGTTATTTGTTAAAGGCCAGGCAGTGAAGTGTGCTGTTGGCTGTTGTGAATAATGCTACGGTGCATTGTCTCCATGCATACAGGTGGCATGACTGCAGCAGAGTGATTTGTTTTGAATGGTACCCTCAGCTGTCATATATCAAGGCCTGCAATGTAACAGAGTCATACTGCCTTTAAAATGTTTACCAAAGGTGTCTGAAGCAACATTTATTCAGATGGGCTGAGGTATTCAGTAGATTCCCTGAGCACAGCCTGCCATTGAGATGTTTTGCTAAATGGTATGGTGAGGTAGGTTTGTCTTTTTGTCACTGTGACCTTGGATCAGTGTGTTTTTTTCTGGGGGGGGGGGATGGGGTTGGTATCAAATGGGGTTAGCCTCCTAATTTAAAAATATCCTTTTGACTGCTTATTTGTCCACCTCTGTGCTAGGCAGTTTTGGGTTTTTAGCTAGATAATCCAACAGAAAACCCAGCTGTCAAAGCTTCCAAACATACGTGCATTATTGAAGTTCACCCTGCTTTCTAGTACTGCTAAACTGCTAGTGGGTAATATCTGTTTCTTGTGTTGATTGTGCTTTTTTTACAGCACACTATATTTTTTCTTCAAATCTTGTAATCTTGCCTACAGTGGTAATTGCATTGTTGTTCCGTGTACAGCGGTTTCTCTTCCAGCTGGTCTTTAAAACTCTGCGTACCTGCGGATTCAGAACCTAACTGTGGATTTGTGCTTTTCCGAGCGAGAAAACAAGGAGGGCAGAAAGTGTAGCATGGGTGATACATGCAGTTGGAAACTTTAGCCCAGGGGAGTCTGGCTGATAAGGCTGTTGCTTGGAGAGCAGTCCTTCTGTCTACTGCCTGAGGAGAACAGCAGCGAAAGAGGGAGATCTCGGCGTCCCTGAAGGTCCTTTGTTTTCCCCAGTGATTTATCGCTGCAGCGTGGCCAGTCTGTCTGCCTGCTGATGGGAACAGTGCACCCCCACGTCCTGGGCCTGATCCATCCCGTGGGCAGCTCTGTCTCTGTCGAGACCCTGACTGTGTAGGCACCTGGAGCTGCACGGGGCAATCGGTGCGGCTCTGTGGAGCAGTAAATCGACTGAGGACTTGATTTAAATTGGTAAATATTATCAAGGAATGTTTGTAGTTAGATGAATTCAGGGATTTTACATCTTTTGCTTCATATTGTGGGACAAGTGGAAAAACGTTGAACGTTGAAAAACAAGCAACGTTGTAAAAACATTTGTTTTTTCACCCCCAATTAGTTGAATACTGCATGGCATTGTGCTGTTTCACATGGTTCCTCTTTTGATGTAGGTTTCTAAATTTAAGAGTGAATTCCTAGTGTAATATCGCATAACTGTTACCAGCCTCTAAATATTCTTGTTCAGGAAAAAGGGGTTATAACCAGTCTTTAATTAATCCATTTGTAAGTAGTTAGGAGGATCTAATGTTCTTTTAATCCCTGTCTCTGTCTAACGATTTGCATAGAAATGCGAGACATTTTCATCAGCACTGAGTTCCAGGTTGTTATTATGCAAGCAAAGACTGTTTGAAATTACTGGGTTTTTGAGAGCTTCCAGTGCTCATTACAGCGCCTCGTAGAGCTTATAAAGATCACATTCTCTAGCTTTGTTTCCAGGGGTGGCAGCAGCAGAACAAAATGAAAGAGCCACTGAAATGATTCAGTAGTGAGAACATAAGAATTAACTACCCAGCAAACTGATCCACTAAATACATGTGAATAAATGGAAGGGAAAGTGTATTCCTTATATACAGCACGCTCTTAACACACAGATATGAAGCACAGATTCCAAAAACCAACTGCACAAATTGTGCCCTCATCATGACCCACTATATATTGGGGAAAGCGTCCCAGAATGTTTTGAAGTCTTGATTAGATTAAAAGTAAAAGATATGGATAGATCCACTAAAGATGAAATGCATAAGTATAATTTGATCATGTATTTTGGTTATGTAGACAGGCCTTCAAGTATTTGAATTCTATCATTAATTACAAGTATTGTACTTAGAATCACCTGTTTTCTCATGAGGGTCCGGGGTCATGTTGTTCTTTAAATTTATTCGAAGGCATTTACAGTTAGCAAAGTATAGTGAAACAGGTAATATTTTCAGAACACCAGAGGGATGTTGAGACTCCATATTCATTTACTAGTCAGTGCTATGAAGTCTTACTTACCATGGGTTAATGTCTTTTATTTTTAAAATTGCTTCTGGCTCCTAAAAGGTTTATTTGTACATGGTCCAATTTCTGAGCTTCTGAAATTTCTGGATGCAGGGGTTTGACTTCTGTTGAAGGGGAAAAAAAACTCATTGTGGGAGTTTGATTTGTCTGTTTACCAAAACGTAATTGCCTATTAAAAGCTGTTGAGTTCGAATTTAGGGAGTAAATTCTTAAAAGCAAGTTGAGCAGAGACTGCTGAAGGCAACGTAAGCTGAAGTTGTTAGGAACAAGACACTTGAAGTAGTATGTTCCTGAAACCGAAGACCAAGAGCACAAAGAGCTAAACAACTAAGCAGATCGATTAAAGGCATCAATTAGCACCACTTATTTAAAAGGTCAACTGAAACAAAAGCCAGCAGACAGAAAGGTCTCTCTGGAGCAGGGTTAGGAACTGCTGCTTTTAATTGTTTATCCGAACGATTTCACTTCACCCAATTATAAATACAACACTGAAAAAGCCCTTTTAATTTGTAAAAATGGTAATAGTAGAAAAAGTCTGCAGGAAATTCCTACAACTTTAATTTTCCTTAAGGTCTTTACCACATGATTCTGATAATGGTTGAGTAATCTACAGTTTTTTCATTTATGCGTTTCTGTTTGAGCAGTTATAGGAAGAAGAAGGAGGTGATCAGATAGTCAAAGATTCCAACGTCATTGATGACAGTACTTGTGATTGATTGGAAGTGGCAGATTTATTTCAGCATGAGCTATTTCCATTAGCTGTTCCATTGACCATCTGGCTGTAGGATGTGTGCGGTGAGGGACAGACAGGACGCTCGTTAGGAAATTAAGAGTTCTTGAGGTTTCTTGCCCTGTGCCTAGATGAGCCATAAAATTGCTGGTCTCAGTGCCCCATGTCATCCACTGTAGTGTGAAATTACTGCCAGTATCATTTCCAACTCCTGCTAATAAAATAAATCCATAAATACATACAAAAATGCATGCTTGCTTTCTTACACACGTGTATGTATACAAGAGCTCTTTAAACTTATTAAGGGAAATTTTCTGCTTCAGGAGATTGGCTTATGAGATCATATATGATTGGCAGTTGTATCTAATACTGAGAGCGGTTTCTTATTACTTTAATTTTTCTTCCTGGCATTGCTTTAGTATTAAGAAGGGAGAATAAAGCAACATCATTCTAACTTTTTTTTTTCTTTTGGGTGGGGTAGATAAAGCCTTTTTTAAGTAAGTGTCCAGTCAAGTTGGTATGCATTATTAATGCAGTGACATATGGATTGCTTGAGTAAGCATGGGTAATGAAGGAGAAGAACGGTGTTGTCCTGGATGACCCTTTTGTGGTAATATGAAAACATCTGAACCTTTTGCTGTATTTTCAGTTCCTCTATTTTTACATGTTCCTCTGCCTTATATGTTACACTGGTGTGGTTTTAATGTTGCCAATTAATGACCATTTATAATAAAACAAATAACTTCATGCACTTCATGAAGTGAAGATTTTTTTGGTCTCTGTTTTGTGACTCTTAGAACGACTTGCACTGCTAGTCAACTGAATTAACCTTGAATGAATCAGTAGACTTCCTGTTGGTTATTCATAAAGTAGTAACTTAGCCTTTCTGAATACTTTCAGTTTTCAAGGTTATTCTTCCCTCCTTGAAAAGGCAAAACCTCTTCAGTCGACTAATTGCATATTCGTAGATCCCTTAATGCAGTGCTTTTCAGGGTGTTTTCTTAGATGCACTGATAAGGCAGAAATCAGGTAAAATAGGGACTGTGTGACAGATTGAGTTGAATAGCTTTAATGATAAAGTCCAGTCTAAAGTCTATAGAAAAGGAAGGCAGTACTGAGAAAAACAATGTAAGTACGGTCTAAAATTACCTGTATATTAATTGTATATTACAAAATAAATACAGTAGATGTGTTTCCTACTTATGTGTTATTTTAAAGCCAGACATTCAAATGCTAGAGCATTAACTTTCAGAGGAATTCTAAACCTATTGGAAAAAGTAATTTATTGAAACATAAAACTCCTGAGCTGCCCTGGAAGTAGGATTTAGGATTCCCCCAAAGTGTCTGCTGTCTGTCGGGTCCCCTCCAGTCCCCCCCGACTCCGTGCACCCTCCCGTCTCTGTGACCAGGGGATCAGTGGGTTGGCTTCTGTCAGCAACGCCAACGCGTTTTGTCAGACGCGAACTCGATCTTTGTTTTGCCTCCGGCAGCCTGCAGGTGCGTGCCAGTGAGTGTAGCCAGTGGCAGGAGCAGGTACTGGGGTTAAGACCCAATCGGGTCCCACAGTCTGATCAAATCATCCCTGCCACAAACTGGCAGGCGGCCACAGCTTCAAATAATCCCTCTTCTTTTGTCTGCGCAGTGGAACTGCCCGCACAGTGCAAATCTCCACGAACGCTGCTAAATCTACCTTCATTTAGTTAACAAAGCAGCTTGCCTGTAATGTCTCTCATTTACTCCCACCCTTGTGCTGCAATATGCTCGATTGAGACTTCACATGCTAAACGTTCTGTCATTTCTTGCTCGTTAATGCTCACATTAGAAAATATTGGAAGTTTACAGGCATGTGTACAGTTTAAGGAGGACAGCTACTCGAGAATATTGTAGCTAGTGTCATGCTTTACATATGCTTATACTAAGAAAAAGCTTGATTTTTTGTATGAATACAACTAGTCTAGATGAAATTGTACTAAATAAAATATTTTTACAGTAATGCTCACTGTCCATGGTCAGTATCTTCTTTAAAACTCATGATTGAGGTTCTGTTGCAGTGACAGTTTCTTCTTGAACCAGCAGTCTCAGACATTTCACTTTTTTTTGGATGGGAAAATTGGAGCCTTTTGCAGTTATTCAAAGTTGGAAAATGACAGTGCGGTGTCAGTCTGATCCCGATGGAGAATTGTTCCATCATTTCTTGATTCAACATTTCCGCTTGACATGGACTCAAGACATTTGCAGTCTAAGGATTTCTCTAAAACAGCAGTATATTCTGTAATATAAATGTACAAATCCTGTCCCTACCAGACAACATAAAGTGATGTATTGTTGCTCTGTAAATATGGCCGGTTTCAGGGGGTGCTTAGTTTTTGACTTGGCTACCTGAGTGCTCTTCAGCAGTTGTACCACTGTCCGCAGGGAGCCCAATAAAACAAAATGGCAGCATTTGACTGGATAGCCGTCACTGCTGAGAAATTAAAAGTGGAACCCGCGTTCTGCCGATATCCCTGTCTGGTTAGCGCTATGGCAGACGATGCTGAGAGTGAAGAGGAGCTGCAGTAAGTCCTGTGCTGCCTTGGCAGCAGAAGTGGTGCGTTATTGATCTCCATTAGAGATTTCTGTTCCTGACACTGGCAATATAAGAAGGTGTTATTGGAGCTGTCCAGTAAGCTAGGTATCTCTCTAGTTGTTGACATTGAGTAAGTGACTTTTTAGTAATTGTTTTCCAATGCTCCATCTGGCTTCACTTCAATACACTTTCCATGATTAACAGTTGGGTTCTTGGAGACTGTCGCCCTCCTCGATGGCTTAATAAAAGCGACAGCCTGTGGTTTGCGTTTTGTAGATGAAGTTCTTGCTGTACGCGCTCTTGTTTTGTTGTGGAAATATTTCACCAAAATCTGCTACTTGACCAAAGGGGAGAAAAAAAAAATCAATTGTTTCAGCATTTCGTTTTGTTAAATAGACTGGGATAATAGCAGGGGGATTTCTAGCAGTCAATCCTTTTGGCTTCAAAGGGGAGTGTGATGCTGCCAAGTTTTGTGCAGTCGCAGAGGGTGATACTGTGTGAAGAGGGAGGTACCTCGCAGGGCATGATTGAAGTGGTGCTTTGAGCTCTACTGCCAAGAAGGAAGTTAATGGAGAGAAAAGCCTGGCTGCACAGAGAACTAGTCTTCTGATACCATAGCGCCGTTAGACGGCAGAATGAAATCTTCATTGTTATTCGGGAGTTTATTTTAGCATAGGTTTATAATATTTGACACTGTGTGTGATTATTTGTGGTGGTAGTAGAATTACTAGAAAGTGAAGTAGCATTCACGCAACAGGTATGTACGTTATGTGTTAAGAGGATACTGTACGTGTTTGTTCGTGTTTTTTTGTAAATCACAAGCCCATTAGTATTAATTACTGCTGCGTTTGGAAGAAGTACTGGAAGATTTGGGAGATTACTAAATTGTATCGTGTTACAGTACTGTATGTGTAATTTGGAATAGATGTTTATTTTTTGTAGACTACTGAAAATGTATGTCGTGCATTGGAATTCCCAATTAGGGTAAATGATAAAATTCTGTTTTCTGCAGAAATGTAAATGTACAACTTTGGTGATATACTGTAAGATATAGAGCTGAAGACTGGTATTTGCTGGGATATTAGCTTTGATAAGTTCTCAGAAAACATATGGTTTCTCTGAGAGAAGTGTTTATTCCTTTTTTTTTCTTAAGGAGAGAGTGAAAACGGATAGAATTATTCATGACTGCTTTGCTCCAGTCATTTCTGTATTTTAATGACAAAGCACCCTGTGAGCATGACTTGCCAGATGGTAAGTACTGGATACATTTTTTAATGAGGTTTGACAAAAGGCGAGGAGAAGCCTGTGTGCTGAACACATCCCTCCACCTAAGCAGATTAATTATGCGCACTTTCTCATATCAAGTGTATGAAATACTTACAGTAAGACTCGAGGGAAATTATATCAAGGAGTCTAGAGATAAATGCTGATTTAAAGAATGTCAGCCCTCTGTTTTGTTTTGTTGTTTTTTTTTACTTTTTCTTACATAGTACTCCAACAACCCCAT